>NC_091296.1:62320557-62338057 GCF_038502225.1 Cherax quadricarinatus
TGGGAATTGGTCGCCACCTGGAATGTGGGTGGAATTTGCCTGGCATTGATCAGTACCTGGAGTATACATGGAATTGGCCAGTACCTGTAATGTAGAACTAACACACACATGGACCGTATTTTGGGTATTTTTATGTCCCAAACTTCTCGCCTACACAACTGGCTTCCTCAGTCGAATACTGGTGAATACAGCACTGGTGACAGAAGGTGGTCAGTCCCTCAGGATAAACATGACTGTACTATGGTTCCATCATCACACAGTTACTTTTCAAGACCGTTTAGGTTTGAAGGACTGACCACCAAGACTGACGGACTGATCACGTTAAAACTACTTGTACTGTCTCCAGTGTTGTATTCACCTGAATTCGACTGAAGAAACCTGTTGTGTGGGCGAAACGTTTCGTCAATTAAGATACTCAAGCACCTGCAACTGACGTCTTCCTGAAGTTCATCCGTTCCATGGATGTGCTTGGAATTCATCCAGACCTCGAGAATACTTGGACTCGACGTATATCTGGAATGTACCTGCAACTAACCTACACCTGGAAAGTGCGTGGAATCGCCAGATCAATCAGGCTGTGATCGATATGTGGGCAAGCGGGCCTCCAGCAGCAACAGCCTAGTTGATCAGGCAACCACCAGATAAGCCTGGCTCAGGGCCGGGTTACAGGATTTAGGAAAACCCTCGATGCCAGTCACAGGTATGACCCACACACCTGGAATGCAACTGGAATTGACTCTTACCTTGGAATTGAATTGCACATTTGGTATATGGCATGATTGATGTGCGCTTAGAATGCCCTCGGAATATTCCCGAAGTTGGCCGCCTCTTTGAATACTCCCAGAAATTGGCACGTGCCTAAAAAATTACTGGAAATTGACGTGTAGGCAGAATGTGCCATGGACCTGACTTGACTGGAATTGGACCGTATCTGGAATTCAAATATAGAATGCAGGCACTCCGGGAAATGATCCAAGCTGGGAATCTCACAGGAAGTGGTGTGCATCAGGAATTGATCTTCAGCTGAAACTGACCTGAAGCCGCAATTAGTATGCAGCTGATATGAACTTCAGCCTCATAGACTTGTGTGTGTGTTTGATATTGGTTTGGATAGTTCCTAGGGTGCGTTATATTCTCCTGGGTTAGAGACCCAAGGATGGGTTACATTGTACTCACAGGTTATACTTGTAAGTGACTATCCTAGGACGTTACTTTGATGAGGATGGTATCCCATGGTTGAGTTTAGTATCCTGGGACGCTGTTCTGATGAGGCTGGAGTCCTATGGTTGGGTTACTGTCCTGTTTGGGTGGTCTGCTCTGGACCCCCAGTTAATTTCTCGGCTTATTACTCCACAACGGGAGTTGGCAAAGATCATTTTACGCTGCCTGCGCTTATATGATGTGGTGTTGTGGTGCATTGTGGTGTGTGTAGTGTGGCCTCGTGTAGTGTGGCCTCGTGTAGTGTGGCCTCGTGTAGTGTGGCGTCTTGTAGTGTGGCGTCGTGTAACGTGGTGTGTGTTGTGTGGTATGGCATTGCGGTGTGGTGTATCGTCGTGTAGTGTGACGTCTTATAGGGTCGTATTTTGTGTAGTGTGATGTGTTTTGCGTGGTGTCGTGAAACGTGTGTTGCATAGTGTGGTGTGTGCGTGTTGTAGTGTAATATTGTGTGTAGTTGTCGTAGCTGCCCTTGGACCACGTAGTGTCAGAACGGCTATAGAAAGTATGTTTGAACCTTCAACATTAAGTATACCAGTGATCTGCCACAACACAGCCCTTGGGCAGCCCTCAGCACAAGTTAGAGAGGTGCCTACTGATGCCTTCCCACAGTGCCAAGGCGACCGTAAACGGGTAGTGTGCCAGCCTGGTGAACTACACACATGTTGAGGCAGGATGCTCGGAGATCAACAGCAGCACGACCCCCGCTGCCTCTGTCACCGCATCGCCGGACAAAAGTTATACTCGCTTTTATTTTCAACAACTTTCTTCTGTTAATTTATAATGCTTTTCTTAACATCTTTGAAATCACTACAGTGTTATACGATAATATGTTGATGTAATGCGTGTTCGCTCATAGCCGCATGAGAACGACAGCTAAAATTATGTGATCAGTAATTTAATGGCACACGACCAAATCAACTGTTTTAATTGAATTCTTTCAACAATAGTTTCTTGGCAGTCTCAACTCAACAACACTTGATGACGGATATGAGTTATGTATATTTGACATGCTCATTGTCAGTAAAGACGTGTGCTGAGTGCTGGTCGTCGTATCTCTAAAATGACCCGTAACCTAAGAATTTACCGACGAAGTGGCTAGTTTATTGTGTATCCCATATCCATCCTGTGAACGGTAATGCAAGAGGATATGGATACACGAAAGGCCTAGGAACTAGGCCCTAAAAGAGTTAACAGGAATATATCTAGATTTGTATATACAGTTAATTTTATCTGTTGCAAGCATATGTATGAAATTTGCTTAATATATCTGGTATCTTATTTTCATTAATAAGATAAATGGTCATGTCACATAGGTTATGATGCTGCCCGTCACTATATTCCTCATTAAGTGGGTAATTAAGCGCATATTATTCAAGATAGTAGCAATAAGGCTGTCCACGTGGTCTTCATTTGGTTTGATCTTCAGTGTATCTGCCAAAGTGCCAGAAGTACTTGTAACCCAGCCTAAGCCTTGCTACTATAGCATCAATCTATTCACATTGCAAGTTGCTCCACAAACGTACATTTTTACGTTCATGTTATATATAGTGGGTGATCCACTCGGTGTTAAGAGACCGTAGTCATCCTATTCAATGGTCCTCTGCCAAAACTGTCTACCCATGTAGCCTTCACGGACGCCATCTTGTTGAAGCATCCGTTATACACAACATTCCGAAATACGAATCTTAGTCCTGGCTTTTTCTCCATAGATGTCTTCCTGTCTTATTACATTGTCAAATGCTCCAAATTTCAGAACACTCCTGACTTAACCTGATCTTTATCTCCTCCTCTCCTTACTTCCTCTTCTTCTTTCATATATTTTCATTGCGTTTCCTGTCTTCTGCCTAAGTGGGTTCTGTCCTAGGGGGGTTTATCTCGCTGGAATTTGGCCCCACCCTCGTGGACCATTAGTTTTCCTGCAGTGCTCCTCTTTTCTCTTGTTTTAGACTACCTCCACTATTGCTTTATTGCTCCTACTACTACTACTACTACTACTACTACTACTACTACTACTACTACTACTACTACTACTACTACTATCATCTCTGACCCTTTTTATTACTACCACTACTGCCTTCTTATTGCCACCTCTATCACTGTTGCACATTTAAGAGGTAGTTACCCCGTTACCTACAGTCTAATCGTTGTTTCCCGTTATCTAGCATTCTGACGATACTTGTGTGCTGGCCAGCACTGCTTCTGTCTGCTGTGTATCTGTGTTAGTTGTCTGCTGTACTAGAAGAATTTAAATTTAGCATCTACATGGATGTATATACCAGGTAGAGTATACGGTAGAATTATTAATGAAGGAGTTAGAGGTAAGACAGAAAGTAGGATTAGAGAGGAAGGAGGAGGAGTCAAGTAGCATCAAGGATGTTTGTGTTGTTATATATATATATATATATATATATATATATATATATATATATATATATATATATATATATATATATATATATATATATATATATATATATATATATATATATATATATATATATATATATATATATATATATATATATATATATATATATATATATATATTATTGTACTCACGGGATAAGTGGTATTGATCAATAACAACACTGCACTAGCCAAGGAGTCGAACCCATGCTGTTTTGGCCCACCTCATGCGTTTTCTCTCACCATGAGGCGGGCCAAAACAACATGGGTTCGACTCCTTGGCTAGTGCAGTGTTGTTATATATATATATATATATATATATATATATATATATATATATATATATATATATATATATATATATATATATATAATGTGTGTGTGTGTGTGTGTGTGTGTAGTGCCGAATAGGTAAAACTTGCGATTTTGGCTTAAATAGCAACGCTCTTATTGCCGAATAAGGCAAGTGAAAATTTGTGTATGCAATAGTTTCACAAAAAAATCATTCTGAATCTAACGAACAAAGTATATTTCATCGTGTTTATTAAATTACCGTAAATTTATCTAAAATATATTTAGTTAGATTAGACTAAATTACATTGCGCTTGTTATAATAAGGTTAGGTAAATTTTCTAAGGTTCTTTTGGTACATTATTAATTTTTATATTAACATAAATGAAAAAATATATCTTTAAACTTATAAGAGAAAATTTTAGAAAGGACTTAATTTGCTAATTGACCAATTTTACATATTCGGGACGATATATATATATATATATATATATATATATATATATATATATATATATATATATATATATATATATATATATATATATATATATATATATATATAATTATATAATGGCCTGCAGGTATGTATGGCGCCACGCAGCATACACTATAAACACAAATACATACACAGTGTGCATGTATGCGACCGTCTTAATTAAATCGTGGCCCACGTTCGCAAGCGCTTACCATCGTTTATCCTTACTGGTGTGTATGACCCCTAAGGGTTTAGCGCGTCCCTTCGAATATTATAAATTATAAGCGTTCAGTTATGAACGTTGTTTTATGTATACTAACATTATCTAACTTAATTTAACATTAAAGAAAATGGGATATGGACAGTAGACTTACTAGAATGACAGAGAGAGAATTCGAGGGGAGGTGGTCGTGGTGGTGAGGGGAGAGGTGGTCGTGGAGGTGAGGGGAGAGGTGGTCGTGGGGTCGTCTGGGTATATTGAGTTTGGAAGGAAAACCAAACAGGAGTTTGGTGTAATAAAACTTAGAGGCAACGGTGAGGGGAAGTGAATGTTATCCTGAGGGGAAGTGAAGATTGTCCTGAGGGGAAATGAAGGTTGTCCTGAGGGGAAGTGAATGTTGTCCTGAGGGGAAGTGAATGTTGTCCTGAGGGGAAATGAAGGTTGTCCTGAGGGGAAGTGAATGTTGTCCTGAGGGGAAGTGAATGTTGTCCTGAGGGGAAATGAAGGTTGTCCAGAGGGGAAGTGAATGTTATCCTGAGGGGAAGTGAAGATTGTCCTGAGGGGAAATGAAGGTTGTCCTGAGGGGAAATGAAGGTTGTCCTGAGGGGAAGTGAATGTTGTCCTGAGGGGAAGTGAATGTTGTCCTGAGGGGAAGTGAATGTTGTCCTGAGGGGAAGTGAATGTTGTCCTGAGGGGAAGTGAAGGTTGTCCTGAGGGGAATAGAAGGTTGTCCTGAGGGGAAGTGAATGTTGTCCTGAGGGGAAATGAAGGTTGTCCTGAGGGGAAGTGAATGTTGTCCTGAGGGGAAGTGAATGTTGTCCTGAGGGGAAGTGAATGTTGTCCTGAGGGGAAGTGAATGTTGTCCTGAGGGGAAATGAAGGTTGTCCTGAGGGGAAGTGAATGTTGTCCTGAGGGGAAGTGAAGGTTGTCCTGAGGGGAAGTGAAGGTTGTCCTGAGGGGAAGTGAAGGTTGTTTTAGGAGGAAGTAATCTCATGGTTTACTTGACTTTTGCTGGCGAGTGTACAGGAATGGTGGACCTGGCGGCACCTGCCCTATGATGGCTCCGTGAGACACACACACACACCTGGCTGGGTTAGGAGCTGTAACTCGACCCCTGCAAGCACACCACACACACTGGTGGGATCTTAGGAAATTTTATGGTAGATGAACCAGAACCATAGGGGGACACAACTCCATTCAAATTAATATGAAGTCAAAGGAGGTGCCCAGCCTAGTCTCACCCCGGGCGAGCAATTCCCAGCAGCCTTGAATTAACCCATCCACTTCTGCCTGCATGTTGAGTTGGCAGACGATTTTTTTATTCATAGCGTAAAAACTGCAGCTCTCTGAAGGGCTTGCGTGATGCTTGTCTGCAGGTTGATTCAGATGCTAAACCCTTCCATTCCAAGTCACTAAAATTTTATAGGCAGGTTGGTCCTCCATTTCTAACTGCTCTTCTTCTAAAAGTTTTTTTCTATAACATCTAGATGTACAGTTACTGTCTAATTTAATACCCTAAAAATCTGCATTTTTTTTTAAGTTTCCATGAAGTGACATATACAAATATTAATACCTCGCAAACTCAGGACGGAAAAGATCTGTATTTTGTCTGAGATAGTAATGTTTATATCTTGACTAAGGTATTGATAATTGAATCCTGAGCGAAACATTAATATTTATATCCTAACTAAGGTGAAAATACTTGTATGTTAACTGAGGTAATAATATTTGTATCCTGAACTCTGGGTCTAGTCGAGTTTAAACACGAAAATGAAAGCCGTGTGTGGGAGGGGGGGGGCATACACAGAGTACATTACAGCTTACTCAGTGTTCATCACATACCGACATCTTGCAGTCCCTTTATACCATCCCTATTGGTAGTTAGGTCAAGGTAGCTACAGAGGGGGCCCCGACTATTCTGATTCTCTGTCAGATTAATATGTCAACCAGTTGGTTGAGACCTTGCCCCGGCTAAATTCACGCATGTTTCTCACACCTGGCTCTGGGCAGACTCTCACTGAGGCTGCTTGAGTACACACATACTGGTCTATCTTGTACGAAGTGCAAAGCCAAACAGAATGAGCGAACTTGTACTACTACTACTGCACGTATAAGTTCTGTCAAGCACCTTAACTACTGGGAACGCTTGGAAGCACTTGACTTGTACTCGTTGGAACGCAGGAGGGAGAGATATATCATAATCTACACTTGGAAAATCTTGGAAGGAATGGTCCCAAATCTGCACACAGAAATCACTCCCTACGAAAGTAAAAGACTGGGCAGGCGATGCAAAATGCCGCCAATAAAAAGTAGGGGCGCCATTGGTACACTAAGAGAAAACACCATAAGTGTCCGGGGCCCAAAACTGTTCAACAGCCTCCCATCAAGTATTAGGGGAATTGCCAATAAACCCCTGGCTGCCTTCAAGAGAGAGCTGGACAGATACCTAAAGTCAGTGCCGGATCAGCCGGGCTGTGGCTCGTACGTCGGACTGCGTGCGGCCAGCAGTAACAGCCTAGTTGATCAGGCCCTGATCCATCGGGAGGCCTGGTCATTTACCGGGCCGCGGGGGCGTTGATCCCCGGAATAACCTCCAGGTAAACCTCCAGGTAACCACCACCTCTTCCTGCCTATATATAGCCGTCCTGCTTCACTTCTGGTTAGTGTGACTTTGTAAATGGTCCAAGTCGGACCGAAACGTCGTCGTAAGATTCTTTTATGTGCGGGTTATTTGTGTATCGTTCCAGTCACGGTATTGTGCCTTTTTTGTTATTTATGAGTGAACTCATTTTGCTGTTTCGTTCATTAACATTTTGTTGTTCTGTTGCACTTTGTTCATATTTTACATATTGGTGGAGGGACTATATGGGTACTCAATAACTACATACCTTTGATAAACCTTTGATGAGTTCCGAGAGTTCTTCTACTCTCTGAGCACGACCATGGGCCAGGCTCGTCTGGTGTTTGCCAGGCCAACCAAGCATTTATTTGCTTGAGGATTGTCTCTATTTACGGTAAGGTACAACAGGCTTTTCTTCTTGTACCTATGTTCGTAATAGCGTCCCACTAACAACAACAGCCTGACTGAACAGGCGATTTGTAGAAAAGCGCGAAACCTGTCACAGGTTGTGGTATTTGTTGTGATGGTTGTGGTGATGGATTGTGGTGATAGTGGCAGTGGTAGTGATGGTGTTTACAGAGTGTCAGCTGGAGGCTACAAGTGGCAGCGGTGACCAGTTGTGGTAAATCAGGGATCGAGTCTCCGGTGTCCATCAGGTTAGTGCGTGTTTACCTTACTGGGTCATCTTACCACTCACGTCCGCCTTGACGATGGAGTCACGGTGGGGGTGTGGGGAGAGTGGGAATGTAGTATGGGTGGAGTTGTCGAGTGGGTGAGGGTGTCGAGTGAGTTAGGGTTGTTAAGTCGCCGTGGAGGCTGGAGGTGTGCAATGACTGGGCTTGTAGGATGAATGGGGTGTTGGTTGCGTATTGCCTTGGGGCTAAGATAAGTTTGACCTTGTTCCACCTCTCGAGGTGTGTGAGTTTGGCGGAGGAGAGAGAGATTCATAGTATATGGAAAGTGCTTGAGGGCCTAATCCCAAATATACTGGAGTGAGAGGTATGAGAGGAAGCGTAAAATAAGCCCATTGAAAAGCAGAGATGCAGTGGGCACAACACGAGAACATTATATCAACATCTGTGGCCCCAGACTATTGAACATCTTACGAGAAGATATCGGAAACACTGCTGGATAAGTGTAGAAGTCCTCAAAAGAAAACTGGACAAATATCTCCACCGAGTGCCCGTTCAACAAGGCTGTGATAGATATGTGAGCTAGCAGGCCACCAGCATCACCAACCGTAAACAATATGATGTTCAATGAGGACAAATTCCAACTACTCCGTTATGGAAAACTGGAGGAGATAATAACTAGAACAGAGTATACTACTGACTCCGGCCATATAATAGAGCGGAAAAATAATGTAAGGGACCTGGAAGTAGTAATGTCTGAGGATCTCACTTTCAAGGATCACAACAGTGCCACGATCGCACGTGCAAAGAAAATGATAGGATGGATAATGAGAACTTTCAAAACGAGAGATGCCAAGCCCATGATGATCCTTTTCAAATCACTTGTTCTCTCTAGGCTGGAATACTGCTGTACATTAACATCTCCATACAAAGCAGGTGAAATCGCAGATCTAGAGAGTGTACAGAGATCCTTTACTGCACGTATAAGTTCTGTCAAGCACCTTAACTACTGAGAACGCTTGGAAGCACTTGACTTGTACTCGTTGGAACGCAGGAGGGAGAGATATATCATAATCTACACTTGGAAAATCTTGGAAGGAATGGTCCCAAATCTGCACACAGAAATCACTCCCTACGAAAGTAAAAGACTGGGCAGGCGATGCAAAATGCCCCCAATAAAAAGTAGGGGCGCCATTGGTACACTAAGAGAAAACACCATAAGTGTCCGGGGCCCAAAACTGTTCAACAGCCTCCCATCAAGCATTAGGGGAATTGCCAATAAACCCCTGGCTGCCTTCAAGAGAGAGCTGGACAGATACCTAAAGTCAGTGCCGGATCAGCCGGGCTGTGGCTCGTACGTCGGACTGCGTGCGGCCAGCAGTAACAGCCTAGTTGATCAGGCCCTGATCCATCGGGAGGCCTGGTCATGGACCGGGCCGCGGGGGCGTTGATCCCCGGAATAACCTCCAGGTAACCTCCAGGTAACCTGTTTGACCAGGGAAGCACCAGACACGCCAGGCCCCAGAACCGGGCTGCGGGAATAGAAAGGTTATCGAAATTCATCATTCAAAGGCATTTCAAAGGTCAAAGGCACGCCATGAAGTGTGTGAGTTTGATCTTGTTGCACACCTGAGTTGTGCGACATAAGAGCAAACCTTGCAGTAGGTCACAAGTATCATATTACTGATTAGATTTTGCCACCGAAGCTGTTAGTTTGTGCACCCTACACCCATCCTGTGGACGGTAATGGAAAAGTATATGGATAGTGAAAAGGCCTAGGAGCTGGGCCCCGAAAGAGTTAACAGGAGTACATAGGAATTTATGTACATACAATTGTCTTACCCATTGTGAGCAAATTTAAGATATTTCCTTAATAGGTCTGGTATGTTATTTTCATGAATGAGATGTATTGACATATCACATAGGTTATTATACTGTTTCTATATTCCTCATTAAGTGGGCAATTAAGTCATAGTGGCCATCCGGCTGGCCACATACTTCGCGTTTAGTTTGATCATCTGTGTGTCTGCCAGACTAGCACATGTACTTGTAACTGACTACTACATTAGCCAGTCTGTTTACATTACAAGTTGTTCCGTAAATACTCTCCTCTACGTTCGTGTTATCACAGTGAGTGATAGATTTACTCAGTCTTCTAACGCTATTCCTATGATATTCAGATTGGTTATATACTTCTCCCCTAATATTATTCCTAATGCCTAGTGGAATCTGTAAGAATTGTGCATAAATTCTCCTATTCTGAGTTTTGAGCATTTATACCTGGCTCTCCAGTGAGCATGTTGTTAGTCATGCGAGTCAAGTGCCTTCTGTGATGACATAGAATCAGTAATCAGGGTGAAGCTCGGTGTCATAATTTAACTTTAGTGCCACTGAGATGGCAAACAGTCAGTGTATATGTAAACGCCCAATTGTTAATTCTTATGCCTAACTCATCATAGCTGTTATAGTTGTTATCTAGGGAGGTGACAAGAGCAGATGCAGCCCTGCCAGTAGACTCCTGCTAAGATCCATCACTGTGTATAATTTACCATATATTATTATTAACAGTTAAGTCAGATATTTCTTCTTGAGCAGTTGCCTTTGCAGGTGATTTAAGGGATTACTAGTGATGAGCTTCTTGAGAGGGGCTTTCTGATACGTGATATTAAATAAACACAACTTCCATGGAGGGGTGAAATGCTCTTGTCTGTAGTGATACATTTCGTGCAGTTTATAAAAGTCAGTATAATTGCATCTTGCCAAAAGATACCCAGGTGTTGCACATGTCTTGTTCATCAGGTCACAGTTATGAAGGGCAGCATATCCTAACGTAATAAAAATGCAAAATTCGATGACCTCGCTCAGTGGCGCCGTTAATCTCGTAAAAGCCTCGTTAAATCATTTTTTCCATAATGTATTTACTGGACCCACGACCTCCATGCTTTTTTTTTTGTTCTCCCACAAAATACGATGAGCGCGAAATTGAGCTACAGAGGGGGACAAAAAAATTCAAGCCCCCTTTTTTATTTATATTTTTTTTCATGGGCCACATCAGCAGAATTTGGTGGAAACTGGTGTCACGGCGCTGGAATTCCGTACCATAAAGAACACACGTGATTAAATCATGGTTGGGATTGTCGCTCCTGTAATGTTTGACATGGCGGTGGTCACCCGGGGTCCTGATTAGGGGGGGGTCACTGGTCACACTGGTGTTTCCAGGGACCTGATTAGGGGTCACTGGTCACACTGGTGTTTTTTAGGATCCTGCCTAGGGGGTCACTGGCCTCATTGGTGTTTCCGGGGGCCTGGTTAGGTGGTTACTGGCCACACTGGTCACATACGGTGTTTCCAGGGACCTGGTTAAGGGGGTGACTAATCAGCCTAGTACTGACTCATTCGATACATACCCCCACCACCACCACCATAATCTACTACCACACTAGGACCATCTACCACCACCACCTCACTATCATCACCACCACCATACTACCAGCGCCAATACGCCCCTTCATTTTCATACCACCACAGTGGCCGACCACCACCACCACGACCCACCACCACTATACCACCACCACTATACCACCACCACTATACCACCACCACGACCCACCACCACTATACCACCACCACGACAGACTCCCTCACATATTCCAAGAGCTGGTTGGGTGGTGCCTTGCTGTTCTTTTACAGTTATCATCACTAGGTTTTTCAAAGTCCATGTAGTGAACAAAGGAATAAGGAAGGTTTGGATAATCGATGATAATACATAGAGGAAAAAATGGTATATTTTCTTTGAGGAACTCGGCGATATTGTGTAAATGGGAGAGTCCCCCCTCCCATCAGTCTCATTCTACCCATTTCCTTTTCCGAGGGAAATTTTTGGGTGGGGGGGATGTTCCTCTTTGGGTGGCGGCGACTGGTTTTTCGGAGTGGAAAGGGTTGATTGGGAGGTTGAGATGGTGAGGAAGAGGTGGTAGTGATGTGGCGAAGTGTATGTGGGAAGTGGTAGTGACGGAGAAGTGGTTGTGGTGGGGGTAGCGGGAGTTGTATAGTTTACAAAGCACTTGAATTGTGTGGTTTGTTACCATTTTTAATGATCTATGGTAAAAGTATGTATAAAAAAATGACCCCAACCCAAAATCACTGAGTCACCTGAACGGCTCTGCCATTCAGAGAAGTGATTGCTTGACCCGCGTATGTAAAATATCTGGAATTTAAGGGAGTGGATCGTCAGAGTCCACTGTGAACAGGAGTTTGTGGATGGAACGATGGTGGAAGGAAACAACTGTAGATTGTTGTGGAGGCGAATATTCGATAAACGTAGAAGAGCCCAGCCTGTCACGTGTGCTTGCCTGGTCAGCCTGCTAGAATCTGAGAGGGAGGCCTACGTGTGGGGGAGTCACGTGACGTCAGACTAGCAAGGAAGCCTTACTATAAGTGGTGTTAGAACAAACATATATATAAGTATTACACTGTTCACACCACTAATAACCTATTGTTCAACCTCTTGAAAGTTTGATGAACCAGACGATCAAGGAGGCGCACGACGAACTAATATCTACAGCCACCCATAAGAAAGTGACTGAAAAAACTGGAATCTTTTCTTGTGTCACCTTTATATGAAGGTAACCGGTATATGCTACACGTGACTTGCTGTAGCCTCGAGTCTCTCAGGTCATCCCAGGCGAAAGAGGAAATCTTTAATTTTTAATTAGATGTTCCTATAAGGAAAATATCCAGACACGGTCAAATCATGAGATATTTTAAGAACAATATTCTTACAGTCTCTTGGTGCTACTAAGATATCTTTATTAATGTCGGTCAGTTTAGTGGAATTTATTACACTATTGTATAAAATATGAGTCTTAACATTGGATTTATTGGAGCAAGGTTTCCCTTGACTCAATCACTGTCAGCTACTTCACCATTGTCAGCTACTTCACCATTGTCAGCTACTTCACCACTGTCAGCTACTTCACCATTGTCAGCTACTTCACCACTGTCAGCTGCCTCACCACACAGTCATCATGCGTGATATCGAATGGTTTTATATCAAGGAATACGAGACGATTAAATTTTATTGCCTTAGACATGGCTCGCCAAATGTAAGGCTTTATTCTTGTTTCTTCTCTAGTAGTGCGGCAATCTGATGGCTACACTTCCCAAGCTTCTTTTTGTCTACCTCGCCTGCCAGCTCCATCTGTAGGCCTTAGATATTCCAGTTCAATATTGTTTCTGCTTATTTCAGCCTAATTTATCTTTTTTCTTCTCTCTGTGTTGACAGTAGCGTCTCATCCCTCACCCCCCTCTCTCTGTGTTCCTCCTCTCCACGTGTGTTCCTTGATGTTGTGTTTCACTGTTTTATTAGTGTTCCTAGTGTTTCTAGTGCTTTCAGTTATTATAAGGTGTGTGAATGCTTGTTCCATTGATAGTAGTTGTCCGAGGTGACACTATTGTTGATTTACCGCAGTTGTTATAACTCGTCACCCACTTGATACAGCTTTGTGTAACTTACTTGTTAAGCTTGTACCGTTTTCATATATTGTAGGTCTGTCTGATTCTCCAGACGTGCAGCTGTTGTCATCTTTTACTTCAGTCGAGCATATATCTGCGGAACGGTCCCACGGTAATGGCGTGGCACCCTTATAGTGGGACTCATCTACGTTCGACCTCTGGCCCTCTACACCTCTTCCTCTACTCATAAGCTGGGAGCTGCGCTACCGCCGTTTCTTCATACATCGACCTAAACACCATCCTCACCTGCCTTCTCTCACATATGTCGACCTAGACACCATCCTCACCTGTCCTCTCCCACATACATCGACCTAGACACCATCTTCACCTGTCCTCTCCCACATACATCGACCTAGACACCATCTTCACCTGTCCTCTCCCACATACATCGACCTAGACACCATCTTCACCTGTCCTCTCCCACATACATCGACCTAGACACCATCCTCACCTGCTCCCATCCCCCACCTTCTGTTTGCAGGATCGTACATTAATCTATGACATTATACATCTGCTGGTTTAAGTAGTGTATACATGTGACTATCCTGTTATTCCTGTGTTTCCTAATTAAAATAATTTTTATTTTTATTTGTGCTTATTGTTCATGCTTATCATTTTTTTTTAAAGTTGTGTGCATTCTATATTTCAATCCTGTTTATCTTTTGGTATTTTTATTTTATTTTCCTGAGTAGGGAAGGTGTCTCTCTACCTTTTTCTGATGTTTAAAAAACACTACAAAAACACTTCAGAAAAGTACAAAAACACTTCAGAAAACTACAAAACACTTCAAAACAGTACGAAAACACTTAACCCTTGAATAAACACTGCAAAAACACCACACAAAAAGTTAATTTTCAGCGAGCTTTGTGTGGTTATCGTAAAGAATTTATCCTTGTATCACATAGATAAGTACTGTATTAACTTGGTGTATTTTTGTCCCAGCGCGATTCGAAAAAACTATCCTCATATTCCTCAAGCCCAGCCCTTTCTACCGCAGTGCCCTGCACTTAGGAGTGCAGCTTACGCATCTTATGAGGTTAAGTATGTGCAGTAAAGATTTGAAGCCAGTCAGAAGAGGCGTTCCCAAGTTATCGCATTGAAACTATTCCAGTTTCGTCAGTAAAAATGGCAAGTTGGTACCCCACAAAGCCAAAACAATCTCAAACTTTCCGTTAAGATGCACCAGTCAATTAGAATTCATTCTCTAGTTTTTGCGTGGAAATCACTGTCCCAAAACACACCAGTACTTTAAATCTGAAGCCTCTTAAGAGATAGATTTTGACAAAAAAGAAAGGAAATTTTGACGAAAGGTTAAATCTACCTGTTATTTAGGCCACTAGCCATTACTGGCACCTCTTTTATATATATTAAGCTTGTAGATAATACCATTTGCTGCCTGCTGCGTCCCAGCCACGGAGCCAACGTTATTTTGACGTGCCTGATAGCAATCATCCTCGTTCCAGTTACAGGGCGAGAGTGAACCCGTACAACACCAAAGGTTCGGAATAGCAATTACCTTGGAAAGAAAATGAGTTAGAATCAACACAAAAAACGAATAAGATAAAAAAAAATATATCAGTAGAAATGGGGAGATAAAGTAACCCCGTACTGACCTTCACTCTGAGAAGACTGAGAACATCAAGAGGAATATTAGTAACGAGAGAGAGACATCAAGACTTAAGCATCTTACAGGCAGGATGTGGAGTCACTCGTTCACTGAAGTCTTCAGGGTGATTGTTTTTCTTTGATGACTTGAGTTATTGCTCCCGCGTGACGTATTCTTCTTCTTCTGGTCTCTTTAATGTTTCATATTCTTTACCATTCACTGGCGAGGGTTGAATTACATAATTGACTCTACTGACCATTCTTGTAGCCTGCCCAGGTTATCTTGTAATTTTTACCTGTCCTCGTGCGTTGTCCGCATGCATTGACATGTATGAATTTTTACCTCCAGGATGGCCACATACAGTGGCCTGTATGAATCTTTCCCTCCAGGATGGCCACATACAGTGGCCTGTATGAATCTTTACCTCCAGGATGGCCACATACAGTGGCTTGTATGAATCTTTACCTCCAGGATGGCCACATACAGTGGCCTGTATGAATCTTTACCTCCAGGATGGCCACATACAGTGGCTTGTATGAATCTTTACCTCCAGGATGGCCACATACAGTGGCCTGTATGAATCTTTACCTCCAGGATGGCCACATACAGTGGCTTGTATGAATCTTTACCTCCAGGATGGCCACATACAGTGGCCTGTATGAATCTTTACCTCCAGGATGGCCACATACAGTGGCTTGTATGAATCTTTACCTCCAGGATGGCCACATACAGTGGCCTGTATGAATCTTTACCTCCAGGATGGCCACATACAGTGGCCTGTATGAATCTTTACCTCCAGGATGGCCACATACAGTGGCCTGTATGAATCTTTACCTCCAGGATGGCCACATACAGTGGCTTGTATGAATCTTTACCTCCAGGATGGCCACATACAGTGGCCTGTATGAATCTTTACATCCAGGATGGCCACATACAGTGGCCTGTATGAATCTTTACATCCAGGATGGCCACATACAGTGGCCTGTATGAATCTTTGCATCCAGGATGGCCACATACAGTGGCCTGTATGAATCTTTACATCCAGGATGGCCACATACAGTGGCCTGTATGAATCTTTACATCCAGGATGGCCACATACAGTGGCCTGTATGAATCTTTACATCCAGGATGGCCACATACAGTGGCCTGTATGAATCTTTACCTCCAGGATGGCCACATACAGTGACATGTATGAATTTTTACCTCCAGGATGGCCACGTACAGTGGCCTGTATGAATCTTTACCTCCAGGATGGCCACATACAGTGGCCTGTATGAATCTTTACCTCCAGGATGGCCACATACAGTGGCCTGTATGAATCTTTACCTCCAGGATGGCCACATACAGTGGCTTGTATGAATCTTTACCTCCAGGATGGCCACATACAGTGGCCTGTATGAATCTTTACCTCCAGGATGGCCACATACAGTGGCTTGTATGAATCTTTACCTCCAGGATGGCCACATACAGTGGCCTGTATGAATCTTTACCTCCAGGATGGCCACATACAGTGGCTTGTATGAATCTTTACCTCCAGGATGGCCACATACAGTGGCCTGTATGAATCTTTACCTCCAGGATGGCCACATACAGTGGCTTGTATGAATCTTTACCTCCAGGATGGCCACATACAGTGGCCTGTATGAATCTTTACCTCCAGGATGGCCACATACAGTGGCCTGTATGAATCTTTACCTCCAGGATGGCCACATACAGTGGCCTGTATGAATCTTTACCTCCAGGATGGCCACATACAGTGGCTTGTATGAATCTTTACCTCCAGGATGGCCACATACAGTGGCCTGTATGAATCTTTACATCCAGGATGGCCACATACAGTGGCCTGTATGAATCTTTACATCCAGGATGGCCACATACAGTGGCCTGTATGAATCTTTGCATCCAGGATGGCCACATACAGTGGCCTGTATGAATCTTTACATCCAGGATGGCCACATACAGTGGCCTGTATGAATCTTTACATCCAGGATGGCCACATACAGTGGCCTGTATGAATCTTTACATCCAGGATGGCCACATACAGTGGCCTGTATGAATCTTTACCTCCAGGATGGCCACATACAGTGACATGTATGAATTTTTACCTCCAGGATGGCCACGTACAGTGGCCTGTATGAATCTTTACCTCCAGGATGGCCACATACAGTGGCCTGTATGAATCTTTACCTCCAGGATGGCCACATACAGTGGCCTGTATGAATCTTTACCTCCAGGATGGCCACATACAGTGACCTGTATGAATCTTTACATCCAGGATGGCCACATACAGTGGCCTGTATGAATCTTTACATCCAGGATGGCCACATACAGTGGCCTGTATGAATCTTTGCATCCAGGATGGCCACATACAGTGGCCTGTATGAATCTTTACATCCAGGATGGCCACATAGTGGCCTGTATGAATCTTTACATCCAGGATGGCCACATACAGTGGCCTGTATGAATCTTTGCATCCAGGATGGCCACATACAGTGGCTTGTATGATTATCTGCAG
>NC_091296.1:62345557-62385557 GCF_038502225.1 Cherax quadricarinatus
ATACTAATATGCTATGCTATATAATACTGGGAATACAGGGATCAGCAACTATGCTGACAGCTCGGTCATGTTACGTATGTCGTCCCGACATACACTACTATACTATAGGCTGAACAGGCAGGCGGATCTGGGCTGATTCTATACAATAACAAATGCATATATAACTTAGAACTAATGGATGGTACAACATGATTTTGACGTAATGGGTGTTAACGTAATCATTACAAACTATAAGAACAAATCATTATACAATATGGATGGAATTGATCGATCGATCTGTATTCATGCACTCTACGGATTCTGAGGAAGAATAAATATATACAAAGAAGTGTTTAACAGAAAGGCAGATTCGGTGCACACAAATCTAGACTGTTAATTCTCAGAATACGGAGGGAACGTGAACACGAAAATTTCTGACAAACTGATCAGCTAATAATAAAACACACAGTTGACAAATTCATTCATCTCGGACATCTAATTATGCAGGCTGTTTACACTTAAACCCAATTCTGCGAGGGTAAGGTTTACGTATGCAGAATGGTTATCATCTCTGGGAGGATTGAATTCCTCTGCAATGGCTAACACATGCCTTGACTGAGAGAGATCTGAACGAGTATCTACAAAAGATACAACTACAATCACTAGTGACTGTGGAATTACTAACTCGTCTGCTAGGAGTACTCAACTCGACTATTCGATACAGTAATTCTTGGCTCGTTACAAAGTCACTAATGGGTACTGGTGGCTTCACAGTAAGAATAAGATCTTCCTGGAGCAGGAATCGAATCACACCAGAACACAAGGGATCGGTTCTTTGGGCATTTTTGACATCCTCGACAGCAAATGGAGGATCTGCAGTAACTACACTAACGTGTCGCGATAAAGCATCTGCGACTACATTTGACTTGCCAGGTAAATTTTCACAAGTGGGATTGAACTCTTGGATAATCAAGGTCCATCTGGCTAACCTTCCAGTAGGCTGTTTGTTCTGGAATAAAGGTAACAGTTCTTCCTTACTGGAGGAATGAGCAAACTCGGTGGAGTGGATGACTCCCCCCGGTTGAAAAAAATTAACGCTATAACACGCAATATGAGCAAGGGAGAACGAATCTACTATCTCAACTGCAAGCACAGGAGAAAGAAATGAACACGGTGAACAATGCTGATATTCAATCTGAGTCGCACACAGTGACACGAGGTATCAGCTATAAAGAAACTACACTTACAAACGTTAACATGTGAAAGTTACTCGAGAAATAACTTCTTACAATGCACTGATTACTGTCAACTAGGATGGGATCACCATCTGAAACACAAGGAACAACAACAGACACTCTAGTGAGAACACTTGCTGTAACAGAGACGTCTTTCTGCAGACAGCATGTCACATCAACAAGAGATGGCATTACTAGTTGCAAGTAATCGTTTTCTGACAAGGCATCCCCTGTGGCGAAACTACTACTCGAACTAGCAGTCATTGCAGGGATAGGCTGTGCACTCAAGGCAGTCTGAGTGTCCCCGGACACTTGAGGCAACGGAACACTATCCTGCAAGTCTGAAGGTATAGGTGGAACACAGATGGGAGTGACAGAATTACTAGTGCCTGACCGCTCGGCTACGTTAATAAGTAATTCACGGATCTATAGGAACTTAATCTGAACTTCACATTTCGCAGCACTTTAACAAATCTCAGATACAAGCTGTGAGAACAAACACATTGCTCAAGGGCTAGGTATTGTCTTTCAGTCAGTAAGGGAATGTTGGTACTGTGGACTGATTCATATTGACTTTGACTGGAATGATACACTAAGTGAACATTCAAAAGTGACTGGGACATCTTCTCAGTGAAAATACTGAAGGGCATAAGTCAAGAAAAGTGGAGAGAATGACACAATAAGCTTAAATGGAAAAAATGCTTAACTATTCTGCATAAGTAATTAAAAATTGACAAGTTACACAGTAAGCAAAGAACTCACACAAGAAGAATATGCAACTTAGCAAACACTGAAAATCAAGAGAACTTGTACTTTGCTCAAATCTAATATGCTCAACTTTTACTTTAAATTGAATAAATGGCACAGTGAGTTGTCTTTACTTTCAATGCAACAAGGAAAATACACAATAAAATAATAAAATGGACTCAATAAACTTGTGCAAAAATTAAAGCAAACACACAATTCACTGAAATTAAAAAAAAAATAAAATGACAGACAGAATAAAATACTATGGACAGAACAGAGCATAAGAAACTGCACTGTAATAAACTGTATTGCACAACACTGCATAAAATTTTCTGCAAGAAAAACTTTAATAGCAACACAATATTTGCACAAGAATTATTGCAAAATGAGTCAATGTGCAATAATAAAAATTATAACACACAAGAAAAGAAATATATCAAGGAATGAACACTTTAACTCTTAACTGCACTTAAACAACAAGCAAAAGAACAATTTACTTTAAAAGGAGAACTTAAAAAAATTGCACTAAGAGTGAATTTGTTCAATAAAATATGAAAAATAATAGGTGCTAAAACACACAACAAAAAGGAATACAACACTTACAGAGATGCAGGACACAACACATCAACATGAACACAGTACTAGAATTTTCTTGCAATGAAACTTGATGTTTTAAAAAATTTTGTAAACAGATTTCTTGCTGGAGCTTTAAAAATGGCACTATTGTCTGTGGAAATAAGACAAATTAAACACTGGCTGAATGGAAAAATATGAACACAAGAATGTTCAGCACACAGGGAACAAACAAAAATACACAAATGCTAGGAAGAAAAAAATAACAGACAACACTGAGTTGTGATGCAGAATATGAGGTGAAAAATTACTGAATTAATTCACTGGAATTCTGAAGTTTAAACACAAGTTCTATATTGCTCATATGTTGCACACACAACAAAGGAAACACTAAGTACTTACTTCAAGTGTGTATAAAAAGAAACACAACACAACAGATATAAAATAATGCACGAAAATTAACACTGAATTAAGGAGATTAAAAGAAATTTATGCAATCAGTACATGATAAACACTGAGTCTGATCAAGAGTCACTGAATGTCACTAAGAGAAAAATTCACTGGGAACACAAAAGAAATGTCTCAACACTCGCAAATGTCTCTAAAAAAAAAATATTATAGCTGTAACACTTGAAAAAATGAGATTGATGGATTGTTTATATCGTCTTGCTGCTGTCCTCTGCACAGATGATCGTAGAATTGCGCTTAAATCGGCGAGAGACAACACACAGGAGGCTTTTAAAGATGGCGCGCCACACTCTAGCTCTTGACCCCCTATGTGGTCCTTAAAATATGGTGCTACAACCCTTAGCAGAGCACCAAAACACTGATGAGGTAGGCGAGTTGTAATGGCCGACTGTAGTTGGGTTTGTGGGTAATGGCTGAGCGAGGCGTCTGAGACCGGCAATGGTGCGACACACGTGATCGTGAGTGGCTGGGCTTATGGGTTGAACGTCGTAAGCCTCACTGAGAAAACCCACGCTGCCGCGAAGATAATTCTAAGCCGGCTGGCTTAGAAGAAACCCACGAAATACTACAACACCACAAGGATGACAAGGAGCACTCAGAATGCTTGGAACTTGAATCACAAGCGATGAAGGCTAGTCATGTGGCTTGCTTGAGTACTGGGGTAAGACACCTGGGTTAGTTGCTAGCTGGCTTATCTTAACCCTTCACACAGAATAGCTTGATAACTTCACACGATGAGCACAGCAGGGGTGGAAGCTGGCTTGGCAGGCAAAATAATTGGATGGAGTAGGCTAGGCTGGACTGGGCTCGGGTGTACTGACTCCCCCACCACAGACTGGAAGCTGGCTTATTTTGCAAACTCGGGTCAACCCCTCGGGAGTAATGCAAAAAGCAGTTAACACTAATACAAAGAGACTGACCAGTGAATAATGTAGAAGCTGGTAGAGTAGCTGGCTTGAGGTAGCTGGATGGGGTGAACCTCGGTAGGCCTACTGGTAACGCGAAATGGCCGTCTTGCTGGTCGACAACTTTATCTCCAGAAATCGCTGTAATCGTCAGAATTACAGGCCCACCGCTGCCACCATTTATCGTAAGGGTTCTTAAATGGAGATATCACAGGTTGAAAGTAGACACACTTGTAGGATGGTAGATATATTGTCAGACTGAGATGGGAGATGGAGCCACAGTTACCTAGCCTGTTTACGCCTAGACGGTCTGCCGCTGAGTGAGGACGGGACAAAGGGATCACTGCCCATGTGTATGCCTATGACGTCACTCCAAGCCAAAGGCCTACGAGGGATCTCGTGTCTAAAGCACAGGGATGATACTAATATGCTATGCTATATAATACTGGGAATACAGGGATCAGCAACTATGCTGACACTACTGTTGCTCTCTCCCTCTCTCCTACTGTTGCTCTCTCCCTCTCTCCTACTGTTGCTCTCTCCCTCTCTCCTACTGTTGCTCTCTCCCTCTCTCCTACTGTTGCTCTATCCCTCTCTCCTACTGTTGCTCTCTCCCTCCTACTGTTGCTCTCTCCATCTCTTCTACTGTTGCTCTCTCCCTCTCTCCTGCTGTTGCTCTCTCCCTCCTAATGTTGCTCTCTCCCTCCTACTGTTGCTCTCTCCCTCTCTTCTACTGTTGTTCTCTCCCTCTCTCCCTCTCTTCTACTGTTGCTCTCTTCCTCTCTCCTACTGTTGCTCTCTCCCTCTCTCCTGCTGTTGCTCTCTCCCTCTCTCCTACTGTTGCTCTCTCCGTCTCTCCTACTGTTGCTCTCTCCCTCTCTCCTACTGTTGTTCTCTCCCTCTCTCCTGCTGTTGCTCTCTCCCTCTCTTCTACTGTTGCTCTCTCCCTCTCTTCTACTGTTGCTCTCTCCCTCTCTCCTACTGTTGCTCTCTCCCTCTCTCCTGCTGTTCCTCTCTCCCTCTCTCCTACTGTTGCTCTCTCCCTCTCTCCTACTGTTGCTCTCTCCCTCTCTCCTACTGTTGCTCTCTCCCTCTCTCCTACTGTTGTTCTCTCCCTCCTGCTGTTGCTCTCTCCCTCTCTCCTACTGTTGCTCTCTCCCTCTCTCCTACTGTTGCTCTCTCCCTCTCTCCTACTGTTGCTCTCTCCCTCTCTCCTACTGTTGCTCTTGCTTCTACTGTTACTCTTACTAGAGACATATCAACTCTTTTAGAAGGACCCTCATGTTTGTCCTCATGTTTTCAGCTCTCTGCTGTCTCCCTTAGTCCCTTCTAACACCTTTAACCCTCGATGACCTTTGTGGCTCTTATAAAACCTTTGTAGAACTTACAAAACCTTTGTAGCAATCAAAAATCCTTTATATAGGCATGGAATCTCCGGAAAAGCTTAAATCCTTTGTAAGGCCTCAGTTTCCTGCAAGACCATTTATCACCCTTCACACTGCTTATCTTCTCCTGGACCTTTTAAAAAAAATTCACGACGTCTTAAACATTCCGAACCATTAAAATGCTTCGTCATGAAGCTCCCAAGACCTGCAGGAAACCCCCCGGATGGGTCTTCAAACCCCCTTTTCATCAAAAAAAACCCTGTGAGAATCCCTCCAGGTTGGTGTTAAATGCTCTAAAGATGTATAGGAATCCCTCCGGCTGGGTTTTGAGTATCCCAAGATCTCTGAAAAAACAAGAAGGAACACCGTTTTTCCCCGTCAGACCACCTTAAACCACCCCTAGTCTTTAAACCATCCACAGTCTTTAAACCACCCACAGTCCTTAAACCACCCCTAGTCTTTAAACCATCCACAGTCCTTAAACCACCCACAGTCCTTAAATCACCTACAGTCCTTAAAAAATCAGCAGTCCTTAAACCACCCCCGGTCTTTAAACCACCCACAGTCCTTAAACTACTCACGGTCTTCAAATCACCCACAGTCCTTAAACCACACACAGTCCTTACACCACCCACAGTCTTTAAACCATTCACAGTCTTTAAACCACCCGCAGTAAATAAACCATCCGCAATCCTTAAACCAGACCTGCCACTCCTGCCTCTCTGTTCCCTTCCTTGATACTTCTTCACCTCCTCCTGCTCTCCTAATCTCCCTTCCTCTTCCTTCCATTCTTATTCTCTCCCCTTCCCTTCTTCTCGTGTAGCGATGGATATGTGGGGCAGCGGGCCACCAGCAACAACAGCCTGGTTGACCAGGCAAGCACCAGACTACTCTGGTCTATGGCCGGGCTCCGGGAGTAGAGAGAACTCTGGGAACTCATCAAAGGTACAGGGACCAGCTAAGTACTCATCATTTGAAGATAAACAGTGAACGGTATCAGAGCTGTTTCTCAACGACAATCTTTTTCCCCCGTTGTTACGGCGACTCCTTTGTTTTTCACCGTTGTAACAGTGAGCAACAGCATGAACCCCACGTCAGCAAGCTCTCTAACTCTCCTCAGTGACAGATGTGATACATGCCGTTGATGTCGAGTGACACATGCCGTTAACGTCAAGAGTGACACATGCCGTTAACGTCAAGAGTGACACATGCCGTTAACGTCAAGAGTGACACATGCCGTTAACGTCAAGAGTGACACATGCCGTTAACGTCAAGAGTGACACATGCCGTTAACGTCAAGAGTGACACATGCCGTTAACGTCAAGAGTGACACATGCCGTTAATTACATTACGGACATCTAAACTTTCTTCAACAGGAAGATCCTCTTTCCCAACGAAAACAATTTCCCTCCGTCGAGTGTGGACGATTTCAGATACCCCGTTAACGTTAACGGAAGGAACGAACATCTGCCTTCCACTTCATGTGCAACCTCTTATGCCCCCGTAAATTGGTACGTGGTACAGCATCAAGGCGTCAGGAACACTTGCCACTATTAGCACTCAATCCACATGGAGACAAATAGAATTTTTTTCCTGTATATATCTGTCTGGAAGACCGAGATACTTGCAGAGACCTCAGGGAGGTTTTGGGAGAGTTTTTTATATTAATAATTTAATTGGGGTCTAATTAATGATGGTTATTTTAACTTATGATAGTATTTGTGTTGAGTGTTTGTTCGTTGTTTGTTCTTGTTTTTACTGTATCTTATAATTTATGGCTTTGGGTGCTGAGTGACGTACATGGTTAAAGTGCTCTGTAAGTGTTACAACTACTGCCACTTGTTACAGCTACAACTTGTCTCAGAGGAAATAAAGACTAAAACTGAGTACAGGACAAACTCAGATCATTCAGTAGACCAAAGACTCCGTGCGAGAGACTTGGGAGTGATGTTAGATCTCATATTCAAGGATTAGAACAACGTTGCTATTGCTACCGCAGGAAAGATGATAGGCTGGATAACTAGAACTTTCAAGACAAAAGATGGTGAGCCAGTGATGATACTCTTTAAGTCACTTGTTCTCTACAGGCTGGAGTACTGCTGTATACTGACAGCCACCTTCAAGGTAGATGTCTAGGCTGGAAAATATTGAGAAATTTCACTTCATACATTACATCAAACGTGTAAACTACTGGGAATGCTTGACGTCTCTCTATCTGTATTCCTTGAAACGTAGGCGAGAAAGATACATTATAATTTACACCTGGAAAATTCTAAGAGGGACTGGTTCCAAGCATGCTCACTAAAATCAATTCATTCGAAAACAGGAGACTTGACAGACGGTGTAGAGTACTTCCAGTAAAAAAAAAAAATATGACGCGACGAGTACGCTGAGAGAGAGAACTCGATAAGTATCAGAGGTCCACGACTTTTCCAAGCACTCCCTTCGTGCATAAGGCGAAATACCAACAGACCTCTAACTGTCTTCAAGGGGGAACTGGATTAAGTTCCTTAAATCAGTTCCTGACCAGCCGAGCTGTGGTTCATACACTGGACTTTATGCGGCCAGCTGTAACAGCCTTTTTGATCATGCCTTAATCCTCTGGGATGCATGGTCTGTTACCAAGCCGCTGGGGCGTTGACCCTAGGAAGCATCCTTCAGGTAACCTAACGCAACTTAAAAGGAAAAAGAAACATAAGTTTGCAGGAAGCGTTGAGAAAGTGACGCTGATAACGTCGTCGGAAAATAAACTTAATAACACGAGAATAAGTTGGGTGAGGAAGGTCAACAGAGGACCCAGGGGGGAGGAGGAACACCTCTTGCATAATTCTGTGCTCAGCTTAATGGTCAGGACGAGCTCTGGCGCCAGCCTTGGCCTTTGACTTGACAAGTCTATTGAATCCCCTGTGAATCCTATTATCAGTGTGTAGACTGCTATGAATGTGTTCATGTGCGTGCGTGTGTGTGTAAGTTGTGTACGTTCATGTAGGTGTGGTGGTTTATTTAGGATAAATAATCTTAATGTAATTTAAAGGAAATATAATTGAAGAAAATAACTTTTAAGAAATAAGCTTGACGAAGCTGATGATGAAGGTTGATGTAGTGACGAAGTTCATGATGAAGGTTGATGTAGTGACGAAGTTCATGATGAAGGTTGATGTAGTGACGAAATTGATGAGGAAGGTTGATGTAGTGACGTAATTGATGAGGAAGGTTGATGTAGTGACGAAATTGATGATGAAGGTTGATGTGAAATGTAGATAAGTGATTGAGTCACTGCCACTACTACTGGCTAAGCCGCCACCACCACCACAACCACTGGTAAAGCACCACAACCGCTGGCTAGGTCACCACCACCACAATCGCTGGCTAGGTCACCACCACCACAACCGCTGGCTAGGTCACCACCACCACAACAGCTGGCTAGGTCACCACCACCACAACCGCTGGCTAGGTCACCACCACCACAACCGCTGGCTAGGTCACCACCACCACAACCGCTGGCTAGGTCACCACCACCACAACCGCTGGCTAGGTCACCACCACCACAACCAGGGAAAATGGCAAGTTGTATTATAAGAACTTCCAAAACAGTAGAAACAAGCCATTGATCGTACTTTTCAAATTAAATGTTCTCTCACGGCTTGAATATTATTGTGTGCTCATTGCACCTTCCAAGGCAGGAGAGATAGCAGGACTGGAGGATGTACAGGGGTTGTATACTGCCAGCATAGATTCAGTAAAACATCTAGAAATGAGTAACACCTCAGAGCAGGTGGATTGTTCTCTCTAGAACAGAGAAGAGAAAGATACCTGCTGATATATACATGGAAGATACTTGAAGACCTTGTCACTAGCCTCCGCTTGGCTATAACTTAATGGAGCAAAAGATATAAGAGAGAATGTGGTATATACGCGGTGAAGGACAGGATATCCATGTCAACAAAAGTGGGTTAGGATTTTAGCAGAGGATATCAAGAATGTATGCCGGAGCGAAGATAGAAGTTTTTAAGAATTTGAACAACTTCCTGCTAAAAGTGCCGGATCAGCAGGGTTGTGATCCACGTGGGTCTGCAGGCCGCTAGTACAGTCTGGTTGACCAAGCGGACAGAAGGGAAGACTGGACCCAAGCCGGGCTCCGGGAGTAGAACAGCCCAAAAAAACGATCACAGGTAAATCATAGGCCAGTGATTTAAAGTTTTAAGTATGTATTCACTAGAGCGGAGGAGAGAGGTACATTTTAATATATTCCTTGAAAGTACTTGAGGGCCTTGTCCCAAATCTGCATACTGCAATATGTGAGAAAGTGCAAAATAAACCTAATGAAAAGAAGAACGCCATGGGCACAATAGAAGAACATTGTATCAACATCCGTGGTCCCAGATTATTCAACATCTTACCAGAAGTTATCAGAAACACTGCTGGGACAAGTGTAAAACTCTTCAAGAGGAAACTGGACAAGTATGTTTAGCTGTCAGATCAGTCAGGCTGTAATGGATATGTGGGCCAGCGGGCTGCCAGCAGCAACAGCCTGGCTGATCAGACAAGCACCAGACAAGCCTAGCCCAAGGCCGGGTTCCGAAAGTTATGAACTCTCGAAACTCATCCAGGGTATACTAGTGGTCAACCCCCCAACAACTACAGCCAGTGGCAAGGCCATCACCACCACAACCAGTGGCTAATTCGTCACTGCTGATGCAGCAGTGTCTACCGACACCACAGGCAGACCAGAAGACAGAGAACATCAGTTCCAGCATTGCGCTATATTTCATATGAAAACATTTCATATTCTCATACGAGAAGGTTTGAAAGTTTTGTATTTATGAAAAGTGTTCTTAAAAGCTCTTGTGTTACGTCATAGCTTACAACCTGTGAAGGCGATTTATTCTCGCCAAGATGATTTATTTCACCATTGTCTTAAGATATATTTCCCCGAAATTTATATGTATGTCTCTGGTATTTGAATCGGGTTGAAATTAATCTTTGCATTTCCACTTAACAGATTCGTGGCATTCTGCGTGATTTTTACCTAAATAGTGTGAGTTCTCTGTGTTCCTCCTCATATATTTTTTAACAGCACGAGTTTTGTTCTGTTTCTCTGTTGTACACTTACCACTGTATAGTCATTTTTATGTAATTCGGACAGTACAGTTGTCTGGTCATTAAGACACTTGAATTTTCAAGGTGAGGGCTATTATCCTACATCAGTTTATTACAAAGTCCAATCCTGTCTAAGGTATGGAACTATTCCATAGGATGCCAACCCACAACACTCAACTAACACCTAAGGTACGTATTTACTGTTGGATTAGTAAAAAAAAAATACAGGCTAATAGCCGTATCATCCCACAATATCAAGATCATTAAAAGGATTTTAAGAAGCAAGATTACCAGTCACATGGAATCTGAGCAGTTGCACAACCCAGGTCAACAAGGGTCCAGAACAGGTTGCTCCTGCCTTTCACAGTTGCTGGACCATTACGATATGGTCTTGGATGCTCTTGAGAGACAAAATGCAGATGCAGTATACATTTCAAAAGCCTTTGATAAGCGCGATCAAGGGGGTCGTTGCACACAGAATATGTGCAATAGGAATACCTGGGAAGATGAGCTGATGGATTTTTAACTTCCTCACAAATAGAATCCAAAGAGTAATAGAGAGTGAGCTGCTTCAGTGAAAGCTTCTGTCCCCCAAGGCACAGTACTCACACCACTTCTCTTCCTCAGTCTTATTTCTGATGTAGACATCAATCATAGCGCTGTACCATCTTTTCAGACGATACAGGGCATTGAACCCGAGTTCTTCGGTTGTGAGCTGAAGACGCTACCACGAGCCGTTGCCACCATTGCATAATATAGAGATGTGGCTATGAACTTGACGTTATGGCAGGTATGTTGTAGGGATTTAGGACAAGGGTCGCCAGACTTCTTAGTGAAGAGCTCTGTTCCACAAGGCACAGTACTCGCCCCCATCTTATTCCTCATCCTCATATCAGACATAGACAGAGATATACACCACAGCACCGTATCATCCTTTGCGGATGATACTAGGATCTGCATGAGGCTGTCATGTGCTGAGGACGCGGTTAACCTCCAAGAAGATATAAACAAAGTTTTCCAGTGGGCAACGGTAAACAATATGATGTTCAATGAGGACAAATTCCAACTACTCCGTTATGGAAAACTGGAGGAGATAATAACTAGAACAGAGTATACTACAGACTCTGGCCATACAATAGAGCGGAAAAATAATGTAAGGGACCTGGGAGTAGTAATGTCTGAGGATCTCACTTTCAAGGATCACAACAGTGCCACGATCGCACCTGCAAAGAAAATGATAGGATGGATAATGAGAACGTTCGAAACGAGAGATGCCAAACCCATGATGATCCTTTTCAAATCACTTGTTCTCTCTAGGCTGGAATACTGCTGTACATTAACATCTCCATACAAAGCAGGTGAAATCGCAGATCTAGAGAGTGTACAGAGATCCTTTACTGCACGTATAAGTTCTGTCAAGCACCTTAACTACTGGGAACGCTTGGAAGCACTTGACTTGTACTCGTTGGAACGCAGGAGGGAGAGATATATCATAATCTACACTTGGAAAATCCTGGAAGGAATGGTCCCAAATCTGCACACAGAAATCACTCCCTACGAAAGTAAAAGACTGGGCAGGCGATGCAAAATGCCCCCAATTAAAAGTAGGGGCGCCATTGGTACACTAAGGGAGAACACCATAAGTGTCCGGGGCCCAAGACTGTTCAACAGCCTCCCATCAAGCATTAGGGGAATTGCCAATAAACCCCTGGCTGCCTTCAATTTTGAGCTGGACAGATACCTAAAGTCAGTGCCGGATCAGCCGGGCTGTGGCTCGTACGTTGGACTGCGTGCGGCCAGCAGTAACAGCCTAGTTGATCAGGCCCTGATCCACCGGGAGGCCTGGTCATGGACCGGGCCGCGGGGGCGTTGATCCCCGGAATAACCTTCAGGTAACCTCCACGTAACCATCCAGTTGGGGTTGGTGGGTGAGTGTGGTGAGATGGAGGTGGATATAGTTGGTGGTGGGTGGGGGTGAAAGAAGGGTGAAATTCTCTCTCCTTTTTTTTTTATTGGAGGAGGAAGGGAGGAGGGAAGTATATCTCGCATCTCTGGCCTGAAGTGGAAATTGCCTTTGTTAGCGACTTTTTGCACGTCACTGAATATTCCCCGTGTCACGTTCGTAGTTTCCGAACCCATTGATACCGGGAATCTGTCGAATGATATTGTTGGGACCCACTCATTGTCGATTTTTTTTTTCATTCGTTGGATATATATAAGTTTATACAAAATTCTAACAAGATGTGCTAAAAAGAAAGTCAGTTGAACATGCATCATCCAGGTTCTTAGTGTGGTAATTGCTGAATTCAGTAAGTGCAACACTGTAGACACGTAACAACATTCCAGAAGTTAGTGCAACTTTTTTAAATGCCTAACTCAACTTCATGCAGCTTGCTGTTCCCTAACTTCATACAGTATGACAAACTGGTTTATCTTGGCCACATAAGCAATCAATTTGTAATTATAATACAAGGTACAGAAGCATCGTACCCATAATAATAATAATATAATAATAATGATATTAATATAATAATAATAATAATAATAATAATAATAATAATAATAATAATAATAATGATAATAATAAAGTATACAAGCATATGATCAGAGAGCCCTTGAACTTGTCTACCCAGTGCGTCTTGCAACAGTATAGCCGTCGTGGTCTTGACCTCTAGAGGCATGACAATCTCACTTGATGAATAAGACATGTGTAGCACTTGGATATCTATATTGCCGTGTCCTTGGCAGTGAAGATCCCGAAGTGTTGCACATGTGTTTTATTCATCAATTTGTCGGTATTGTATACCATCAGTAATGTGAATCTAACAGGTGTCTAATATAGTCCTAGGAATTTCAAGATATTTGTAGGACATGAAAGGAGATAATAGGTGAGCACTGCGGTAGGCTTACCGGCTCATGCTAGGAGAGTCCTTAAATCCAACCCTTCTCACTCATATTTGTCTAGTCTATTTTTAAGGATAACCAAGGTGTTAGCTGCGTGACTACTTTGCGAACTGTGGGAGTAAAAACATGCACAGTCAAAATATTTATTGAAGGAGTCTTTTCGCTGCTGGTGGCTTTTTTTTTTAATTCCTAATGCAGAGACAACTGAAAATACAGTACAGTATTGCTTAACAATTCGTAAATGGGCGAAACATTATCTCTCTTTCTACAGCAGGATTCGACCTTCGAACCTGTAAATTCGGCGTACAGAAAACGCCAGAGTCTAGAAGACAGCCAGACTCTGGAGTCTGGCTGTGTTGATAAAGTACTGTGTATTCTGATGCCGGGTTTACAGGTTGGAATCCTGCTGTGGACTAAGAGAAAATGACAGTATAGTCATGTGTAGCTTAGAGAGGTGAGGTGCGACCTTGAAAGGTCAGAGAGGAGGCGAGGGCGTGACATGTCACTTCATGGTAGTGTCCTGATTAGGTAGGGTCATTCTGACCAGAATTTTAGCGAGTGTATAGAGTAAGAAAGTGAGGCGACCAAAGCTGAGATCATCGGGTTTAAAGCCAAAGATAGTTTTCATAAGTGCTAAGTGATCACATGTATTAAGTGACAGCTCTCCGGAATTTGACAATTTTGATGTAGCTAGTACTGAAATGTATCAGTGTTAGTACATGTAGCAGTATAACAGCCGCTACACGTCCCTGCCTCCAGTACAATCAGTGACTTGCCAACGTGGCTCAGCATGAATATATTATGATGTTATTGAGGAATAATTGAAATTTTATATGCTGTTTATAACACCGTGCACAATCACAGGACTCGTATACCAGTACACACAACAGACCACACCATGCTAGTCACCAGTGTGGGAAGACAGCAGTCTACCCTTGATATCTTTGCGTTTGTTTACACTCTCGCCAAAAATAAAAATACTAAGTCTTGTCTGTTTCCAGCCATGGAGGACCCAGGAGACTGTTACGTCGTAACCTCAAACCTAATCAAGTTTAGTGCGTCTTAACCTGATGTAACTTCAGCTTGTTGCATTCAAAGTTTCTCCAATCTAATCAAACTTATTGCATCCTCATATACTCTGACCTAATCCGTCTTATAGTATCCTGACCTATATGGACCTACTTTAGCTTACTGTACCCCAGCATGACATTTACCTGTAGACAATTTCGAGGGTCACTGTCTTCGCTGCTTCCTAGTTGACGGCATGATAAGTCAAGCTGGTGGTGCTGGCCACATGCAGTCCAATAAAGGCACCACATTGAACATTAAAATGGTATAAAATACCGACAGGTTGTTAGGTAAGACACATATGCAACAGTTAGGTAACTGTTGCATATGTGTCTTACCTAACAACCTGTCGGTATTTTATACCATTTTAATGTTCAATCTGTCAGACACTGCAACACAAGGGTATCTTGGTACAGACCTACAATCAACTTCTACAACCTCTACTAGTGAGAACGGCTGGATTTGAGAGGGACCTGACTTCCCAACATCTGAGTTCTTACCTCTTCTAGTGACCTACGTCTCACCTGTTGGCGCTATATAGGCTCCATCCTGTCACTTCATCTCCATATTGTTTCATTCTATGGAACAATGCTCTTCTCCAGACTGAGGGACTGACCACCTCAAAACTTTAAGGGTGATGGACTGATTACATCGTCTTCAAGTATCTTCTGCTTCTATCAACTTTTCTGTACTCGACTGAAGAAGCCTACTGTGTAGGCGAAACGTTTCAAAATAAAGATACCTAACTGTTGCATATGTGTCTTACCTAACAACAAAGGCACCACAGCCTTGTTGATAAAGACCTAAGGAACTTATTAAGTTCCTTTGGAAAACAGCTAGGGGTCGTTGGTAATTACTTTTATGCATGAAATGAGGGTATTGAAAAGTCTTGGTCTCCTACACTTATTACTTCTTAGTCGCCGGGTCACCATCTGGAAAAGACCCGGGCCGGGACAAGAACGGCAAACCTACTACAATACAATACTTCTTAGTACCTGGTTACCTGGAGGTTACCTGGAGGTTATTCCGGGGATCAACGCCCCCGCGGCCCGGTCCACGACCAGGCCTCCCGATGGATCAGGGCCTGATCAACTAGGCTGTTACTGCTGGCCGCACGCAGTCCGACGTACGAGCCACAGCCCGGCTGATCCGGCACCGACTTTAGGTATCTGTCCAGCTCTCTCTTGAAGGCAGCCAGGGGTTTATTGGCAATTCCCCTAATGCTTGATGGGAGGCTGTTGAACAGTTTTGGGCCCCGGACACTTATGGTGTTTTCTCTTAGTATACTCGTGGTACCCCTGCTTTTCACTGGAGGTATATTGCACCGTCTGCAGAGTCTTTTGTTCTCGTAGCGAGTGATGTCAGTGTGTGGATTTGGGCCTAGTTCCTCCAGAATTTTCCAGGCGTAAGTTATGGCTTATCTTTCTCGCCTACGTTCCGGGGAGTACGGTTCAAGGAACTTCAGGCTTTCCAAGTAACTTATCTAATTGACTGAATTTACATCTGGGCTGTGAGGATTTTTTGTATATTCTCCCTAATCCAGATTATTGCACCCTATCACACCAGGACTTAATCCAGCTTGATGCATCATAGCTTGAGCCATCCACATTAAATAAATATGGCTGAAGTTTTTCAGTTTTACTCACGTTTCATCCAAGTTTTAACTGCCGTTAATGTTCGTTTTCTGTATAGGTCAGCTGAAGGAGGGATGAGCAGGCTCTACCAACCCCAACCCACCAAGCCCCACCCAAAACAACCCCAACCCTGCCCCTCCCCACCCCACCCCATAGTGCCCAGCCCCTCCCCCCACAACCGACGTTGCCCTCCCCCTCCCTACACCACCCCACGTTGCCCAGCCCCTCCCCACACCGCCCCACGTTGCCCTGCTCCTCCCCACATAACCCTGCCCCTCCCCCACACCACCTCAAGTTGCTCTGCCCTTCCCAACCATCTCAAGTGCCATTAACATTTGGGTTCTCGAGTGGTTTCTAAAACCGGATCATGCCACTTATTGTGAACAAGGAAGCTTAGTGGGGGAGGTGCTTCCCGACACCACCACCCACAACCTACCAACACCACCACCCACCTACCTACCAGGAATCTACCTGGAGGGTATTCCGGGGATCAACGCCCTCGCGGCCCGGTCCACGACCAGGCCTCCCGGTGGATCAAGGCCTGATCAACCAGGCTGTTACTGCTGGCCGCACGTAGTCCAACGTACGAACCACAGCCCGGCTGATCCAGCACCGACTTTAAGTATCTGTCCAGCTCGCTCTTGAAGGCAGCCAGGGGCCTGTTGGTAATTCCCCTTATGCCTGGTCACAGACCGGGCCGCGGGGGCGTTGACCCCCGAAACTCTCTCCAGGTAAACTCCAGGTATGCCTTATACCTACCAGCACCACCATCCACATACCAACACCACCAGCACCACCACCCACGTACCAGCACCACCACTTATCTACCAGCACCACCACTTACCATCACCACCACCACCCACCTATCACCCACACAGCCACCCTCCTACCAGCTCCCACACCAATATACCCCCGATACAACATACCCCAGTGAAAAGTAGATGCGTCACTGGTACACTAAGAGAAAACGCAATAAGTGTCCAGGGCCGAAGACTGTTCAACAGTCTCCCACCAGCAATAAGGGGCATTACCGGTAGACCCCTGGTTGTCTTCAAGAGAGAGCTGGACAGATACCTAAAGACGGTACCGGATCAGCCGGGCTGTGGTTCGTACGTTGGATTGCGTGCGGCCAGCAGTAACAGCCTCGTTGATCAGGCCCTGATCCACCGGGAGGCCTGGTCGTGGACCGGGCCGCGGTCCACGACCAGGTAGACCACCACACTCCTACCAGCACCCATATAACCATCACCAAAAACTATCTACCACCACCACCACCACCCACCTACCACCACCACTCTCCTAGCACCACCAACACCACCACCCACTTACCACCACCACCACCCACCTGCTAGCACCACCATCCATCACCCACCTACCAGCGCCACCACGCACCTACCAGTACCACTGTCCACCACCCACCTACCAGCACCACCATCCACCACCCACCTACCAGAACCACCATCCACCACCCACCTACCAGCACCATCACCAACATTCACCTACCAGCCCCACCATCCACCACCCACCAACCATTACCAATACCCACCTATCAGCACCATCACCCACCTACCATCACCACCATCCACCTACCACCACCACCACTGCCACCACCACTACCACCACCACCACCACCACCACCACCACCACAATTTCCTCCTTCATTCAGGTTATAACCCATAAAAAATTCCTGCCTTAATGTTTTAATTTTTCAGCCACAAGAACGTCATAGGTTTATGCAGCCAGTAAGACCAAAATTAAATACCAGACTTTATGACCAACATTGACTCGGGGCGAACATTCACCATTTTTTTTTCCCACAAAATATCCACACTTACGAAATAGAATTTTAAGACGACGTTTTGGGCCTTCCTGGACTAGCTGTGGTTTGATAATGGTCTAGGATGGGCCGAAATGTCGTCTTGACTCTCTTTTCGTAAATATAGATGTTTGGTGAATTGTCGAAGCCAGGGTATTGTGGTTTGTTATTCAGGTGTTTTTTTATGCACAGAAACTCAGTATTTAAAAAATATCTGAAACGATTGTTCAGTTAATAAAAAGCACTAAATCCGTGTGGGTAATACAGCACAAGGCTCGATACACTGACTGCACACTGACGTCAGCAGCGACCGAAGAATTCACGGAACGGAGAAAAATGGAAATTAAAAGAACAAATGAAGTGGTTAAAAACTAGAAAACAGGAAGAATTAAGGAAAGGTAATCTACAAAGAGAGATTAATGATAAAGAAGGGAAACTAAGACTCTCTTACCAGACTGAAGGAGAGAATAAGCAGCTAAAAGCCTTTCAGGAAATATAAGAAAAGAAAAGCGCAATATTTCTACACGTACGTGAAGTGGAAATCAGGAACCGGCCTCTAGAATTGACTCCCTGCTGCCAGGAAGGTCATACATGTCTCACTGATAGATTCTGCCACCGAAGTGGCTAGTTTATTGTGTATCCCATATCCATCCTGTGGACGGTAGTACAAGAGAATATGGATACACAAAAGGCCCAGGAACTAGGCCCCAAAAGGGGTTAATAGGAGTACATCTGGATTTTTATATGCAGTTGATTTATCTAGTGCAAGCAAATTTAGGAGATGTCTGGTATCTTATTTTCATCAGTAAGATGTTTGACGATCATATAGGTTATTATACTATCTCTATATTCGTCAGTAAGTGGACAGTAACTCACATAGTGTTCAAGATAATGACCATAGGGCTGGCCACGTACTTTACATATGTATTATGACCATCTGTGTGTCTGCCAAACTGCCAGAAGTACTTGTAACCAAGCCTAAGCCTGGCTACTACAGCATCAGGCAGTCAGCGTTCACATTGCAAGTTGCTTCATGAACGTGCTTATCTATGTTCATGTTATCATAGTGTTTAATAGATTTACTGATATTCCTGTAAACCTGAGAGAGAGAGAGAGCTGTGTCAATCTTTACCTCGATTAGAACTTGCTGTTTTGTTTTTCTTTTTGCCTCGAGGGATGAGTGTAATGTACAGTGCCACTCCTGTGAGTGAACGTTCCACCATAAAGACAGTATTGTATAGTGCCACTCATCCTGAGTCAGCAAACCTGCATACAATACATTTCAACCCAAATGCAAGACACGTCATTAACGATATCTACGACACACCATTGACGATATCAACGACACACCATTAACGATATCAGCTCCCTGGTTATTGCAACGTTCAAGAGCAGTATTCCTTACAAATTGCCATTATCTAGCAGAACATTGTGCACAAGTGTTCTTAAATTCCCACGAAGACACCTTCAGCGTGTTCTCATATTTTCGTCCTATTGATCATAGTCACGTCGTAACTCTGGTAGTTATTTTGTAGGTCCGGAGAGTGCGACATAGTGAACTAAAAGGGACTGTATTAAGTTCTTACAAACATTTGATATGTTCATTAATAAGATGGACAAATTTTATTGAATACGGGACACCACAAGTATAACTCTGCTCCTTTAAAAAAAATGATATGGATCACCATACAAGATGTGGAAAAAGACACATTATAGGGAACGTTTCGCCAAGACTGCCTTCTGAAGTTAGGACTGAAGAAGTCACTCCTGGCGAAACGTTGTTTTCATAAATCTTCATCAGTGTCTCTGTATCTAGATCTGATACTTTAGCTTAAAACAAGGTAATTACAAACAGATAATAGCACTCAGTAGCGTAGCCAGGATTTTAATTTGTGGGGGGGAGGGGGTATAAAGTGTATGCTAAAGATAGCAAATAAACGTCTTTAAATATGGTTTTCACTATATATGGGAATTTTGTTTAGATATTATTTTTGCTTCTGTGGTCACTGGTTGATGTTATACCGCGAAAATTAGTCGTTATTTAGAATAAATTAAAGTTTGTCTTTTGGGGTTTTAACCTCCATAACCCCGTCCTCAGTTCCCCTACGTGGGTGCGTCACTGCTTACCCCAGATGCACGTGCGTACGTACGCTTGTGTACGTACCTACATGGACGTTCTAAGGGTGCGGTGATGACACAGTGCAACACTTGAGAGGTGGCCCACACCAGCTCCTGTTGCCAGGCTCCCTCTTGTCTCCTCCCTCACTCTTCTGCTCTCCCTCCATCCCTCCCTTCCTTGATCCTCCTTCACTATCTACCTCCTAGCTGTGATGAATGGTTTGAAAAACCGACAAGTTGAAGATTGAGACACTTATGCAGCATATGGGAATCTTTATTCAGGAAACGTTTCGCCACACAGTGGCTTCATCAGTCCAATACAAAGAGGAAGGCGTAAGGAGAGGAGGAGTATGAGGTAATCAGTCCCTCAGCCTGGAGTCGATGTGTTCAGTCCATCAATCTTGTAGAATGTACAGCATAGGGCCGTAGACGTGGCTTATATACTGTAGTGAGGTGAGGTGAAGCAGGCGGAGGCGGGGTCATAGTGGTACCATCCACTAGTGGATGGTACCACTATGACCCCACCTCCGCCTGCTTCACCTCACCTCACTACAGTATATAAGCCACGTCTACGGCCCTATGCTGTACATTCTACAAGATTGATGGACTGAACACATCGACTCCAGGCTGAGGGACTGATTACCTCATACTCCTCCTCTCCTTACGCCTTCCTCTTTGTATTGGACTGATGAAGCCACTGTGTGGCGAAACGTTTCCTGAATAAAGATTCCCATATGCTGCATAAGTGTCTCAATCTTCAACCTCCTAGTTCATCCGAACTCTGCTTCCATTAATTGACACTATATTTATCAGGCAGTTATACTCTTAGCTCTCCCTCCTTTCCACCTTTCTGCCACTCATTCCACTCTCTCCTGCCACCCATTCCACTCTTTCCTGCCACCCATTGTACTCTCTCTCCTGGCACTCATTCCACTCTTTCCTGCCCCCCATTCCACTATCTCTTGCCACCCCTTCTCCTTATTATGCAATGCTCTACATAAACAAGTTCGCTGTTACTTTCTTAGGCATTTCTCGTTCCACTCTTTTTATTCCCAGCCTTGTGTGTTCACCTGGCGATGAACCCCTTCACTTGGCAGATCAACCAATCTGTGATGAATATGTGAGTCAGCGGCCACCAGCAGCAACAGCCTGGTTCACCAGGCAAGTACCAGACGATCCTGGCTCATGACCGGCCTCCGGCAGTAGAAAAACTCTGGGAACTCACCCAAGGAGGTATTCCTCAGGTAAGCTACCAGTACTCCATTCAAAGCAGGTGAAATCGCAGATCTAGAGAGTGTACAGAGATCCTTTACTGCACGTATAAGTTCTGTCAAGCACCTTAACTACTGGGAACGCTTGGAAGCACTTGACTTGTACTCGTTGGAACGCAGGAGGGAGAGATATATCATAATCTACACTTGGAAAATCTTGGAAGGAATGGTCCCAAATCTGCACACAGAAATCACTCCCTACGAAAGTAAAAGACTGGGCAGGCGATGCAAAATGCCCCCAATTAAAAGTAGGGGCGCCATTGGTACACTAAGGGAAAAGACCATAAGTGTCCGGGGCCCAAGACTGTTCAACAGCCACCCATCAAGCATTAGGGGAATTGCCAATAAACCCCTGGCTGCCTTCAATTTTGAGCTGGACAGATACCTAAAGTCAGTGCCGGATCAGCCGGGCTGTGGCTCGTACGTTGGACTGTGTGCGGCCAGCAGTAACAGCCTAGTTGATCAGGCCCTGATCCATCGGGATGCCTGGTCATGGACCGGGCCGCGGGGGCGTTGATCCCCGGAATAACCTCCAGGTAACCCGCAGGGTGAGTCAGAGTGTCACCTTAGGTATGAGGAAAGGTGAAGCAAGGTGTTGGTCCACCTTGTCTGGGACCGGTATGAGGGGACGGGGGGTTGGGGACCTTGACAGCCCGGAAACATCCTTCAGATCCCCTTACCTTCAGTCGTTCATGTTCTCCTTGCTGCTATTCTGTCAGTTTCTCCTCTTTTTTCCCTTCCCAACCTCCCTCCCTCCCTCTCTCTCTCTCTCTCTCTCTCTCTCTCTCTCTCTCTCTCTCTCTCTCTCTCTCTCTCTCTCTCTCTCTCTCTCTCTCTCTCTCTCTCCCTCCCTCCAAGTCTCTAACATGTCGTTAGAGACTTGGCCAGTTTTGGGGACGTGTGTGTGTGTGTGTATATATACTCACCTAATTGTGGTTGCAGAGGTCGATTCATAGCTCCTGGCCCCGCCTCTTCACTGGTCGCCACTAGGTCCAACCTCTCCCTGCTCCATGAGTTTTATCATACCTCTTCTTAAAGCTGTGTATGGATCCTGCCTCCACTGCATCTCTTTCCAGACTATTCCACTTCCTGACAACTCTGTGACTGAAGAAATACTTCGTAACATCCCTGTGACTCATCTGAGTATTCAACTTTCAATTGTGACCCCTTGTTGCTGTGTCCCATCTCTGGAATATCCTGACTCTGCAACAGTTATTTGGTTGATGTGCGTCTCAGGAGATGTGTTCGGTGTTATACACACCCCAAGATTCTTTTCCTTGAGTGAGGTTTGTAGTCTTTGGCCCCTTAGACTGTACTCTATCTGCGATCTTCTTTGCTCTTTCCCGATCTTCATGACTTTGTACTTGGTGGGGCTGAACTCCAGGAGGCAGTTGCTGGGCCAGGCCTGCAGCCTGTCCAGATCTCTCTGTAGTCCTGCCTTATCCTCCTCCTACTGATTGTGTACAGTGTACTCACCTAGTTGAGGTTGCAGGGGTTGAGTCCAAGCTCCTGGCCCCGCCTCTTCACTGGTCGCTACTAGGTCACTCTCCCTGAACCGTAAGCTTTATCATACCTCTGCTTAAAGCTATTCATGGATCCTGCCTCCACTAAGTGTGTGTGTGTTCTCCACCCCACTGTTCCAGCCGTGAAAAGCAACCACTATCACATCTCACCCGGCAGTGTCACCACCATTACCCACGTCTACAGCCACCAGTACCACCACCACCACCAACAACAACAACAACATGAGCAGCAACAGCAACAGCAACAACAAACTATAACCACCACCACCACGCAACACCACCCACCACCACCGCGACTACAACTACAGCCACTACCACTACCACCAAACAAAACCACTCTAGCTAACACAGCACCAGAGAGAGAGAGAGAGAGAGAGAGAGATTAGATTCAATTTTGCCGTCGAAGCGGCTAGTTTATTGCGCCCCACAACCATTCTGTGGACGGTAGCGCAAGATCATATGGATACATAAAAACCTGGGATCTAGGCCCCAAAAGGGTTAACAGGAGTATATCTGGGTTTATATCTACAGTTGTCTTATCTTTTGCAAGCAGATTTAGGATATTTGCTTAAAATGTCTGGTACCTTATTTTCATTAATAAGATCTAGTTTGACTTATCATATAGATATTGAGCTTAAGGCTGGGTACGTACTTTGCATTTAGTTTGATCATCATCTGTGTGTTTTCCGAACTACCAGAAGTACTCGCAACCAAGACCAAGTCTGGCTACTACAGCATCAGTCTATTCGCGTTAAAATTTGCTCGATAAACGTGCTTTTCCACGTTCATACTCATTGGAGATAACTTTTATGAGTCTCGAGAAAGTCTCGAAACTCATCAAGGTGCTTGCCTGCTCAAACAGGCTGTTGCTGCTGGCGGCCTGCTTGCCCACATATCCATCACAGCCTGGTTGATTTGGCATTTCTTGAAAACTGCTACACTTGTCCCAACAGTGTTTATGAAAGCCTCTGGTAAGATGTTGACCAGTCTGGACACGGATATTGATACACTGTTACGATTCACGAAATTTAAATAACACTATTGCAAACAAACAACAGTTGGGGTTAGAACCCATGGCAAGTTAGTCGTAAAACTCTAGGCCAGTTACTGTATCTTACTGCGTACTCAGCGCCCCTGCTGTTCACTAGGTTTATTTTGCACTTCCTCCTATATCTTGCACTCCAGTATGTTGTTATGGCAGTGTGCAGGTTTGGGAGAAGGCCCCTCAAGTACTTTCCAGGTATATATTATCATGTATCTCTCTCTCCTTCATTCCAGTGAGTACATATTTAGGACTTTAAAGCGTTCACAGTAATTTAAATGTTTTATTGGTTTTATGTAGGCCATAAATGATCTCTGTATCTGCTCCAGCTCTGATGTCTCTCCTGCCATGAACGGGGTCGTCAACACTGAACTATATTCGAAACTAGAGAACACAAACAATTTGAAGAGTGTCACCAGTGGCATCTTCCTGGCTGTTTTGAAATATTCTTTTTTGTGTATTTTGAAAGTAAGGTCAGCTGACATAATTGCTCACATGTCTTCATGTGTTCCTTTCCTTCTGTTTGATGATCTCTTTGAGTTTTGTGTACAGTGTCCCTTTTCAGTTCTTCATTCTCACCATATCTAAGTAGCTGGAACTTATCACCATTGAAGGTCATGTTGTGTTCCACTGCCCACTGGAAATCCTTGCTTATATCTTCTTGTAATTTTTCATTGTCTTCTCTCCAGGTAACTTTCATGTTTATTTTAGTGTCATCCGAAAATGATGATACAAAGCTATGATAGATGTGTTTGTGTGCTGTGATGATAAGATTAGATTTAGATTTTGCCACCGAAGTGGCTAGTTTATTGTGCACCTCATATCCATGATAACAAACAGTAGAGGTGCCAGAACAGTGCCTTGGGGTACCGAGCTTTTTACCTCGGTGATGCTTGATTTTTCTTTTGTTCATTACTGTTCTTTGTGTTCTGTGTCTTAAAAACTTATCATAGCGAATAATAGATCTAATCAAGCTCCTAACTGCATTCCTGTGACATTCAATATATATATATATGTATATATATATATATATATATATATATATATATATATATATATATATATATATATATATATATGTCGTGCCGAATATGTAAAACTGGTCAATTAGCAAGAACTCATTCAAAAATTTTCTCTTATACGTTTAAAGATATATTTTTTTCATTAATGTTAACGTAAAAAATTTTAATTTTGCAGCAAAAGAATCTTAGAAAACTTACCTAACCTTATTTTAGCAAGAACAATTTATTTTAGCCTAACCCAACTAAATATATTTTATATTTGTTTACAATAATTTAATACCAAACAAACACAGTGAAATATATTTTTTTCGTTAGGTTCAGAATGATTTTGGCGAAATTATTGCATACACAAATTTTTGCTTGTCCTATATGGCAAGATGAGCGTTGCTATTTAAGCCAAGATCGCAAGTTCTGCCTATTCGGCACGACTTATATATATATATATATATATATATATATATATATATATATATATATATATATATATATATATATATATATATATATATATAATGGAGTAATTCAGTGTGTGATTGAATTAATAAAAGTTGTACATTATTTTCCTTCTCCCTGAGTTTTAATATCTGTACCATGATAGCGTCAGCTAGAGAGAGAGAGAGAGAGAGCAGATGATGGTGTGGTCGTGTAGTGAGGCGGTATCATCCACTTACACTGGTTACCGCTGGCTGGCACCTCTCGAGTATCACTCACTTCTCCTTGAGTGCCACCGTCATATGGTGTCACTAGAAGGGAGAAGAGGGTTGGTGGTGTCACGATGAAGGAGAGAAGGGTTGGTGGTGTCACCATGAAGGAGAGAAGGGTTGGTGGTGTCACCATGAAGGAGAGAAGGGTTGGTGGTGTCACCATGAAGGAGAGAAGGGTTGGTGGTGTCACCATGAAGGAGAGAAGGGTTGGTGGTGTCACCAGGAGGAAGGAGAGGGTTGGTGGTGTCACCATGAAGGAGAGAAGGATTGGTGGTGTCACCAGGAAGAAGAAGAGGGTTAGTGGTGTCACCATGAAGGAAGGGAAAATCGGTGGTGTTATAAGGAAGGAGGGAAGTAGGGAGGGAGGATGGTTCCAATGGTGAAGGTGAAACCCACATTCATCATTTGGGTGGTAACACTGGATCTTAAGACTGGACTCATCCCGTTATAAACAGTCAGTATAAAATACTGCGCAGAATAGACACGGTGGACAAAGACAGGATGTTCCAGAGATGGGACACATACACAAGAGGTCACAATTGGAAGTTGAAGACTCAGATGAATCAAAGGGATGTTAGGAAGTATTTCTTCAGTCATAGAGTAGTCAAGTCGTGGAATAGCCTAGAAAGTGAAGTAGTGGAGGCGGGAACCATACATAGTTTTAAGGCGAGGTATGATAAAGCTCATGGAGCAGGGAGAGAGAGGACCTAGTAGCAATCAGTGAAGAGGCGGGGCCAGGAGCTATGACTCGACCCCTGCAACCACAAATAGGTGAGTACAAATAGGTGAGTACTGTTGATACGACAGTCACACAGGTAATTATGGAACGAGTCTTTAACAGTGATTATCTGTCTTTGAGTCTTCAGGTACACGCCTATTTGTACTCACCTATTTGTGGTTGCAGGGGTTGATTAACAGCTCCAGGCCCCGCCTCTTCGCTGTATATGTGTGTGTACTCCCTTAACTCACTTAATTGTGGTTGCAGGGGTCGAGTCATAGCTGTTGGCTCCCCTCTTCTCTGGTCACTACTAAGTCCACTCTCTCCCTGCTCCATGATCTGTGTACTCATCTAATTGTGGTTGTAGGGGTCAATTCACAGCTCCTGGCCCCGCCTCTTCACTGATGTGTGTGTGTCCCTCCGTTTTCTGCTTAGGTGACACTAAGAGGCTCAGGTGCCAGACTAACAGGAATAAGTTTGAGTATACGGTATACCGTTGAGTATACGGTATACCGTTGAGTATACGGTATACCGTTTACAAGTTTTCAGTCTTTTTCATCCGTCAAAAGCAAGTTTAGGATAATTGTTCAGAATTTATGGTGTTTGACTCAAGAAATCGTAATGACACGATTGCAAATAAACCATACCGCGACGGGCTGGAGTTTTGAGACTCTATGACCGCGGGTTCAATCCCAGCCGGGGGTATGGTTTATGGTGTTTAATTGTTTTAATGTAAAACAGGTTTATAGTGAAGCTGTTATATGTTAAAACACTTGTATAATACAGCAGTTGTATAATAAAACTTCTTTGTTAAGACATACAATGTATGTTTTTATTTTTGTTTAATGTTTTTGTAAGTGGAGTGGCTGGGGAGGGGGACATGTGGTGGGTGGGGGGGTTGAGGAAGTATGTGGGGGGTTAAGGTGAGTTGGGTGTTAGGGGGTGTAAGGGATGGTGTGAGGGGGGAAGGGGTTGTCATTTTATATCATCGCATCATTAACCCCTTTTTCCCCATCATTCATCCGTTTTTCCCATCATTCACCCCTTTTTTTTTCCATCGTTTACCCCTCTTCTCCCTTCTTCCTGTATTCCTCCTGTTCCATATTCTCTGTTGTCATATTTCATCTCTCTTCTTCTTCTCCCTCCTTCCCCCCCCCCCTCTCTCTCTCTCTCTCTCTCTCTCTCTCTCTCTCTCTCTCTCTCTCTCTCTCTCTATATATATATATATATATATATATATATATATATAAATATAAATATATATATATATATATATATATCTTTCTCCACTCTTCCCTCTCCCTCGCCTATCCCCACATCATGTATCCCTCTCTTACCTACCTTACTTATTCTACTTGCTGATTGTCTTACCACTTTCTTCTCAGCTTCTGCTGTCGTCTTCTTGCCCTTACATTCTTACTCTGCAATTTTCTAACCCACTTTTATTTCAGTCTATTCTCTTTCCCTCTCTGAGTTTGGTCTCCTGCCTCTGACCCGCCTCAGGTTGGTCTCTCCCTGGCTGGTTGTGTGCTGTCTGTCTGGTAGTGACCGGCGGTGGTGGGCAGTTAGTACGGTGATAACGCTGGCTGTGTGGGCCAGCAGCTGGCACTTTATGAGCCAGCTGGACGGGTTTACAAGGTCGCTGGTGTCATCGCCGTCAGCGGGGCCTTAATCTCCGTCGTTTGTGTCCCACAGATGGCTTTTGTTAACCTTGTTTGTGGGGTGTCATAAGTCCGGTGCATTGAGGTTGGCGTAGCTTGTGTTTACCACGGCTCTTGTTAGCCTGGTTTGTGAGGCTTCTAGTAGCACTGTATTAGCACCTGCTGTCTCCTATCTGGCTCGTCACTCCCGGCTGCGGCTGCCGACTACACAGTGGACCAAGCTGCTTTGTGTTCCTTCATTAAATCAGGTGGACCAGTCTCCCTGTGTTCCTCCTGCCCATAAAGTCTGGTGCCTGGTGTCGTGGACCATCACCTTTCTCCAAAAAGCTAGGTGCTGGAGGGGTGGACCAGGCGCTGTGTCCCTCCATAAAACTGGGTGCTGGAGGGGTGGACCAGGCGCTGTGTCCCTCCAAAAAGCTGGGTGTTGGAGGGGTGGACCAGGCGCTGTGTCCCTCGAAAAGCTGGGTGGTGTTGGAGGGGTGGACCAGGCGCTGTGTCCCTCTAAAAAGCTCTAAAAGTCGGGTGCTGGAGGGGTGGACCAAGCTCAGTGTCCCTCCATAAAGCCGGGTATTGGAGGAGGTTTTATATGCTATTGCGGAGGCTTTAACGACCATTGCAACACTTCTGGTCTAAGCTGATGAAGTTTCTTGTCCGCCATTTGTTATCGCCTCTAAACCTATATTACACATCCCCTAAGACTAGCATGTCGCTTCAGTAGTGTTGCATCGTGTGTTTCTGTCGTGGCGGTGTTCTCTGTTGTCGTTGTACCGGAATGGTGTTGTGCTGTCATTGTATCGGGATGGTGCTCAGCTGTCGTTGTATGGTGATGATGTTCTACTGTCGTTGCATCGGGAAGGTGTTCAGGTGTCAGTGTATCATGTTAGTGTTCTCCGGTCGTGGTCATGCTAGTCCTCAGTGTTCACCGCGGAGCTCTCTGCAGCACAAGCAGGTCTCTGTCCATTGTCTACTCTGACTCCCATGTTTACCCTTCCGCAGTATACTACAGTGCACCTGTGGCTCAACCCTTGTACCACAGCTGGGTCACGACACTCACCACCCTCCTGCCTCACCTACCTTGAGAACCTCTTCGCAGGTGTTCCTATCCCCCCTCTGTTCCCTGGTGTTCCTGCCCTCCCTCCCTCTTTGCAGCTTGTGACGCACCGCAGACTACCCGAAGTTACCTGGAGTCGCTTCCGGAAGTCACCGTCCCCGGTCCCCGACCAGGCCTCCTGGTTGCTGGCCTGATCGATTAAGCTGTTAGTGCCCTCTTCCCGTACTCCAGTGTATGCACCACAACCCGTCTGATCAGGAACTGTTGTGAGGAATCTGTAATGCGGTGTGTAGTAGTGCTGATATGGACAGTCCACCTCCGTTGTTGCAAGGTTGGTGTTGCAGCTGGCAAGTAGAAGCTGTACAGGACACATGAATATGCACATTGATTAGAGAACGTTTTATTGACACAGTGGACGTACCTGGAGGACCTTCCCACACTCGTTAATGACACATAATACTACCAACAACTTCAGTGGACCACCATACACCACTTAATCACCCTTTTTTTGTACCCAGGGGAACTGATCGTTTTCATCACCACTTCTCGGTGATCCACTTAAAATATACCACTTTCTACAGGCGAGAATGAGTGAGCAAGTGAACCTTTTCCACCTCTTAGCGGACCACTTATAAATTAACTCCTATAGATTAGTGCCAGGCTTCTCCCTGACCCTCCGGCAGTAAATATCCACTTTAACACCACTTTCTCCACTTTACGCAAAAACAAATCCATATTGGCGTATTCGGTTAAACTAAAATATTAAATACGAAAATGGGAATATGTCAGATCTAAAGTTGATGTAGCAGTATATTTCACAACTTTGGAGCGTAAATAAATTAATGACTCCTTGATGCACGTTACAAGGTCCCTGGAACAGCAATGGTACAAGGTCCCTGGAACAACAGTGATGTTACAAGGTCCCTGGAACAACAGTGATGTTACAAGGTCCCTGGAACAGCAGTGATGTTACAAGGTCCCTGGAACAGCAATGTTACAAGGTCCCTGGAACAACAGTGATGTTACAAGGTCCCTGGAACAACAGTGATGTTACAAGGTCCCTGGAACAGCAGTGATGTTACAAGGTCCCTGGAACAGCAATGTTACAAGGTCCCTGGAACAACAGTGATGTTACAAGGTCCCTGGAACAACAGTGATGTTACAAGGTCCCTGGAACTGCAGTGATGTTACAAGGTCCCTGGAACAGCAGTGATGTTACAAGGTCCCTGGAACAGCAGTGATGTTACAAGGTCCCTGGAACAGCAGTGATGTTACAAGGTCCCTGGAACAGCAGTGATGTTACAAGGTCCCTGGAACAGCAGTGATGTTACAAGGTCCCTGGAACAGCAATGATGTTACAAGGTCCCTGGAACAGCAGTGATGTTACAAGGTCCCTGGAACAGCAATAATGTTACAAGGTCCCTGGAACAGCAGTGATGTTACAAGGTCCCTGGAACGGCAGTGATGTTACAAGGTCCCTGGAACAACAGTGATGTTACAAGGTCCCTGGAACTGCAGTGATGTTACAAGGTCCCTGGAACTGCAGTGATGTTACAAGGTCCCTGGAACAGCAGTGATGTTACAAGATCCCTGGAACTGCAGTGATGTTGCAAGGTCCCTGGAACATCAGTGATGTTACAAGGTCCCTGGAACAGCAGTGATGTTACAAGGTCCCTGGAACAGCAGTGATGTTACAAGGTCCCTGGAACTGCAGCGATGTTACAAGGTCCCTGGAACAGCAGTGATGTTACAAGGTCCCTGGAACTGCAGTGATGTTACAAGGTCCCTGGAACAGCAGTGATGTTACAAGGTTCCTGGAACAGCAGTGATGTTACAAGGTCCCTGGAACTGCAGTGATGTTACAAAGTCCCTGGAACAGCAGTGATGTTACAAGGTCCTTGGAACAACAGTGATGTTACAAGGTGTGTAAGAATGGTATATAATACCGACAAGATGAAATTAAGACACATGTGCAACATCTGGGTATCTTTATTGTAGACGTTTCGCCATCCAGTGGCTTTATCAATACAAATTCTAGGACATACTTGAAGACAGTAGAACTATATACAGAAGATGAGGTAATCAGTCCCTCAACCTAGGAGTAGGTGCGAAGAACACCATAGTCGTGGAGATTCTGAAGCAGAAGAAAGGAGCCTGGCGCTTATATAGTAACGTCAGGTGTAGCAGACGAGGGCATAGTCACTGGTAGGCGGGATTTCCCAGTGGAAGTAGGTCCTTCCCAAAGAGATGGGTTAGTTGTAGTAGTAGTTGTCGTAGCCGTGAAGGTTATGTACATGTTACTATATAAGCGCCAGGCTCCTTTCTTCTGCTTCAGAATCTCCACGACTATGGTGCTCTTCGCACCTACTCCTAGGTTGAGGGACTGATTACCTCATCTTCTGTACATAGTTCTACTGTCTTCAAGTTATGTCCTAGAATTTGTATTGATAAAGCCACTGGATGGCGAAACGTCTACAATAAAGATACCCAGATGTTGCACATGTGTCTTAATTTCATGTTACAAGGTCCCTGGAACAGCAGTGATGTTACAAGGTCCCTGGAACAGCAGTGATGTTACAAGGTCCCTGGAACAGCAGTGATGTTACAAGGTCCCTGGAACAGCAGTGATGTTACAAGGTCCCTGGAACAGCAGTGATGTTACAAGGTCCCTGGAACTGCAGTGATGTTACAAGGTCCCTGGAACAGCAGTGATGTTACAAGGTCCCTGGAACTGCAGATGTTACAAGGTCCCTGGAACAGCAGTGATGTTACAAGGTCCCTGGAGCAGCAGTGATGTTACAAGGTCCCTGGGACAGCAGTGATGTTACAAGGTCCCTGGAACAGCAGTGATGTTACAAGGTCCCTGGAACAGCAATGATGTTACAAGGTCCCTGGAACAGCAGTGATGTTACAAGGTCCCTGGAACAGCAGTGATGTTACAAGGTCCCTGGAACAGCAGTGATGTTACAAGGTCCCTGGAACTGCAGTGATGTTACAAGGTCCCTGGAACAGCAGTGATGTTACAAGGTCCCTGGAACTGCAGATGTTACAAGGTCCCTGGAACAGCAGTGATGTTACAAGGTCCCTGGAACAGCAGTGATGTTACAAGGTCCCTAGAACTGCAGTGATGTTACAAGGTCCTCGGAACAGCAGTGATGTTACAAGGTCCCTGGAACAGCAGCGATGTTACAAGGTCCCTGGAACCGCAGTGATGTTACAAGGCCCCTGGAACAGCAGTGATGTTACAAAGTCCCTGGAACAGCAGTGACGTTACAAGGTCCCTGGAACAGCAGTGATGTTACAAGGTCCCTGGAACAGCAGCGATGTTACAAGGTCCCTGGAACAGCAGTGATGTTGCAAGGTCCCTGGAACTGCAGCGATGTTACAAGGTCCCTGGAACAGCAGTGATGTTACAAGGTCCCTGGAACAGCAGTGATGTTACAAGGTCCCTGGAACTGCAGTGATGTTACAAGGTCCCTGGAACAGCAGTGATGTTACAAGGTCCCTGGAACTGCAGCGATGTTATAAGGTCCCTGGAACAGCAGTGATGTTACAAGGTCCCTGGAACTGCAGCGATGTTACAAGGTCCCTGGAACAGCAGTGATGTTACAAGGTCCCTGGAACAGCAGTGATGTTACAAGGTCCCTGGAACTGCAGTGATGTTACAAGGTCCCTGGAACTGCAGTGATGTTATAAGATCCCTGGAACCGCAGTGATGTTACAAGGTCCCTGGAACAGCAGTGATGTTACAAGGTCCCTGGAACAGCAGGGATGTTACAAGGTCCCTGGAACTGCAGCGATGTTACAACTATAGGAGGATGAGTGCCATAAAGTGTATGATTCATGGAGAACTCTGGCCACCACTGTCGACGGAAGCAAATCTCTTAAATTTCTTAACAGTCTACAGCTCTTCAGTTTAGCCTCCGACTCATTATTTTTTTCCTTTCCCGGTCCAACTTAGCCACCTCCCGGTGGAAGTAAGTCAGAGTGTGTCTTTTTTTTGGTTATAAAGACCATCGTAAATAAATACGTCTCTCGGTTGCTTACCTGACATCATGATGCCTCTCAGTGTGTTTGGTCCAGCTCTGTGTCGCCCTGACAACATCATGCCTCTCAGTGTGGTTGGTCCAGCTCTGTGTCGCCCTGACAACATCATGCCTCTCAGTATGGTTGGTCCAGCTCTGTGTCGCCCTTACCCGAGCATCGGTGTGTAGTCCTTGACTGACCTCTCCCAACCATCTTCTGGTTTCTTAAGGTCCCACTAAACTAAATGTAATAACGAGGATATCCCACACACTGTCAGCGATACACAGTTAAACAAGGTCAGAACAACAGGTGAAAAAGAACCCCTCCCCCTCCCTCACAGTTACCCTACAAATATTTTATAAACAGGGTCATAAAATCAGGGAGTCAGCAAGTGGAAAAAATGCACTTATACTGGCTTTCCACATTGCGGGGAGAGGCGGCGACAGGAGATGCGAATTACCTTTGATATAACTTTGACGGTTTTGAGAGTCTGCATACTCCCGCAGTGCAGCCTGGGCCAGGCTTGTCTGGAGAGGGGAAGAGGCAATCAGGTACCAGTCAGTATGTGAGTACGTGGATAAACTGAATGTAGCTGGAAAAGTTTGACGTCATGAACTCTGACAGTAGGTTAATGGCCCAAGAGTTATTGTACAACACATTGTAATTGATAAAGTCCCTGGTGGACGAATCGACGTCATAAATAAAATGCCACAGCTCTCATATTGTCTCTGTATTTCCATGCTAACAAATTGCACACGAGTGAGGGTTGTGTGCTGGAGTGATGTGTACAGTCCTGGACCGGGCCGCGGGGGCGTTGACCCCCGGAATGCCCTCCAGGTAGACAGCAGCGAGCTGGTTGGGTGGAAGACACAATACTGGAGTAGATAGAAAACTAGTGGAATTTAAAAGAAATTGATGAAGTGAAAAATAAGGAAGTCGAGGTGTGGGTGAGGTAATTGTGTGCTAAGAACGACTGGAGGCGGCAGGAGTGTGGAGAGTTAGGAAGTTGTGAAGTGGAAAATAACGTAGTGGAGTGGAAGGGAGTTAGTGGAGTGAAAGTAGAGCTAGTGGAGTGAAATGGAAGCAGTGGGGTGAAAAGGGGTAGTAGTGAAAAGGAAAGGAGAGTTTCATTGGGAAAGGAAGAGGAAGGAAAGGCTGATGGTGTTTGATAAGCAAGATTTAGTTTGGCTTCAAGGAAGAGCTTCGGGGATGCATGGAATGGGAGCGGGATGTGGTGGGGAGGGTGGGCGGGGGCGGTGTTGAGGGAGGGTTGGAAGTTCAGTGCTAGTGGTGCTGGTAGCAGCTGCTGGAGACAGCTCATTCCTTGACCTCGGCTAACCTGGTGACCTGTTGATATTGACTGGTCTGGCAACCTTCCTTGATGTGTTGTTGATCCACGGAACTGCTGACCTCAGTTTTGAAGTTATAGTCCTTGAAACTTTACTCTCATCCTAGTAGCAAAAAGACTAACTCACACCGTCACTCATCTTCTGCATATTAAAATCATCGTGAAGGCTGCTTCGATAAAATATATGAGAGAGAGAGAGAGAGAGAGAGAGAGAGAGGAGGGAGGGAAGGAGGTGCAGATTACACCTCTTTTCATATCGTAGTTACTTGCTGAGAACTAGAATAATGCAGTTGTCTTTACTTGTGTTGTGTATGCAGTTGAGGTTAGCATAAGGCTCTCTTCTCAACCTCCGCTCCATTCACACTGCTCCCATGAACAATTGCATGGAAAGATTTATCAGGACGTATTAAAAACTGGAGAGATAAATGGAAAGTGCACGAATGAATTACTAAAATAGAATGAAAACGGAGAGAGAGAGGGAAAATTATAATAAACAGAGAAAGTGGGTGAGAGAGAGAGAGCAACGTAGCACCAACGTGAGGAGAATGAAAGGAACTTTCTTAAATTTAGAAACCCCTTTAACCTGTAAGGTTATTCTTTACTTTTCGCGACAATATAATATGACCCCCCAGCTCGCAAACCGAGACGATATTACAAAATATAAACCATCAGAACGAGAGCACAACAACTGAAATACTGCCACACTGAGTTAAAAGAAGAGAATCAGAAGAATGAAAACAGTCATCAATGAAGCAGGTTGGTCTGTCGTCTTGGCAGCCCAGGGGAGTTTTTAAGGTGAAAGGCTCAGATTTCCTGACCTATCTCTCTCTCTCTCTCTCTCTCTCAAGCCACTACGCTGATCACTTGAAGGTTGAGATGGAGGACCAGGAATGGAGCTCTTGTCTCCCTCAGGCACAGCATAATATTACAATTATCTGAATGAGAGGAGAGAGGCTGGCCCGGCCGGCTCTCAAGAATCACTCTGGTGCGGATCTTCCATTGATTACGCACCGGGCTGCGCTCACCCCATCCTGGTTTTTCTGCCGCTGTCCCAGTAGGAGGTAATTGATGTGGCTCTGCTCCTTGTTTCAGTGTTATCAGGCGAGCGAGGCGTGGCCCGCATCCATCATATCAATTCCCGCATCCGCCTCCCGATAAATCACAGTCTCCCATCTCGCCAGGAAATTGAGGACTATAAATAAAGGAGAAGGAATGGGTTGTTGCTCCTGCTGGTGAAGGGATCATGGTATCCCCTCCCCTGATCTCCCTCGTCCCAGTGGTGTTTGCAGCGTTCTCTGCTCCAACTCGTTATAAATAAACGACCCGATCGCCTTTTGTTTTTCTCGTTCGGGCGGGGGATTGAGAGCTGAGTGAGAGAAGCAGCTTACACTGTGACTCCTGCTCGTTATTCTCTAACCTGGCCCTCATTTTACCACTTTATATTTCTTTCCTTAACGTCTTAGCGCTTCCTGTAAACTTACAAAATAATATTTTCTTTAGTTGCCGTAGAGTATGTAAATCTATTAAAATATACAATTCCTGGTATTAAAGGCATAAATGTATTACTGGTTTATATTTTAGGAGTTAGCTGTCGTGTGTTCGTTTACTCACCTAATTGTGGTTGCAGGGGTCGAGTCGTGTGTATGTGTTTGTGTGTGTGTTTGTGTGTGTGTGTGTGTGTGTGTGTGTGTGTGTGTGTGTGTGTGTGTGTGTGTGTTTGTGTGTGTGGTACAAGTGTACACGATTAAATAATTTGTTACATAAGAAAGCTGTCAGACGAACTCGAAAAGGAAGGCTTTTAAACGTTTTGCACTCTGGCAGGATTGGTGCTCTTGATATTCTACCTCAGGAACATGAAAGATGACAGGTAACCCTTACACACGTCTACTGACATTCAGTATGACGTCTTTTTCGTAATAGTTCTTATTCATGTAACATTTACTTGACAGTTGAAATATCTTGGTCGGAGACCGGGCCACGGGGTCAGTGATCCACTGAGCTATTAACAGGTGACTGCTGCAACACTCACTTATCAACAATTTTTTGCTGTCGATACATAATACATCACCTGCGTACCTAGGACTTCCTCTGCCCAGTTTCTGACCAGGCCTCCTGTTGGATGCCCTCTCAGCCAGACTGTTAGTGCTGGCTGCACGATGTCTGACGTAGTCACCACAGATCTGCTGATCAGGTATACTCTGAAGGAAGATTACTGACGAGAGACTCAGACCCTTGTTGAGTTGACGCTTAGCGTATATACTGTACACAAATAACGTCATAAAGTTTCTCTCTCCTATGTGTGGGTTATTTGTGTATTGTTCAAGTTACAGTATTGTGCCATTGTGTTCTGTGTATACTGTATCTTTGCTATTCATTGGGGTAAGGAATTTGACACATGAGCAACACCTGGGTAATATTTATAAATTTCATACAGAGATGAAGTACGAAGACAGTATAAGTTGAGGTCATCAGTCCCCCAGCCTTGCTGAATTATACACAGAAGGCAGTGGAAGTTGAAGTAATCAGTCCCTCAACCTCGTAGTCGGTGTTCAGTGTTACTTAGTTTTGATGAAACTGACACAGAAGGGTATTTTGTACCGTCTGTCACACCTCCTGTTCTAGCAGAGATATTTCATTGTCTAGACATACTCTGGGGAACAGTTATAAACACCATCAACCCTTAGCAGTGCTTGGAAAAGTAGGCATTGGAAGAAAACCAAAAAGCAGATGTGTTCTACACGGATTTCGCGAAGACTTTTTGAGAGAGGTTGATCATGGTGTGATAGCACAGAAAATGAACATGATAGCTATAAGTGGGAAAGTATGCAAATGGATATTCAGCTTTCTGACAGATAGAATACTGGTAATAAACAAAGCAAAATCCAGCATTAGCAAAGTGAAAAGCTCAGTACTCCAAACACGGTCCTGGCGCCTTTGCTGTTTCTTATCCTCGTGGACGACATAGTAACCGCTCGTCACAGATTCATATCGTCATTTTCAGATACCAAAATAAGCATGAAAATCACTTCGGTGGATGAGACAGAAAAATTGCAAGAATATATAAGCAATTTTTTAAGTGAGCAGTGGAAAATAACATGATTTTCAACGGTGACAAGTTGCAGCTGCTTAGATATGGAAAGAATGAACTCAAAAAGGACGCTTTATAAAACACAGAGGAGTACCAAACAGAACGAAAGGTAAATATGCCAGCTGACCTTTCTTGCAAAGAGCACAATAAGGCAAATGTCCCGATGGTCAGTAAAATGATTGGGTGGATAATGAGGACTTTCAGGACAAGAGAAATAATGCCAGTGGTAACATTTTTTCAACTCGCTTGTGCTTTCTTGCGTGGAGTACTGTTCATTGTTAACGGTTCCTTTCAAAGTAGAAGAAATATCAGGGCTGGAACAGATTCAAAGATCATTTGCGGCCAACATAGAACAATTAAAGCAGCGGAGGCGAGAGATACACATAATACATAAGTAGAAAATACTTGAGAGCCTGGGGCCAAACCATACACTGCCATATCAACATCCTGGGGCACAATGAGAGAGAACTGTTTCAGTATACGAGGCCCCAAACTTATTAACATTTTGTCAGAAGACGTCACAAACAATGATAGGGTAACTGCAGAAATCCTCAAGAAGAAACAAGACAATTACGTTGCCAAGTGCCTGATCATCCAGGCTGTGATGGATATGTGGGCCAGCAGGTCGCCAGCATGATTGACCAGGCAAGCACCAAACAAGCCTGGCCCAGGGCCAGGCTGCGGGTGTAGGAAAACTCTCAAAACCGGTTCCTACTTGAGTATTTTATTATTGTGAATTATAATGCAACGTTCATGCCAAGAGCTGATGACTGGCTGCAGGTAGTACATGTTCTCTGATTATTGATACAACAACAACACTTGCACCACGTTAAGACTTTATATGCACATCGTTTTGTGCATCTGCGAGCGAAACGTTGCTCTGCTATAAGTGTGTCTAAGGCTCCCATGCCTGTCGGCATCTTTTATTTTTACCTATGAAACACATTCTCCTGCTATGCGTATATGCTGACTTGTACCGGGATTGTTAGTGTCCATTTATATACTAGTCTAGAGAGTACGGCTTAAGAAGTATCATCTGTGACTTTGTATCCTTAGTTCAGAAATTTGTCAGTGGACGGGGGCTTCTGTGTTGACGTCTCCTACTCTTTGATATACCTTTGGTGAGCTTCGAGAGTCTTTCTACTGCCGGAGCCCGGCCATGGGGTAGGCTCGTCTGGTGCTTCCCTGGTCAACTAGGCTGTTGCTGCTGAAAGCCCATTGCCTCACATATCCATCAGAGACTGGTTGATCTGTCATTTGGTGAAGATACTTGTCCAGTTTCCTCTAGAAGACTTCCACACTTGTCCCAGCAGTGTTTCTGATATCTTATGGTAAGATGTTGAATAATCTGGGGGCCCACGGATGTTGATACAGTGTTCCCTTATTGTGCCCACCTCACTCTGTTGGTAGTTCTTTGACAGATCTTAATACAATAAATGTCGGGAACTTATTGGTAGACATCTGTGTTGATATGATCACCTAGGCTGTTGCTGCCGGCGGCCCACATATACACACTGGCTACGTTAGTTGTTGTAGTTCATCTTAGTGGCGTTTCTGAAGGCCATAATTTTACGATGGCCCTTAAAAGGCGTTCTTCTAATATCCATTATATTTCTGTACAAGTCGTAACTTCTTAATGGAGACAGTCAAAAATAATTTGTTCCACTTATTTTTTAACGATATTGATTTATTATTATTATTGTTGTTATTGTTATTATTATTGTTATTATTATTTAGATAAATTAACGCTTTAATGACAATTCACTGTTTTAGGGTTTTTATTGTCATCAATACAGAATAAATTGAGAGGCAGGTGACCGAAAATATATTTTTATACCTATCGACTACATGAGGGTCATTAACGTTACCTCTTCACCCCCGGACAAGAATAATGCCTGAAATAGGGATTGAAATATACACTGAGAGATATACACTTCACAGTGTATATATATATATATACAGTGTATATATACACTGAGAGACACCTCCGTGGCACACGGTCGGTGCTAAAATTGACTTTGCTTTCGATTTTTTGTTGAGAAGCTAATAACAGTTGCCGATGGATATTTGATAGGCTTAGTCTCGGCCTGTTCCTAAGCTTGTTTAATGATTGTTCTTGATTCTAAGCTTGTTTATTCTCTTACTGTGCCCACGGCGCCCCTGCTCGTCACCGGATCAATTTTGCACTTCCTCCCATATCTCTCACTCATTTACCTTATTATACTAGTGTATAGAGTTCGAACTAGGCCCTCAAGTATCTTCTATATATATATATATATATATATATATATATATATATATATATATATATATATATATATATATATATATATATATATATATTATTGTTATTATTATTATAATTATTATTATTATTATTTTATTATTATTATCACACTGGCCGATTCCCACCAAGGCAGGGTGGCCCGAAAAAGAAAAACTTTCACCATCATTCACTCCATCACTGTCTTGCCAGAAGGGTGCTTTACACTACAGTTTTTAAACTGCAACATTAACACCCCTCCTTCAGAGTGCAGGCACTGTACTTCCCATCTCCATATATATATATATATATATATATGTATATATATATGTATATATATATATATATATA
>NC_091296.1:62390557-62420557 GCF_038502225.1 Cherax quadricarinatus
TTCACTTATTGTGCCCAAGGTGCCTCTACTTTTCCTCCCATTCCTCTCCAAAATGTTATGGTAGTGAGTAGATATGGGACTAGGCCCGGAAGTAGAGTCCACGTGTATATTATCGAGTATATGTTTAAAACTTTCAGGCGTTCAAATGCTTTATTGGCTTTATGCGGCTGTCAACACTATTTGAATAGTGTCATCATTGACAATGTTTCCCTTGTTTTGAAAGTTTTAATTATCCTCCTTGTCATTTTCCTGACGTGACATTTGTCACGACAGTCAGGTAAATAATGTCGGCTGACATTATTACTCCCAGGTTTTTCACGTGTTCCTTTCTTTCTATTTGATGATCCTCTTGGGTTTTGTATACAGTGCCCCTTTTGAGTTCTCCATTCTTTCCATATCTAAGCAGCTGGAACTTATCACCATTGAACGTCGTTTTGTTTTCCACTGCCCATTGGAAAACACTGCTTATATCTTCCTATATTTTTTGAGTATTTTCTAACGAGGTGGGTTTCATGCTTGTTTTGGTGTCATCTGCAGATGATGATATAAAACTGTGGCGAGTGTTTTTATCTATGTCTGCTGTGAGGAAAAGAAACGGCAAAGGCGCTAGGACAGTGCCTTGGAGTTCTGAGTATTTTACCTCGCTTGCGCTGGAATTTACTCATCTACCTACTTCATTATACCCAGAGTCCTCATTTTGTTTACAATCACTCCATCATTACGTAAGTCTTCGCAAAATCTGTTAATACCACATATGTTTTGGTGGGAAATTGATCATTTATTTCCTCCAGTTCTTGATCAGCCAGACCGAGGTGCATTCGTTGGGCTGCAGCTGCTAGCACCAACAGCCTCATTGATAATGCTGTGGACGTGGAGGACTGGTTGGTAGTCTATTGCGGGGGCAGTGACACCCGCGAGGAGGAAAAAATTGTTTGTGGTGTAGCTGGAGGGTGAATCAGGGTGAGAAGCTGGAAGGTGAGTGTGGCTGGAATATGAGTCAGGGTGAGTGACGGCTTCAGGGGAAAAGTGAAAGCAGCATAAAATCTGCTGAGTGAAACAGCCAGCAAGCAAGCAAGCAAGCAAGCAAGCAAGCAGGCAAGCAAGCAAGCAAGCATACAAGCAAGCCAGTCCCAAATGAGTCATGCTCACCCTTAACCCCTCCCTCCCCCCTTCTCTGATTACACCCCATCACTACCCACTTTCCCTTCCTTCAAATTGGCCACGCAGCAACTCAAACACCACAACACTGGAATACAAACACCCCAACACATACTCTACAGCACAGCAGCACAACCACAACACTGCAACACAAACACCAAATGACAGTCATTTCCCTACAACCACGTCACAGTGACTCCTCCACGACCACGTGACGGTAACTACGACCACGTCACAGTGACTCATTCAAAGACGAAACTTAAGTTAATCATGTACACACAGGTACAAACACACACACAAATATTATGACAGAAGTAATAAGTATTTTTTATGTAGCTATACTGTTGTGTAATGTAGCACACCACATGTGTACCTCTGCTGTTTTGTAACATATGTGTACCTCTAGTGGTCTGTAACACATGTACACCTCTAGTGGCCTGTAACACATGTACACCTCTAGTGGCCTGTAACACATGTACACCTCTAGTGGCCTGTAACACATGTACACCTCTAGTGGCCTGTAACACATGTACACCTCTAGTGACCTGTAACACATGTAAACCTTTAGTGGCCTGTAACACATGTACACCTCTAGTGGCCTGTAACACATTTACACCTTTAGTGACCTGTAACACATGTACGTCTCTAGTGGCCTGTAACACATGTACACCTCTAGTGGCCTGTAACACATGTACACCTCTAGTGACCTGTAACACATGTACACCTTTAGTGGCCTGTAACACATGTACACCTCTAGTGACCTGTAACACATGTACACCTTTAGTGATCTGTAACACATATACATCTCTAGTGGCCTGTAACACATGTACACCTCTAGTGGCCTGTAACACATGTACACCTCTAGTGGCCTGTAACACATGTACACCTCTAGTGACCTGTAACATATGTACACCTCTAGTGACCTGTAACACATGTACACCTCTAGTGACCTGTAACACATGTACACCTCTAGTGACCTGTAACACATGTACACATCTAGTGACCTGTAACACATGTACACCTCTAGTGACCTGTAACACATGTACACCTCTAGTGACCTGTAACATGTACACCTCTAGTGACCTGTAACATGTACACCTCTAGTGACCTGTAACACATGTACACCTCTAGTGGCCTGTAACACATGTACACCTCTAGTGGCCTGTATCACATGTACACCTCTAGTGGCCTGTATCACATGTACACCTCTAGTGGCCTGTAACACATGTACACCTCTAGTGGCCTGTATCACATGTACACCTCTAGTGGCCTGTATCACATGTACACCTCTAGTGGCCTGTATCACATGTACACCTCTAGTGGCCTGTAACACATGTATACCTCTAGTGGCCTGTATCACATGTACACCTCTAGTGGCCGGTGACACATGTACACCTCTAGTGGCCTGTATCACATGTACACTTCTAGTGGCCTGTATCACATGTACACCTCTAGTGGCCTGTATCACATGTACACCTCTAATGACCTGTAACACATGTACACCTATAGTGACCTGTAACACATGTACACCTCTAGTGGCCTGTATCACATGTACACCTCTAGTGGCCTGTATCACATGTACACCTCTAGTGGCTTGTATCACATGTACCCCTCTAGTGACCTGTAACACCTGTACACCTCTAGTGACCTGTAACACATGTACACCTCTAGTGGCCTGAAACACATGTACACCTCTAGTGACCTGTAACACATGTACACCTCTAGTGGCCTGTAACATATGTACACCTCTAGTGACCTGTAACACATGTACACCTCGTGACCTGTAACACATGTACACCTCTAGTGACCTGTAACACATGTACACCTCTAGTGACCTGTAACACATGTACACCTCTAGTGACCTGTAACACATGTACACCTCTAGTGACCTGTAACACATGTACACCTCTAGTGACCTGTAACATATGTACACCTCTAGTGACCTGCAACACATGTACACCTCTAGTGACCTGTAACACATGTACACCTCTAGTGACCTGTAACATGTACACCTCTAGTGACCTGTAACACATGTACACCTCTAGTGGCCTGTAACACATGTACACCTCTAGTGGCCTGTATCACATGTACATCTCTAGTGGCCTGTAACACATGTACACCTCTAGTGACCTGTATCACATGTACACCTCTAGTGACCTGTATCACATGTACACCTCTAGTGGCCTGTAAGACATGTACACCTCTAGTGGCCTGTAACACATGTACACCTCTAGTGGCCGGTGACACATGTACACCTCTAGTGGCCGGTGACACATGTACACCTCTAGTGGCCTGTAACACATGTACACCTCTAGTGGCCTGTAACACACGTACACCTCTAGTGGCCTGTAACACACGTACACCTCTAGTGGCCTGTAACACACGTACACCTCTAGTGGCCTGTATCACATGTACACCTCTAGTGGCCTGTATCACATGTACATCTCTAGTGGCATGTAACACATGTACACCTCTAGTGACCTGTATCACATGTACACCTCTAGTGACCTGTATCACATGTACACCTCTAGTGGCCTGTAAGACATGTACACCTCTAGTGGCCTGTAACACATGTACACCTCTAGTGGCCGGTGACACATGTACACCTCTAGTGGCCGGTGACACATGTACACCTCTAGTGGCCTGTAACACATGTACACCTCTAGTGGCCTGTAACACAGGTACACCTCTAGTGGCCTGTAACACACGTACACCTCTAGTGGCCTGTAACACACGTACACCTCTAGTGGCCTGTATCACATGTACACCTCTAGTGGCCTGTATCACATGTACACCTCTAGTGGCCTGTAACACATGTACACCTCTAGTGGCCTGTAACACATGTACACCTCTAGTGACCTGTAACACATGTACACCTCTAGTGACCTGTAACACATGTACACCTCTAGTGACCTGTAACACGTACACCTCTAGTGGCCTGTAACACATGTACACCTCTAGTGACCTGTAACACATGTACACCTCTAGTGACCTGTAACACATGTACACCTCTAGTGACCTGTAACACGTACACCTCTAGTGGCCTGTAACACATGTACACCTCTATTGGCCTGTAACACATGTACACCTCTAGTGGCCTGTATCACATGTACACCTCTAGTGACCTGTAACACATGTACACCTCTAGTGGCCTGTAACACATGTACACCTCTAGTGGCCTGTAAGACATGTACACCTCTAGTGGCCTGTAACACATGTACACCTCTAGTGGCCTGTATCACATGTACACCTCTAGTGACCTGTAACACATGTACACCTCTAGTGCCCTGTAACACATGTACACCTCTAGTGGCCTGTAACACATGTACACCTCTAGTGGCCTGTAACACATGTACACCTCTAGTGACCTGTAACACATGTACACCTCTAGTGGCCTGTAACACATGTACACCTCTAGTGGCCTGTAACACATGTACACCTCTAGTGGCCTGTAACACATGTACACCTCTAGTGGCCTGTAACACATGTACACCTCTAGTGACCTGTAACACATGTACACCTCTAGTGGCCTGTAACACATGTACACCTCTAGTGGCCTGTAACACATGTACACCTCTAGTGGCCTGTAACACATGTATACCTCTAGTGGCCTGTAACACATGTACACCTCTAGTGACCTGTAACACATGTACACCTCTAGTGGCCTGTAACACATGTACACCTCTAGTGACCTGTAACACATGTACACCTCTAGTGGCCTGTAACACATGTACACCTCTAGTGGCCTGTACCACATGTACACCTCTAGTGACCTGTAACACATGTACACCTCTAGTGGCCTGTAACACATGTACACCTCTAGTGGGTCCCGGATAAAGGGAAGTCAGTCGTAATAAAAGCTTAATTAACATCTTTTGCGAATTTTCGTCAATTTCTCTGGCCACTTTTCTAATTTTAATTTGATTGTTGTTGTTGTTGCGGTTGATATCACTGCAGCGTTGCAAGTGGGAGGGAGGGGAAGGTGCACACTGCAGTGTTGCAAGTGGGAGGGAGGGGAAGGTGCACACTGCAGTGTTGCAAGTGGGAGGGAGGGGAAGGGGCACACTGCAGTGCTGCAAGTGGGAGGGAGGGGAAGGGGCACACTGCAGTGTTGCAAGTGGGAGGGAGGGGAAGGGGCACACTGCAGTGCTGCAAGTGGGAGGGAGGGGAAGGGACACACATCAGTGCTGCTAGTGGGAGGGAGGGGAAGGGGCACACTGCAGCGTTGCAAGTGGGAGAGAGGGGAAGGGACACACATCAGTGCTGCAAGTGGGAGGGAGGGGAAGGGACACACTGCAGTGCTGCAAGTGGGAGGGAGGGTAATGGACACACATAAGTGCTGCAAGTGGGAGGGAGGGGAAGGGGCACACTGCAGTGCTGCAAGTGGGAGGGAGGGAAAGGGACACACTGCAGTGCTGCAAGTGGGAGGGAGGGGAAGGGGCACACTGCAGTGCTGCAAGTGGGAGGGAGGGGAAGGGGCACACTGTAGTGCTGCAAGTGGGAGGGAGGGGAAGGGGCACACTGCAGTGCTGAAAGTGTGGGAGGAAGGGGAAGGGGCACACTGCAGTGCTGAAAGTGTGGGAGGGACACAGTGATGCCTTGCATTGGATAGGGGATGCAACAACATCCCCTACCCAAAGCAACAAGCTTAGCGGCGCCAGCTTGACCACCATCACTGCCCCTTCCCCTTCCCCCTCCCCCCTCCCCCTCCCCCTCCCCCTGGCACTTTACAATTACGTCGTCAGCTTACAGTCAGCTCTTATCAGAATCCTGACACTGAACCACCCACAGCCGTCCCTTGTTTTCTTTTCTACATTGCTCCCCTCCTTCCTTTCCTTCCTCTACCCTTCCTTCCACCCGAGCAACTGGTTATGAAGGAATGTTCAGTAGTTTTAAATACCTGGGTCCACGATGGAGGAGAGATTCCCAGGCAGGAACCACTGTCTTAATATACGGGATAAACACTGTTTTTACCCCTGGTTGTCTGTTACAACCAAGGGTGTAGAAGTCGTCTTCAAGAGGAAACTAGACACTTTGTGGGGACACCAGCTGCTAGATCAGGCAGGCTGTGATGGATATGTGGGTCAGCGGGCCGCCATCAGCAACAGCCTGGTTCATCAGACAGGCCTGGCCCAGGGCCGGGCTGCGGGAGTAGACAAATTCTTTACATTCGTCAAAGCAAAATTAGAGGTCATTCTCTCTTGTGGCCATCGTGGAAAACTCATTGCTACGATAACTTTTACTATGACAATTGGACTCTTATTTTTTCAAAATTAAATCGTAAATCTCGTGTGCTCTAACTTCTACAGAATCTTTTTTTTTTTTTTTAAATTCTTGGGTTCTGACTTCTGGTAATGAAGGCAGCTTCACCATTCTGAAGACATCTTTAATACGTGAAAAATAAACATTGGTAGTAGAGAGGCGCGTGTGTGTGTGTTGGCTGGTGTTGCTGGGTACATAGCACACTTCACCACTGTAACCAACCATTGTTATTATTTCCTCTGCACTCGAGAACTCTGTTGATGACACGCAGTGTCATCAACACAAGTTTATCTCCTTCTGAGGTTTATCTCTTTCCATTACATTACTGAGCATCTTACCCACAACACTGGACATCAACAGTCTCACCCACCTCACTGGACATCAGCTGTCTCTCCACATCACTGGACACCAACCGCCTCCCCACAACACTGGACATGAACTGCCTCCTCTACATCACTGGACATCTGCTGTCCCCCTACATCGCTGTACATCAACTGCCCCCCCTCCCCCCACGTTATGGACACTTCAACATAATTAGTAAGTAGGTCTTGTCTTGAAGGGAACAATGAAGGTTTAGATGAATTAGTTGACGTTAAATTATCCAGTGTCCACTAATCTAAAGTGCTTACACATTTTTAATTAAAGGGGTTCATAACAAAGAGTGTCCAGGAGTAATATATATGAAAGTACTGGAAGGGTCTGGCTCCAACTCTGCACACTGAGAACACTGCTTTCGAGAGAGGACGACTCGACAAATAGTGCAAAATACCCCTGGAAGAAGTATGATCTGTGGAATTATATCTACAGTTGACTTATACGATACAAATAAATTTCTGAAGTTTGCTTTGTATGTTTGGTATCCTGTTTTCATTAATAAGATGCTTTGACATATTACATAGGTTCTTATACTATCTACCTCTATATGTCTTAGTAAATGAAGAGTAATGTTCAAGACGGTGACCATAGGGTGGCTATATACTTTGCATTTGGGTTGATCGTCATCTGTGTGTCTGCCAATACTGCCGGAAATACTTGTAAGCAGGTGTAAGCCTTGCTACTGCAACATCAGTCAGTTTCCAAGTTGCTCTATAAACGTACTTATCTATACCCCTTTCTGAGATACCTAAACAGTGTTAAAGATGGTACAGATTTCTTTGTTGTCGTCAGTTACATTGAAGCTGGCCTATCTTTTCCCTGATCTTATTCTTATATACCAGAAACCTTGTGGATTGAGCTCTCATTCACTCACAGCTTTAATTTCATATTCTAAATTGGCTTTCCTTACTCATTTTATGACTTATATTATTCAGTAACATGTCCCTCACCTCTTTTGTTTCACCTGTAAATACGTCTCTTTTCACCCAAGAAATGTTTGAGTCTGTTCTTTAGTCATTTATGGTCATTCAAGTTTGGTCTAAATCCACAATTGGTCAACTTGTGGTTTTGAAAGTGTCCTATTACCAGCCATCCCCAGCGTCTGTCAGTCCTTTCTCACGTTAGTCAGGTTGCCTGAGTTTACTCAAGTAATTCCTTAACCCGCATACAATTTTCAGTGCAAAAATTGGGGACCATTGACAGGAAGTGATGTGTGGATCTCTTTCTCCAAGCTCTTCATTAACCTCCAGATTATCTCTCAGAGGATCCTTGTTTACCAGAAACAAATCCAGCAGGTTATTTCCTCTAGTTGCTTCTGATACAGACTGTTTTAAAAAGCAGTCCTGCACCATTTCCAGAAAGTCACTAAATTATAGATTTCTTGTCATATTGCTCCGGTCAATTAAAATTGCAGTTTGGTTTTTGGAGGGCTTAGCAATTTCGTCCCAAAGAAGTTCACCCAAGTCTGTAGATCACATTACTAAGATTAGCTCTTCACGACCCTCAAGAAATTGCGAACAGATTTTGCCTTTATTTTACCTTAATATCGTTTCTGGTGCAACGATTGAAATTTTACCTAACATACATAGCAACTCCGCCCCCTGTCCTGGTGACTCTGTCGATACGGAATAATTTATATCCTGCACATGGAATTCAGCAGGCATGTCCCTGTTTTTTTTTTTTAGAATAAACCAGGTTTCATTTATTACAATGATATTTGTTTCTTGCACATACAATTAGTCTTAGTTCATCTATTTTATTTCTTGCACTCTGGCTGTTTGTTTGCTACACACTGTGCACGTTTCTGCTTCATTGTTCTCCCCTGTCTCCTTTTGTTTGTAAAACACTTTTTTTTAATTAGCCATTTTATAAGGTATCGTGTTTTCTGAACGTTTACCTAACATATCTTGGCAATTTTTGTTCTCTCCGTCCCTACTACTGCAACCCCTTTGTTTCCCCACACTCGCATACCCTTACCTCTATCTTCTGTCAGTTTAAATTCTCACAGTTTAGGAATGATTCGACTGACTTTGTCAGTGCTGTCACCCTTGCAACAGAGAAATATACACCGTCCCTGGCACACACATTCCATGTTTGCCATAGAAATTATTCCATTTGTCAGTGAATGGAATTCCAAGTTCTGTGCAGTACTGGTTTAGTCAGCAATTTTCTCCAATTGCCCTACTCATCCAGTCACTGCCCACTCTTTTTATAGGCAAAATGCTGCACATGAGTGGGATCCCTCCCTTCGACATAATTAGATAAATAACTGCCTTGTACTTGCCCAACAACTCGTCTCTCTTCTGTTTCTTAACATCATTACCTCCGTCACTGAGGTCTCATACATACCTGTGATATATCACAAAGCCAAGATAATGATACTTGCAACCGGCAAGTTCACACAGACCTCACAGCCCGAGTGACGAAACCGAGGGCCCGGTGAAGCTGGTCTGGTCCTGTGAGAGGAAGCTGGCCTGGGTGCCTGTCATCTTTAAAAAGTCCATCGTGGCGAATATATGATCTCTTTCCAATAGTACTTTTAGCTTCGCCTCGTTGTTACTACATCGTGGGCTTCCATGTGAGTGCACTTATTGCTGTGAGAACTTTTACTCTGTGAGCACTATACTTCTATAATGCTCTTATGCAACCTTAGCACTACCATGGACATATTTCTCTCACCAAATATCATATATATATATATATATATATATATATATATATATATATATATATATATATATATATATATATATATATATATATATATATATATATATATATATATATAATGTGGGTAATTTTGTAAAAATTGACAATACAAGTTGAGAAAGAACTCATGCGCTTGAGGCAAGACAAACACAGACACAGGAACTTGAAATAAACAATACTTCAGAACCTTATACATATGTCAGGCCAATCATCGAGTAAGCGGCCCCAGCATGGAGCCCACACCTGGTCAAGCACCGTGAAGAAACTGGGTTCAAAGGTTTGGAACCAGGCCACTGCCAGAACTAAGTGGAATGTACTATTAGGAGAGGTTAAAAGAACTAAACCTGACGACCTTAGAGGAGAGAAAGTCATGGGATGCGGGATATGATTACTACACATAAAGTCTTAAAAGGAATTAATAGAGATGATAGGAACAGACTGAATTCAGAGGACCAGGATCAAGGGGACACAGATGAAAGCTGAAGACACAGATGAGCAGTAGGGATGTATGGAAGTATTTCTTTAGTCTCGGGATCGTTGAAAAATCGGAATGACTTAGATGAGGCAGTGATGGAGGGAAACTCAATGCACAGCCTTAAGAGTAGGTATGATATGGCCCAAGATGCCAGAAGTCAATGATACGGATCAAGGTGGTCTAGGAGGCGGGGCCAGGAGTTAAGTATCAACCTCCGTAAACATCAAACGGTGAATACATATCGGTAACACACACACACACACACACACACACACACACACACACACACACACACACACACACACACACACACACACACACACACACACACACACACACACTAACACACACACTAACACACACACGCACACGTAGGCGAGGACATGAGAGGTTCTGGGTCACTTAAGACAGCTTAGCACTATTACTACTACTACTACTACTACTACTACTACTACTACTACTACTACTACTACTACTACTACTACTAATAATAATAATAATAATAATAATAATAATAATAATAATGATGATAATCACACTTTATTGTGGTTTCTTGGATTTGCATTGAAGAGAAAGATTCAAGCCATTCATTAGACAGCTGCTGCCACCAAAGAGCTATTGCCAGCAGACAGCCGCCAGTAACAGCAGTATGTTAGCATTCCCCCCCCCCCAAAAAAAAAAATAGGTAGATAGGCAGCTATGAAGAGATGCAAAATATTCCAGACATATGCACCGTGCAAGCTGATGGCAAATGTTGGAAAGAAAAAGATTGATGGAACATCTGGTGAGCTGAAGCTTCTTCACCAAGCACTAACCTGGTAAAGCTTTATACATGACAAATCCTGCCTCGCGTACCTAATGGAATTCTGAGAGAGGCTGACTCAGATTAGGTAAGATATGGAAGGGTGGGCAGCCTGCGTATTCCTATATTGTCAAAATGCTTTCGGCATTAGTCTTTATGATTGAAGTAGAAGCTGGTTTGACAGGGAGTGCTTCAGTGGATCAAGACGTCAAACACAAGGCATGTTAAGGCAAGAAACACCAGGCATGCTGAGGCAGGAAACACCAGGCATGCTGAGGCAGGAAACACCAGTCATGCAGAGGCAGGAAACACCAGTCATGCAGAGGCAAGAAACACCAGGCATGCTGAGGCAGGAAACACCAGGCATGCTGAAGCAGGAAACACCAGGCATGCTGAGACAGGAAACACCAGGCATGCTGAGACAGGAAACACCAGGCATGCTGAGGCAGGAAACACCAGGTATGCTGAGGAAGGAAACACCAGGCATGCTGAGGCAGGAAACACCAGGCATGCTGAGGCAAGAAACACCAGGCATGCTGAGGCAGGAAACACCAGGCATGCTGAGGCAGGAAACACCAGTCATGCTGAGGCAAGAAACACCAGGCATGCTGAGGCAGGAAACACCAGGCATGCTGAAGCAGGAAACACCAGGCATGCTGAGACAGGAAACACCAGGCATGCTGAGGCAGGAAACACCTAGCATGCTGAGGCAGGAAACACCAGGTATGTTGAGGCAGGAAACACCAGTCATGCAGAGGCAAGAAGCACCAGGCATGCTGAGGCAGGAAACACCAGGCATGCTGAGACAGGAAACACCAGGCATGCTGAGGCAGGAAACACCTAGCATGCTGAGGCAGGAAACACCAGGTATGCTGAGGCAGGAAACACCAGGCATGCTGAGGCAGGAAACACCTAGCATGCTGAGGCAGGAAACACCAGGTATGCTGAGGCAGGAAACACCAGGCATGCTGAGGCAGGAAACACCAGGTATGCTGAGGCAGGAGACACCAGGCATGCTGAGGCAGGAAACACCAGTCATGCAGAGGCAAGAAACACCAGGCATGCTGAGGCAGGAAACACCAGGCATGCTGAGACAGGAAACACCAGGCATGCTGAGGCAGGAAACACCTAGCATGCTGAGGCAGAAAATACCAGGTATGCTGAGGCAGGAAACACCAGGCATGCTGAGGCAGGAAACACCAGGTATGCTGAGGTAGGAAACACCAGGTATGCTGAGGCAGGAAACGCCTGGCATGCTGCGGCAGGAAACACCAGGTATGCTGAGGCAGGAAACACCAGGCATGCTGAGGCAGGAAGCACCAGGCATGCTGAGACAAGAAACACGAAGCTGAGGAAGGTGTTACTAATGATGGCCCTCAAAGATTTAGCTCAAGTACATTTATTGAACTTTCCGATATATGATATAACCAGATGTCTTCTCCAAGGTTAACTTGTACGTACCTTTCTGGTATATTATTGAAGTACCTCAAGAGAGGGAATAGATCGTGCTTGTCGAGGGTGACGAGAAGGCACGTGGAAGTTGCTCGATTTACAAAGCACTTCGGCTTAAAAGGTAATTGAGCGGTTTTGTGAAGAGTACACTGGACTGTAAGAAACATCAGTGTATGGTTGAAGCTGCAAGAAACCTCAGTATATGGTTGAAGTTGCAAGAAACCTAAGTATATGGTTGAAGTTGCAAGAAACCTCAGTATGGTTGAAGCTGCAATAAGCCTCAGTATATGGTTGAAGCTGCGAGAAACCTCAGTATATGGTTGAAGCTGCAAGAAACCTCAGTATGGTTGAAGCTGCAATAAACCTCAGTATATGGTTGAAGCTGCAAGAAACCTCAGTATATGGTTGAAGCTGCAAGAGTGGTCCTGGAAGTAGAAGCTGGCGTTCAACACGACGCTAATGAGGAGAGTGACGACTGCGTCCGCTGGGGATCAAGTTGTTGATACATAACTGACAAATTCAAGACTTGTTTTCAGGAACTTAAACAAGGAGTAAATGAAGTTGTTGCTGTAGCCACTTGCATCAAGTAGGCAGCACCGGCGTGGAGCCAGCATCTTGGTAAGAACAAAGTTCTTAAGTTTGCTACGAGACTTCCCAAGATGCTATCAGAGACGAATTTTTTCTCACGGTGGAGGAAAGGATTGTAGGAGATATGATTACAACATACAAGATACTCAAGGGTAGACATAATAAGGGGTCAGAATGAGGAGTCACTGAGCGAAGAGGATAACTAGGTTACTTAGTGATAAAATCCTCATGGCTTACTGCCGACAAATAGCGAAGTAAATACATAGGTTGCAGAGACAGCTTTAATTGGGACAACGTTTTTCTCTCTAGGAGGGCGAAAGGTTGTTCTGCATCATGCTTTTTCTTCACAGCCAACGAAAAGTTAGAAGGAACTCGGCATTAAAGCAGTTCAAAGCAATCTCTGTACGTAGATTCTCAAGTAGTACACAGGTGACTAAGAAACCACTGCACCCGCCTGTTGAAAGTTACAAAAGAAGGACCAGGAGCTGCAGCTCAGCCCTTGAAAGCACAAGTTGGCAAGTGCACACATGGCCGAGCGTGCGTTTGCACAGACGCCTGCACACACGACCGCCCATTCACTGAACAATTCATCTGGACCACCAGTAGATTAATAATATTTTTCTGCGACTAGGATTCAGTACATGAGGCAGTGTGTGTGTGTGTGTGTGTGTGTGTGTGTGTGTGTGTATGTATGTGTGTGTGTGTGTGTGTGTGTGTGTGTGTGTGTGTGTGTGTGTGTGTGTGTGTGTGTGTGTGTGTGTGTGACGAAAGCAGAGTGAGTCGTTGTTATTGTCCAAGTGTGTCTACCAGCTGCCTGATCAACAAGTGACTTGTCTGGCAAACACCACCACACAAGAGGGCGAGGGGCGGCAGGAGAAGGAGGAGAGGAGCAGCAACAGCACCATCACACCACCACCACCACCAATCACCACCAAACGTTCTCTTAAAAGTGCCGTTAAAAACTCCCTGAAGACAAAAGACTACGAGATGCGAGGAGGCGAATGAGTGTTGGGGAGTCTCTGAAACACGTTTATTGCTGGCAAACATTTAAAAATCGACGTAAGCAACGATGTTTAAGACCCATCTAACATAGTGATGATACCAGGGAAGGGATGTTTAGTGCCCATCTAACATGGTGATAATACTAGGGAAGGGATGTTTAGTGCCCATCTAACATGGTGATGATACTAGGGAAGGGATGTTTAGTGCCCATCTAACACTTATGATGGTTTCCCTGAGGGGACAGTCGCGCGCGTTTGTGCTCCGTCAAAAACTGCGTGTCTTGATAGTAGTAGAAGGAACAGAATGCGGGAAATAAGCGTGTGCAACCATAAAGTGCATATACTCCTTTGAACAAACAAAAAAGGAATATCAGTGAACGCTAAATAGGAAAATATGGATTATAGTGTCACATAGAGAGTGCCGGTGGAGAAACGGTTACCGTGGGAAATAGACCTGACCAGCACTAGTGAATTATTGCCGGGTGTCGACACAAGTGGAAATAAAGGAATATCGATCTATCTATCTATAAGTAATATAGTGAGTGACAAGGATATATATGTGCAGTGGCATAGTGAACTAAATTGTAGATAAGAGTAATCTAAATTATCCCCAAGTATAGCGTACAATATATAGTGTAGATAGGGGAATATCTTACAAGCGACTGGCACTAGCGAACTATTGCCAGAGGTCCAGTGAAGTGTTAATAACGGATAAGTAACTACTATAGTCATAAGATATGAAACGAGTGATGGTAGCATTGAGGTGCAGGGAATCACAGCATACATAAATTGAGCATACAACCGTTACCTCTACTAAACAGGAAATAATCTTTTCCTTAGAAGTGTAGGGGAAAGTTAGCATAGGCCTAGCTGCTGTGTAAATAATAAAACAATGATCCCAGTATAACGCAGTGAAAAGTGTAATTTGAAAGAATACAGTGTATATCCTTGAGATAAACAGTGTACAGCACTACATAAAAGGAATTTAAATAGTAATAATAATAGTATTAAAAAAAAAATAATAGTGAAGTGTGGCAGTGTGGGCAAGTCTGCCGGCTCACACCCACCCTACACCCACCACCCACCCTACACCACCACCCACCCTACACCACCACCCACATACTGCAAACTTGGTTCGTATAAATACATCTTGCATATTACTGGCACCAGCAAGAGAAAGGTAAAGTGGAAATCAGTTTTCTTCCATGGCATACAGTGTAGTAGGATACAGACAGGATGTCAGCACAGCATATCTGTGGGACATGTAAAAAAATCCTTGGAAGGAAATCCAGAATCACATGCAACCTATGCTCTTCCAAACACCATATCTCTTGTACTAGACTAAATACAGCCTCAAAAAATGACGTCGAACTAGCAAGGTGCTTCTGGTTGTGCAATAAAGATGTAGAACTTTGGGCAGGTATCAGAAAGGTACTAAGGAGAGTAATAAATGATAAAAATAATCAAGAAAACAAGGATGACCTCTTGGATAGTCGACCAAAAATATATAAAACATGGGAGCAAGAGATAGTGTATCAAAAAATGCAGAATGTCCATACCACAACAGATGACTCGAAACTATCTAGTCACCCACATGGTGCTAAGCCAGACCCATCCCCCAGTCATAGCACTAATACCCACAGTGCTGGTGCTGGCCCAGGCTCCCCCAGGCATAGCACCAATACCCACAGTGCTGGTGCTGGCCCAGGCTCCCCCAGTCATAGCACTAATACCCACAGTGCTGGTGCTGGCCCAGGCCCAGCCGCTGACCCAGACCCAGCCCCCCCCCAGCCCCAGTGCTGACCCAGACCCAGCCCCCAGCCTTACTGCCAGCCCAGACTCTCCTAGGGACACTACCCAAACCACCACAAAAACAGTAAATATACAACCATCATTGCACAAGACCGTGGCCCACAGTACAGATGTTGGGGAGGAGTCTCCTCCTTCTTCCTCTACTGGGGAAAGTAGATGGAATCCAGGACGGGGTGGCCCTGGCTTGGATACTGAGGATTGTAGTGCAGTCCCAGAACCTGCAGAAATTGACAACACACCTCCCAACAATTCTCAACCAAAGGCGAATTTGTGCAAATATTATGCTTGGGGCATCTGTAAGTATGGAATAACAGGGGAAAAAATGGGACATGCAACTTTGACCATCCCAAAAAATGTAGCGACCTCCTGTCTAAAGGAGTGTGTCGTTCTTCTTCCTGTACTTTCTTTCACCCAAAAATGTGCCACTCCTCGGTCCTCCAGAAGCAGTTACAACATCGAGTGCCCTGCATACCATCTAAAAGGGACCAGGAGGCACAGACCCCACAAGACAAACAATAGTAGCTACGACAACCCAACTCCAGGTGATTTTTTAGTGGCAGGAAACGAAAAAAGAAAATGGAAGGAAATAAAAATAGTCCACCACCTTGGAGCCTTGTTGGACTGGAGGCGCAGCCAGTGGCCACCCATGGCCCTCCAGAATTACAACTACTGATGCCAATAACAAAATCCCCCCAACAAACACCGAATACAACCTCGTTCATATTTGCTAATATACAGGGCCTTAAGCCATCCACCAACAACAAAATACCTTTTATCAGTGGACTTCTAGTGGAGTCTAATGCAGTGTTTGCAGCCTTCACAGAGACTCACACAAAAGATCACTTTGACAGTGAAATATGGATAAGTGGTTACAACCTTTTTAGATGCGACAGAAAAAACAGGCAACAAGGGGGGGTTGGCCTGTATGTCAAAGAGTCTCTTATCTGCACGGAGTTGCTGAACACCACAAATGAGGTAGTTGAAGTTCTATCAATAAAGATCGAGAACCAAAACCTAGTCATTGTGGTTGTATACAAGCCACCAGATGCAACCTCACAACAGTTCAAGGAACAGCTACTGAAAATCGATTACTGTTTGGAAAACCTTCCAGCTCCATCCCCAAACATCTTACTGCTTGGTGATTTCAACCTAAGGCATACAAAATGGAAGAATGTAGCAAATAATGTTATAGCTGAAACAATCCCCGGAGGTAGCGCAGATGAAAGGTCACACACACATGAGCTACTAAGTCTCTGCGAAAAACACACCTTAAGCCAGCAGATAGTGGAGCCAACAAGACTAGAAAACACACTTGACCTTATCTTCACAAATAATGAGGACCTGATAAGAGACATAAGAATATCAAAAACAACTAATTCCGATCACAGTCTAATCGAAGTCCAGACGTACATGCATAGGGGCCCTGAACAGCAGAATGCATGTACCTGTGAAGGTGTCTTCACAAAATACAATTTCAACAACAAGAACATCAACTGGGACCAGGTAAACCATGTCCTAAACGAAACATGTTGGGAAGATGTCTTAAATGACATGGATCCAAACCAGTGCCTTGAAAGGATCAACTTCCTGGTAGCCGAAGCATGTTCTAGGCATATTCCCCTAAGAAAGAAGAAGAGCAGGAGTAAACTGGAGAGAAAAAGACGCTCCCTCTACAGAAGACGACGAAGAGTCACTGAGCTCCTCAGGAGTGCTAGAATATCTGATACACGAAAGGAGGCGCTGACCAGGGAAGTGGAAACTATCGAACTTAAGCTAAATGACTCTTACAGGAACCAGGAGAGGCAGGAGGAGCTTAAAGCTATTAGTGAAATTGAAAGAAATTCAAAATATTTCTTTTCATATGCCAAAAACAAGGCAAATACCACATCTAGTATTGGGCCCTTACTCAGACAGGATGGGACTTACACAGATGACAGCAAGGAAATGAGTGAAATATTGAAATCCCAGTACGACTCTGTGTTTAGTGAACCACTAATCGGTCTGAGGATCGACGACCCAAATGATTTCTTCATGAATGAGCCTCAAAACTCCATAAATGTATGCCAGATTTCCGACATTACCCTAACTCCGATAGATTTCGAAAAAGCCATTGACAACATGCCTATGCACTCAGCCCCGGGCCCAGACTCGTGGAACTCTGTTTTCATTAAGAACTGCAAGAAACCCCTCTCGCGTGCCCTAAGTACACTATGGAGGAGGAGCTTGGACATGGGTGAAATTCCACAGTAACTTAAAACAACGGATATAGCCCTACTCCATAAAGGTGGCAGCAAAGCATTAGCTATGAACTATAGACCAATAGCTCTGACGTCCCACATCATAAAAATCTTTGAAAGAGTGCTAAGAAGCAGGATTGCAAATCACCTGGATTCCCAAAATCTGCACAATCCAGGGCAACATGGGTTCAGGGCAGGTCGCTCCTGCCTCTCACAACTACTGGATCACTATGACATGGCCTTGGATGCACTGGAAGAAAATCAGAATGCAGATGTAATATACACAGACTTTGCAAAAGCATTTGACAAATGCGATCATGGCATAATAGCCCATAAAATACGTGCTAAAGGAATAACTGGGAAAGTGGGGAGATGGATCTTCAACTTCCTAACAAAGTGAAGAGCTCTGTTCCACAAGGCACAGTACTCGCCCCCATCTTATTCCTTATCCTCATATCAGACATAAACAGAGATATACACCACAGCACCGTATCATCCTTTGCGGATGATACTAGGATCTGCATGAGGCTGTCATCTGCTGAGAACGCGGTTAACCTCCAAGAAGATATAAACAAAGTTTTCCAGTGGGCAACGGTAAACAATATGATGTTCAATGAGGACAAATTCCAACTACTCCGTTATGGAAAACTGGAGGAGATAATAACTAGAACAGAGTATACTACTGACTCCGGCCATACAATAGAGCGGAAAAATAATGTAAGGGACCTGGGAGTAGAAATGTCTGAGGATCTCACTTTCAAGGATCACAACAGTGCCACGATCGCACGTGCAAAGAAAATGATAGGATGGATAATGAGAACTTTCAAAACGAGAGATGCCAAGCCCATGATGATCCTTTTCAAATCACTTGTTCTCTCTAGGCTGGAATACTGCTGTACATTAACATCTCCATTCAAAGCAGGTGAAATCGCAGATCTAGAGAGTGTACAGAGATCCTTTACTGCACGTATAAGTTGTCAAGCACCTTAACTACTGGGAACGCTTGGAAGCACTTGACTTGTACTCGTTGGAGCGCAGGAGGGAGAGATATATCATAATCTACACTTGGAAAATCTTGGAAGGAATGGTCCCAAATCTGCACACAGAAATCACTCCCTACGAAAGTAAAAGACTGGGCAGGCGATGCAAAATGCCCCCAATAAAAAGTATGGGCGCCATTGGTACACTAAGAGAAAACACCATAAGTGTCCGGGGCCCAAAACTGTTCAACAGCCTCCCATCAAGCATTAGGGGAATTGCCAATAAACCCCTGGCTGCCTTCAAGAGAGAGCTGGACAGATACCTAAAGTCAGTGCCGGATCAGCCGGGCTGTGGCTCGTACGTTGGACTGCGTGCAGCCAGCAGTAACAGCCTAGTTGATCAGGCCCTGATCCATCGGGAGGCCTGGTCATGGACCGGGCCGCGGGGGCGTTGATTCCCGGAATAACCTCCAGGTAACCAGGTAACATGGTGATGATAGGAGGGAAGGGATGTTTAGTGCCCATCTAACATGGTGATGATAGGAGGGAAGGGATGTTTAGTGCCCATCTAACATGGTGATGATAAGAGGGAAGGGATGTTTAGTGCCCATCTAACATGGTGATGATAGGAGGGAAGGGATGTTTAGTGCCCATCTAACATGGTGATGATAAGAGGGAAGGGATGTTTAGTGCCCATCTAACATGGTGATGATAGGAGGGAAGGGATGTTTAGTGCCCATCTAACATGGTGATGATAAGAGGGAAGGGATGTTTAGTGCCCATCTAACATGGTGATGATAGGTGGGAAGGGATGTTTAGTGCTCAGAGGCTCATCTGCCTTAATGATAGAAGGAAGAAGATAATTATTTCTCTTAACTCTAAAAATTTACAATCATGAGAATACTGTTAGAGTTACAAGTATTTTCACTCGTAAGTTTAAAAGACCACAAGGTCCGTGAGCGCTCCCATAACAGCTGACTACAGTGAGGGATAGCGGGAGAATGTGAAGACTAACGCCAGTGAAAAGCAGGGGCGCCACGGACACAATTAGAAAGCGCTGTGTCAACATCAGTGGGCAAGACTCTTCAACTTGTTACCAGCAGAAATAAAAAAAATATATTGCCAGAACGAAGGTAGAAATTTTCAGGAGGAAACTGATTCGTTATTATCCGTGTAAAGACTTGAAATCCGGGGCTGCAGTTTGTGGCCTCTACTAACATTTTTTTCAGTCCGGCATGTAGCAAGTCTGAGAACTCCTTGTTATAGTTATCATGATATGGTTAGTAGACCGAGGCGCTAGAAATTTCTAACCCCGGTTCGAACTTATGCAATCCTCTCTCTCTCTCTCTCTCTCTCTCTCTCTCTCTCTCTCTCTCTCTCTCTCTCTCTCTCTCTCTCTCTCTCACACAAACACACACACACGCATATATATGTCGTGCCGAATAGGTAAAACTGGTCAATTAGCAAAAACTCATTTAAAATTAATTCCTTTCTAAAATTTTCTTTTATACATTTAAAGATATTTTTTCCATTTATGTTAATATAAAAATTAATGATTTTGTACCAAAAATACCTTAGAAAACTTACCTAACCTTATTATAACAAGCGCAATTTAATTTAGCCTAATCCAACTAAATATATTTTATATAAGTTTACAATAATTTAATAATAGACCAACACAAAGAAATATTTTTTTTCATTATGTTAAGAATGATTTTTTGCGAAATTACTGCATGCACAAATTTTCTTTTGCCTTATTCGGCAAGAAGAGCGTTGGTATTTAAGCCAAAATCGCAAGTTTTACCTATTCAGCACAATATATATATATATATATATATATATATATATATATATATATATATATATATATATATATATATATGCAAAACAACCACTCTGAAAGAATAGAGAAATTCCAAGTGCTTTCGTGACTACTCACATTAATGTGAGTAGTCACGAAAGCGCTTGGAATTTCTCTATTCTTTCAGAGTGGTTGTTTTGCATATTCTGAAATCACCTGTTTACTGTGATCTTATTGCATATATATATATATATATATATATATATATATATATATATATATATATATATATATATATATATATATATATATATATATATATATATATATATATATATATATATATATATATATATATATATATATATATATATATATATATATATATATATATATATATATATATATATATATTATTATTATTATTATTATTATTATTATTATTATTATTACGGGGAGATATTTTTCCAGGATACATTTAAAAGTCTGTTAAATTTCTTCCCAAACCAACTGCGCCTCGAGTTTCCCGAGAAATACAAAGTCCCATTGACATTCTCGTAACGAAAAAAATCGTGAAATTTTATCCCAGATACATCTGCGTCTTAACACCGTGTTCGTATTACTGGCGAGGCGAATTATGCTGAGCACCAGCAACGTAGTGCTGGCTTGGCTTGTTCTGGCTTGAATCTTGGTTTGGGTCGGGTTGTACCGGCTTCCTTTGGTCCCCCACATCAGGGAGAATACCAGATCTGTGTTTGTGTGAGTCGAGTCTCGGCTCCTGTCCCTGCCTCTTAAACATGGCCAGCCAGGGTATGGGCTCTAGGCTTAGCCTGTTCTTCGAACGTCAGGCTACTACTCTGAGTCAAGATTGTCAGTGTAGGCATCAAGGTATAAGTATCAAGGTAGTTGGTAAAAACAGGAAGGTCGTAGATATAAGTATCAAGGTCGTCGGTATAAGTATCAAGGTCGTCGGTATAAGCATCAGGGTCCTCGGTATAACTACTGTGATAGTGAAAGGTGAACGTTGCTATTTTGTTTTTTGTTTTTTCAGTTTCCCATAACGTCATTTCTGTGGTTGATATTTCAGGCTTGTCTTCCAGACGTTCCTGTCAAGGTAAAACACCTGAAGATTACAAAAACATGGTTTTGGGGTGTAAGGCCCCGCGGCCCCGTCCTCAGTCAGGCCTTCCAGTGGATAGACCGATCAACTAGGTTGTTGGTGCTAGCCGCCTGCAGTGCACCCTAAGCACCCCAGGTCTGTCAGTCAGGAATTAACTTGATGAACCTCTCCAGTTCCCTCTTGAAAGCAGCCCTGTTATGTATGAAAGGAGGGTGTTAAAGAGTCTTGGTTCCTTTACACTTATCAGTGTGTCAACAGAGATACTTGTGTAATATCTAAGTAACTAGGTAGGTATAATGTTTGTCAGGAAACAGGACAAGTGTTTCCTGATGTGTTTCTTAGTCATATGATGGCCCACAGCTGCAACTTTTCGTCATCTGACCGAGGACTTCCGCTTCTAAATAGCTAGTAATTCAAATATCATTTATACTCAGCTTTTCTTGCTATCCATAACGTCACGAACTACCGTGCGTCCTGGACGTGCGTCCTGGACGTGCGCCATGAGTCGAGGCAGAGAGAGGGCCTTAAGTAAGTAAGTTTATTCAGGTATACACAAATACAGTTACATAGAATTATCATACATAGCAGCATATGTGTAGAGAACCTGGGATAACCCAAAAAAGTCAGACTGAGTGACTTATTTCCATTGGGGTCCTTTTATCTTATTATTATAATATAAAGGTTATAATATTTTCTTATTATTCTATAATGAATGAGGGTCATTACTAGGAATAAGGTAAAATTTACACGTATGTTAACTAAAAAATAGAAAATCATTCCCCTCCCTTTCTGTAGCTACATTCATCAGACACCTTTTGGCACTCTTCTTGAACTGGTTCATGCTATGACTGGCTTTGACATGTGCAGGCAGTCTGTTCCATTCCTTTATTGCTGTACAATAAAAGGTGTTTGAAGCCTGGCCCTTGACAAAATTGACAGCAAGATATTCTGGACACTGTTTGTGAGCAATTTTATAAACAAGATTTAGCTTCAGTTGTTTTACTCTGTCTTCAACATTCAGCATATCCAACTGCTGTAATTCATCCTGGCCTACATGTTCTCTTGGTCCCAGCCCCAGGATGAATCTTACGATTTTGTTCTGGGTGATTTGCAGTCTATCTTTCAGTTTTTTTGTCAAGGCAGAGTACCATGAAGAGCAAGCGTAATCCATATGGCATTGTATAAGGGCTAGACATAGGGTCCTGCGAGCCTCAGTAGGTAGACACTGTGCTTGTCTATACAGGAACTTCAGTCTGGCATTCGCTTTCTTTACTACACTGTTCCCTATCAATTCTCCTGACATGCATGGGTCAAAGGGGATTCCCAGATATTTTAGTGATGAAACCAAAGTGATGGGCTCCCCATTACACTGGACATGAAAATTATTTACCCTTCTCAGTTTATGTTTCGTGTCAAAGAGAATGGCTTCAGTTTTCCCGAGGTGTAATGATAGTTTGTTGTCTACTAACCATTTGCTGCAGGACTCCAGTTCCAGTGTTAAAACATTAGCGATATCTTGTGGGTCTTTACCTGACACTAACAGAGCACTGTCATCTGCATACAGTAGGATTTTGCACTTGACACTGATAGGCATGTCATTGACATAACATAAGAATAATAAGGGACCCAGAATACTACCTTGGGGAACTCCACATGCTATCGGCAGGGGTTCTGATTCCGTTTTGTTGATTTTGACAATTTGTCTCCTGTTGCTAAGGTAGGACTTAAACCAGTCTACAGAACCTATACCGATAGCTTGAAGTTTCTTACATAATATATTGTGGTTGACAGTATCGAAGGCCTTTTGCAGGTCTAAGGTTACCATACCTATGAGGTTCCCCTTTGACATTTCAGTTCTCAAGTAATCCATCAGATTAATTAGGGAGGTGTCGGTTGAGTAAGATCTTCTAAAGCCCGATTGACAACTATGGAGAATGTTGTTGTCATTAAGGTACTTAACTACTTGAGAGTACACCGCCCTCTCTAGAATTCTGGATATTATAATGAGTATACTAACAGGCCTATAGTTGCTGACATCAGACCTACTATTTTTCTTGAAGATAGGAGTAACTCTGGCCTCCTTGAACCCCTCCGGTACGGTATTAGTGGTGATTGATAGATTTATTATGTGAGCAATAGGGATTGACAGTTCAGAAGCACCATCTTTTAGGAACTTAGACGGGATGTTATCAGGGCCTGTGCTCTTAGTTGGGTTTAACCTGCTTAGTTCTTTTTGAATAAAGTCATGAGATACACTTACTAGTTGACAACTGTTTGGGGTTACCCCTTTATTGGTATAGTATGTTTGAAACTTATCAGAGTCTGTGTTAAAGGTATTTGATGCAGCTGGTAGTTTACTTACTAGTGTTGATGCAACATATGTGTAGTAGGAATTAAAGCAATTTGCTACCTTAGATGTTTCGTGGCACATCTCATTATCGATAGTGAGTACTATGTTAGACCTATCTACTGGCTTATGGCTATACCCCAACTATTTTAGTTGTTGCCAGAGCTTTCTGGGGTTATGCTTATACTCTTCAATTTTTGAGCAATAGTGCTTTGCCTTTGCTCATTTTATAAGCCTCTGTACTCTGTTCCTCACCCTTTGGAATTCATTTAGTGCTGCAATATCCTGTCTGTTTGCTTTAAATCTTTTTAGCAGCTGGTCTCTGAATTTCATATTATCTAATATCTCAGTAGTCATCCAGGGTTCAGTTCTTTGTTTAATCCTAACCTCTTTAACTGGTGCAATATTATCAAGGATGGTAGTGAACATTATTTTGAATTTTTCCCAGGCATCGTTTACGTCCGTGCAACTTATCTCTGTCCAGTCACAATTGTGTAGCCTATTTACCAGTGTTTCTGTACTGTAGTTTCTAGTTGACCTCATTTGTATTGTCCTGTGTAGGCCTATCCTATACCTAGTGATTTTCCTGGTGCAGTAAATGCTGAAATGATCACTAATGCCTGTGGTAATGACGCCTGACTGACTAATGTTCTCAGCGCGGTTACAAAGTATGTGGTCAATTAGGGTGGCTGAGACTAGTGAGACTCAGACTGGGCATCGTCACTTATTTACCCAATATATCGCCCTGTATAAGAGCCTTCAGCGAGTTTACCTTTCCCTCAATTCTTCACGAACCCGACAAGTGTGTCGTGGTGTCCCACAATGAACACGAGCATCAAGGTGCCATTACTCAACAGTCACCAGTTTAGAAAAAAATGTTAAAATTTTACGTCCCGGCTATTTTCAAAATGTATTTTTTGCGATTACATCTCGTTTTTTTTACGAGTGTGGATTTTAGAGGAAATTTGAAGTAAAGTGCCCACTTAACCTGTGTTGCCAACTTCTCTCAGCACTGACTAGTGTGGCCAGGCTCTCTCAGTACACTGGTGTGGCCAGGCTCTCTCAGTACTGGTGTGGCCAGGCGCTCTCAGTACACTAGTGTGGCCAGGCTCTCTCAGTACACTGGTGTGGCCAGGCTCTCTCAGTACACTGGTGTGGCCAGGCTCTCTCAGTACACTGGTGTGGCCAGGCGCTCTCAGTACACTGGTGTGGCCAGGCTCTCTCAGTACACTGGTGTGGCCAGGCTCTCTCAGTACTGGTGTGGCCAGGCGCTCTCAGTACACTAGTGTGGCCAGGCTCTCTCAGTACACTGGTGTGGCCAGGCTCTCTCAGTACACTGGTGTGGCCAGGCTCTCTCAGTACACTGGTGTGGCCAGGCGCTCTCAGTACACTGGTGTGGCCAGGCTCTCTCAGTACACTGGTGTGGCCAGGCTCTCTCAGTACTGGTGTGGCCAGGCGCTCTCAGTACACTAGTGTGGCCAGGCTCTCTCAGTACACTGGTGTGGCCAGGCTCTCTCAGTACACTGGTGTGGCCAGGCTCTCTCAGTACACTGGTGTGGCCAGGCGCTCTCAGTACACTGGTGTGGCCAGGCTCTCTCAGTACACTGGTGTGGCCAGGCTCTCTCAGTACTGGTGTGGCCAGGCGCTCTCAGTACACTAGTGGGGCCAGGCTCTCTCAGTACACTGGTGTGGCCAGGCTCTCTCAGTACACTGGTGTGGCCAGGCTCTCTCAGTACACTGGTGTGGCCAGGCGCTCTCAGTACACTGGTGTGGCCAGGCTCTCTCAGTACACTGGTGTGGCCAGGCTCTCTCAGTACTGGTGTGGCCAGGCGCTCTCAGTACACTAGTGTGGCCAGGCTCTCTCAGTACACTGGTGTGGCCAGGCTCTCTCAGTACACTGGTGTGGCCAGGCTCTCTCAGTACACTGGTGTGGCCAGGCTCTCTCAGTACACTGGTGTGGCCAGGCTCTCTCAGTACACTGGTGTGGCCAGGCTCTCTCAGTACACTGGTGTGGCCAGGCTCTCTCAGTACTGGTGTGGCCAGGCTCTCTCAGTACTGGTGTGGCCAGGCGCTCTCAGTACACTAGTGTGGCCAGGCTCTCTCAGTACACTGGTGTGGCCAGGCTCTCTCAGTACACTGGTGTGGCCAGGCTCTCTCAGTACACTGGTGTGGCCAGGCTCTCTCAGTACACTGGTGTGGCCAGGCTCTCTCAGTACACTGGTGTGGCCAGGCTCTCTCAGTACACTGGTGTGGCCAGGCTCTCTCAGTACACTGGTGTGGCCAGGCTCTCTCAGTACACTGGTGTGGCCAGGCGCTCTCAGTACACTGGTGTGGCCAGGCTCTCTCAGTACACTGGTGTGGCCAGGCTCTCTCAGTACACTGGTGTGGCCAGGCGCTCTCAGTACACTAGTGTGGCCAGGCTCTCTCAGTACACTAGTGTGGCCAGGCTCTCTCAGTACACTGGTGTGGCCAGGCTCTCTCAGTACACTGGTGTGGCCAGGCTCTCTCAGTACACTGGTGTGGCCAGGCTCTCTCAGTACACTAGTGTGGCCAGGCTCTCTCAGTACACTAGTGTGGCCAGGCTCTCTCAGTACACTGGTGTGGCCAGGCTCTCTCAGTACACTGGTGTGGCCAGGCTCTCTCAGTACACTGGTGTGGCCAGGCTCTCTCAGTACACTGGTGTGGCCAGGCTCTCTCAGTACACTGGTGTGGCCAGGCTCTCTCAGTACACTGGTGTGGCCAGGCTCTCTCAGTACACTGGTGTGGCCAGGCTCTCTCAGTACACTGGTGTGGCCAGGCTCTCTCAGTACTGGTGTGGCCAGGCTCTCTCAGTACACTGGTGTGGCCAGGCTCTCTCAGTACTGGTGTGGCCAGGCTCTCTCAGTACACTGGTGTGGCCAGGCTCTCTCAGTACTAGTGTGGCCAGGCTCTCTCAGTACACTGGTGTGGCCAGGCTCTCTCAGTACACTGGTGTGGCCAGGCTCTCTCAGTACACTGGTGTGGCCAGGCTCTCTCAGTACACTGGTGTGGCCAGGCTCTCTCAGTACACTGGTGTGGCCAGGCTCTCTCAGTACACTGGTGTGGCCAGGCTCTCTCAGTACACTGGTGTGGCCAGGCTCTCTCAGTACACTGGTGTGGCCAGGCTCTCTCAGTACACTGGTGTGGCCAGGCTCTCTCAGTACACTGGTGTGGCCAGGCTCTCTCAGTACACTGGTGTGGCCAGGCTCTCTCAGTACACTGGTGTGGCCAGGCTCTCTCAGTACACTGGTGTGGCCAGGCTCTCTCAGTACACTGGTGTGGCCAGGCTCTCTCAGTACACTGGTGTGGCCAGGCTCTCTCAGTACACTGGTGTGGCCAGGCTCTCTCAGTACACTGGTGTGGCCAGGCTCTCTCAGTACACTGGTGTGGCCAGGCTCTCTCAGTACACTGGTGTGGCCAGGCTCTCTCAGTACACTGGTGTGGCCAGGCTCTCTCAGTACACTGGTGTGGCCAGGCGCTCTCAGTACACTAGTGTGGCCAGGCTCTCTCAGTACACTGGTGTGGCCAGGCTCTCTCAGTACACTGGTGTGGCCAGGCTCTCTCAGTACACTGGTGTGGCCAGGCTCTCTCAGTACACTGGTGTGGCCAGGCTCTCTCAGTACACTAGTGTGGCCAGGCTCTCTCAGTACACTGGTGTGGCCAGGCTCTCTCAGTACACTGGTGTGGCCAGGCTCTCTCAGTACACTGGTGTGGCCAGGCTCTCTCAGTACACTGGTGTGGCCAGGCTCTCTCAGTACACTGGTGTGGCCAGGCTCTCTCAGTACACTGGTGTGGCCAGACTCTCTCAGTACACTGGTGTGGCCAGGCTCTCTCAGTACACTGGTGTGGCCAGGCTCTCTCAGTACACTGGTGTGGCCAGGCTCTCTCAGTACACTGGTGTGGCCAGGCTCTCTCAGTACACTGGTGTGGCCAGGCTCTCTCAGTACACTGGTGTGGCCAGGCTCTCTCAGTACACTGGTGTGGCCAGGCTCTCTCAGTACACTAGTGTGGCCAGGCTCTCTCAGTACACTGGTGTGGCCAGGCTCTCTCAGTACACTGGTGTGGCCAGGCTCTCTCAGTACACTGGTGTGGCCAGGCTCTCTCAGTACACTGGTGTGGCCAGGCTCTCTCAGTACACTGGTGTGGCCAGGCTCTCTCAGTACACTGGTGTGGCCAGGCTCTCTCAGTACACTGGTGTGGCCAGGCTCTCTCAGTACACTGGTGTGGCCAGGCTCTCTCAGTACACTGGTGTGGCCAGGCTCTCTCAGTACACTGGTGTGGCCAGGCTCTCTCAGTACACTGGTGTGGCCAGGCTCTCTCAGTACACTGGTGTGGCCAGGCTCTCTCAGTACACTGGTGTGGCCAGGCTCTCTCAGTACACTGGTGTGGCCAGGCTCTCTCAGTACACTGGTGTGGCCAGGCTCTCTCAGTACACTGGTGTGGCCAGGCTCTCTCAGTACACTGGTGTGGCCAGGCTCTCTCAGTACACTGGTGTGGCCAGGCTCTCTCAGTACACTGGTGTGGCCAGGCTCTCTCAGTACACTGGTGTGGCCAGGCTCTCTCAGTACACTGGTGTGGCCAGGCTCTCTCAGTACACTAGTGTGGCCAGGCTCTCTCAGTACACTGGTGTGGCCAGGCTCTCTCAGTACACTGGTGTGGCCAGGCTCTCTCAGTACACTGGTGTGGCCAGGCTCTCTCAGTACACTGGTGTGGCCAGGCTCTCTCAGTACACTGGTGTGGCCAGGCTCTCTCAGTACACTGGTGTGGCCAGGCTCTCTCAGTACACTGGTGTGGCCAGGCGCTCTCAGTACACTAGTGTGGCCAGGCTCTCTCAGTACACTGGTGTGGCCAGGCTCTCTCAGTACACTGGTGTGGCCAGGCGCTCTCAGTACACTAGTGTGGCCAGGCTCTCTCAGTACACTAGTGTGGCCAGGCTCTCAGTACACTGGTGTGGCCAGGCTCTCTCAGTGCTGGTGTGGCCAGGCGCTCTCAGTACACTAGTGTGGCCAGGCTCTCTCAGTACTGGTGTGGCCAGGCGCTCTCAGTACACTAGTGTGGCCAGGCTCTCTCAGTACACTGGTGTGGCCAGGCTCTCTCAGTACACTGGCGTGGCCAGGCTCTCTCAGTACACTGGTGTGGCCAGGCTCTCTAAGTACACTAGTGTGGCCAGGCTCTCTCAGTACACTAGTGTGGCCAGGCTCTCTCAGTACATTGGTGTGGCCAGGCTCTCAGTGCTGGTGTGGCCAGGCGCTCTCAGTACACTAGTGTGGCCAGGCTCTCTCAGTACTGGTGTGGCCAGGCGCTCTCAGTACACTAGTGTGGCCAGGCTCTCTCAGTACACTGGTGTGGCCAGGCTCTCTCAGTACACTGGTGTGGCCAGGCTCTCTCAGTACACTGGTGTGGCCAGGCGCTCTCAGTACACTAGTGTGGCCAGGCTCTCTCAGTACACTGGTGTGGCCAGGCTCTCTCAGTACACTGGTGTGGCCAGGCTCTCTCAGTACACTGGTGTGGCCAGGCTCTCTCAGTACACTAGTGTGGCCAGGCTCTCTCAGTACACTGGTGTGGCCAGGCTCTCTCAGTACACTAGTGTGGCCAGGCTCTCTCAGTACACTGGTGTGGCCAGGCGCTCTCAGTACACTAGTGTGGCCAGGCTCTCTCAGTACTGGTGTGGCCAGGCGCTCTCAGTACACTAGTGTGGCCAGGCTCTCTCAGTACACTGGTGTGGCCAGGCTCTCTCAGTACACTGGCGTGGCCAGGCTCTCTCAGTACACTGGTGTGGCCAGGCTCTCTAAGTACACTAGTGTGGCCAGGCTCTCTCAGTACACTAGTGTGGCCAGGCTCTCTCAGTACATTGGTGTGGCCA
>NC_091296.1:62428057-62455557 GCF_038502225.1 Cherax quadricarinatus
TTAGCGTCTAAAATACTTACGTATAGGTAGAACATTTGCAGTGACCGCCGGTACTCCTTCACCTTGTTAGTTACTCTTGCTTTCACTGCCCTTGACTCTGTTCTCAGTGAGAGAGAGAGAGCGTAAGATAGTGCCAAAGAGATAGTGATATCAAAAGAGAGTACTAGACAGACAGGAAGAGAAGAGAGTACCACAGACGTAGTAACAGACAAGACACAGTGCCACACAGGCAGTAACAGACAAGACACAGCGCCACACAGGCAGTAACAGACAAGACACAGCGCCACACAGACAGTAACAGACAGGACACAGCGCCACACCGACAGTAACAGACAAAGACACAGTGCCACACCGGCAGTAACAGACAAGACACAGTGCCACACAGTAAGTAACAGACAGGACACAGCGCCACACAGACAGTAACAGACAGGACACAGCGCCACACAGGCAGTAACAGACAAGACAATGCCACACAAACAGGACACAGCGCCACACCGGCAGTAACAGACAAGATACAGTGCCACACAGGCAGTAACAGACAAGACACAATGCTACACAGGCCGTAACAGACAGGACACAGCGCCACACAGACAATAACGGACAGGACACAATGCCACACAGTAACAGACAGGACACAACGCCACACAGGCAGTAACAGACAAGACACAGCGCCACACAGACAGTAACAGCCAACAAGGCTCAGTGCCACACAGTAATAGCCAACAAGGCACAGTGCCAGAAATATTAGCATCCTGTACAGTCCCGGGATGAGGCAATGATTGCGTCAAGGCCGCTGGGATCAGAGGTTCACAGCACATCCGCTTTCTCCTGCTGCTATTGCTGCTGCTTCTATTGCTGCTGTAGCTTCTGCTGCTGCTGCTCTAGTTGCTGCTGCTACTCCAGTTGATGCTACTACTGCACTAGCTGGTGTTGCTGCTGCAGCTGTTGTTGCTGCTGGTCTTCTGTCTGTTGCTGCTTCAGCTGTTGTTGCTTCTACTGTTACTGCTCCAGTTCTAGCTTGCTGCTGCTGTTACTGTTCCAGGTGTTGTTGCCGCTACTGTTATTGCTCAGGTTGTTTTTACTGTTACTTATCACAAACCTGGTGCTCCGGGGTATGGGATCCACCGCCTAGCTTCGGGTAGGCACCCATACTCGTCTGGGATCTGGCTGTGTTGCTATAGTGCTGCGTACTTTGATGCACAGTGTGCAACTTCGAATCCTGCACACTCCTGGTAGTTTTATTGATTTTACATACACAATTAAAATACATATGGAAATTTAAGTTTAGAAGCTCCTTGAAATAACCAGCTGGAGACCCAGGATGCAGCAGGTATTTTATTTACCCTCTGGTTCAACACATTGAAGCCATGGAAGAGAGAGGTAGTGCTCCTTGGGCCTCTGGTGATTTCGATGAGCCTTGAACTCAGTTGTTGAAAGGAAATCCATGGCTCGCTTGACCCCGGGGCTGTGTCTCAGATCCTCTTAGGATGAAGTGAGGGTCTGTTGATCCTGGAAATATGCATGTATATACGGTGTACTGTGTATATTGTGTTATGTACTTTAAATGTTATGTTTTGTTGAGTTTCAGTTTCTGGCAGTGTTATGAATGTTGACCTGTAGTTCCTGGGTCTTTTGTGGATTTTAATCTACAGCCGCTACACTTCTTGTGTTTTGAGCTAAATCTTTTGGGCCTCTTGAAGATGTTAATCTCCGGCTCTTGATTCTTTCGGCTGTTTTTATATTCGGCTTTATTATAAACTTATGCCGAACTCCAGGTAAACTCCAGGCACCTTGTATCCTTGCATTACTGGTTTTCCGCGGGTAGTTTACAAGGAGAACCTATCTGTGATCGCATGTTAAACCCCTCTAGTTTACCTTGGATTTATCTCGGACTTCCTCATGACCATCAGATTATTTAAAGAGGACTGTAATATCTGCTCAGGAAGGATAAAAAAGAATACAGAAATTGTGTCTCACAAGAGAGGAAGACAAACATCTTCATTACCACCTGACCTTTCTTAAAGACCTGGTGTTTGTTTATATTTGACTGGGAAGTGAATCATTGAGCGCAGGTGCTGGAGCACACAGCTGTGAGCTACACTGCTTTGTACACAACCCCTATTTTTGTTTGGTGATTCCAGGACGCTGCAGAAACTGAAGAATTCTGCAAGTCACTGGTGCCTGTATTGTGTGGTCCCATGGTGAAAGAGTGAGACCAGGACTAACCCACTGGTCTCAGACTGGGCCACGGGGGCGTTGACCCCCGAAACCCTCTCCAGGTATCCCCAGGTATATCATAAGCCATACCCAAGGGGCCACGGGTATAGGAAACCAGGACTAACCCACCATGAACCATGCCTGTGACCATTTTCAAGATTTCTTCAACTCTCGCCACCAACTGCCTGGTCAGTAATTCTGTTACTGCCAAGCACCTTGCCAGCTACTTGATCAGTCATGCTGTTACTGCCAACACCTTGCTAGCTACCTGGTCAGTCATGCTGTTACTGCCAGTACCTTGCCAGCTACCTAGTTAGTCATGCTGTTACTGCCAGCACCTTGCTAACTACCTGGTCAATCATGCTGTTACTGCCAGAATCTCGCTGGCCCACATTTCTGACATCTACTGGTAGCAGGCTGAAGAGTCTTGGACCACACATGTTGTGCCCACGTTGCTCCATTTCACTGGGTATATTTTGCACTTCCTGATCTCAGACTCCAGTAAATATAAATCCAGATGTACACCTGCTAACCCTTTGGAGGCCTAGTTATTAGGCCTTTTGTGTATCCATATGCTCTTGCGCTACCGTCCACAGGATGGATATGAGGTGCACAGTAAACTAGCCACTTCGACAGCAGGATCTGATCTGACTCCAGTAAGGTGTTACAGCAGTGTGTAGACTCACGAGTGTACACTCAAGTATCTTCCTTGTATATGTTATTCTACACTTCAGAAAGACTACTTCATGCCACTGAAATTATATAGTTGATATTTACCTCTGCTGAAATATCTGAACTTCAGTATCTTGTTCCTGATGCATTGTGACGCTGCACTTTCCATGCTGTATTCCGTGTATGGTCTTCTCACTCCATCTTTTGTCCTCATTGATGAGTACAATAACATTATGTGCGTTATCATCGCTAGGAGGTAATCAGGTTTGATCCGAGGAAAGGGAAGGTAGTACGAATGTCTTGGATCAAGAGGGCTACAGTAGCATTAAGGTGTTTAAGTCTCCTAACTGCCTGACAACCTTAAGCATCTGGGGATCCCACGCTCCCCATCATCCAGACATCATCCTTCAGACCCTCCCCATCATCCAGACCCTCCCCATCACCCAGACCCTCATCATCATCCAGACCCCATCGTCCAGACCCTCCTCAGCCTCCCTATCATCCAGACCCCATCCTCCAGATTCACCCCATCATCCAAAGCCTCCCGATCTTCCCCATCATCCAGATCCTCCCCATCCTCCAGACTCTGCCGATCCTCCCCATCCTCTCCATCCAGACCCCATCCACTCTGCCCATCCTATACTCACACCTTCCTTACCCTCCACACCTTCCTCACCCTCCCTATCCTTCCTATCCTTCCCACCCTATCTCCATCCTCCCGTCCACCCCACCCATCTCACCCTCTATCTTCTCTACCCTCTCCATACTTCCAATCCTCCCCGTCGACCTACCCACTCCACCCTCACCACCCTCCCAATTTACCCACCATAATTATCTAGCGACGATGCATTTGCATATATACGAGTCTGTGTTGGGGAGTCTGTGCTGGGGAGTCTGTGCTGGGTAGTGTCGGTGCTGGGTAGTATCTGTGTTGGGGAGTCTGTGCTGAGGACCATCATGGTGACTGAGACAACACCAGTACACAACAACACACTCTGGGGACCATCATGGTGACTGAGACAACACCAGTACACAACAACACACTCTGGGTACCATCATGATGACTGAGACAACACCAGTACACAACACACTCTAGGGACCTTCATGGTGACTGAGACAACACCAGTACACAACAACATACTCTGGGGACCATCATGGTGACTGAGACAACACCAGTACACAACAACACACTCTGGGTACCATCATGATGACTGAGACAACACCAGTACACAACACACTCTAGGGACCTTCATGGTGACTGAGACAACACCAGTACACAACAACATACTCTGGGGACCATCATGGTGACTGAGACAACACCAGTACACAACAACACACTCTGGGGACCTTCATGATGACTGAGACAACACCAGTACACAACAACACATTCTGGGGACCATCATGGTGACTGAGACAACACCAGTACACAACAACACATTCTGGGGACCATCATGGTGACTGAGACAACACCAGTACACAACAACACACTCAGAGTTACAAATTATATTAGATATTGTTAATAATGACGTCGTTTGTCGTTGTAGTCGTTAGTAGTTGTTGGTGATTATATCTTCATGGCTGTCGTCTTGTGGAGCAGAGAATAGGGGAGAGTAGACGGGGGAAGTTGAAGGGGCAGAGAAAGAGAGAAGGGGAGTGAAGGGAGAAAAAAGAGTGAGGAAAGGAAAGAGGGAAGGGGTACCATGAAGGGAGGAAAAGAGTTCAGGGGAGGGGAAAATATGGTGAGAGGAAGAAATGGAGAAGATGGCAAGAGGAAAGAGAGAAGATGGGTAAGTGGAAGAGAGAAAAGATGAAGGGGGGGGGGGAAGAAAGAATACAGATAGGATAAAGAATGTACGGAGAGGGGAAGAATGATAATGCGTACACACAGTTGGGGTGCGTGCACTCACCGAGAAATTACTACAGGGGGTCGAGTCACAGATCCTGGCCCCCGCTTCTTATCCTTCAGTTGGCTTAAGTACGTGGTTCTAATCTCTATTTGGGAGTTTTGCTTCTCCTCCTCCTCCTCGTCCTCCTCTTCCTCCTCTTCTCTCCTTCCTTCCTTCCTTCCTTTTACTATCATTACGCTGACAGAGTGCTTCCATACATCCATAAATGTGGCCAGAAGCCAGATCTCCATATTGACTTCTTGGACAACCAAGCTGTTGCTGCTGCCATGTAGCTCATCATGGAGCTCAGCTACCATGTTTACTCTTGTGTTGTACTAACTCCCTCTCATGTCAGTTTCGACAGTGTTCCTCACTACCTTATAAGTAGTAATTACATCTTTCCTCAGTGACTTATGTATGGGCTCCATGCTGGTACTGCTTCCTCGAGGACTCTTCTCAAATAGTTTACACACTAAGCCTCGTTCTGGAGCTCACGCCGCTCATCAAAAACTTTATTTGAAAACGAGTACTTGCCGCAATTCTCTTTTTGTTGAGTCGTTTTTTTCCCCCACAAATGAGATGCTTGTTAGAGGAAATGGAAGAGGGGATTGAATGACTATTTTTAAACCCACGAGAGGACACGACAAGCAGAAGAAAGGTTTGGCAACTTCCTACTATCAACTTCTTGTTCATGGTGGTTTTAGAGGGGTCATCATGGTCCCAGCAGGCCAGGTCCCAGACCAGACCTCATGTCTTGTGGTCTGATCAGTTAAGTTAGTTGAAAATGATACGTTAACCAAAATGAAATAGATCTTTTTGTTGGTGTCAGCAGCACGCAGGTTGACGTAGGATCAACTGCCAGTGACTAATTTATCACAGCTGACATTGTCGGGTATCACAGTTCACACTGCCGGGTATCACAGTTCACACTGCTGGGTATCACAGTTCACACTGCCGGGTATCACAGTTCACACTGCTGGGTATCACAGTTCACACTGCCGGGTATCACAGTTCACACTGCTGGGTATCACAGTTCACACTGCCGGGTATCACAGTTCACACTGCTGGGTATCACAGTTCACAGTGCCGGGTATCACAGTTCACACTGCTGGGTATCACAGTTCACACTGCTGGGTATCACAGTTCACACTGCCGGGTATCACAGTTCACACTGCTGGGTATCACAGTTCACACTGCCGGGTATCACAGTTCACACTGCTGGGTATCACAGTTCACACTGCTGGGTATCACAGTTCACACTGCTGGGTATCACAGTTCACACTGCTGGGTATCACAGTTCACACTGCTGGGTATCACAGTTCACACTGCTGGGTATCACAGCTCACAATGCTGGGTATCACAGCTCACAATGCTGGGTATCACAGCTCACACTGCTGGGTATCACAGCTCACACTGCCGGGTATCACAGTTCACACTGCTGGGTATCACAGTTCACACTGCTGGGTATCACAGTTCACACTGCTGGATATCACAGTTCACACTGCCGCGTATCACAGTTCACACTGCCGGGTATCACAGTTCACACTGCTGGGTATCACAGCTCACACTGCTGGGTATCACAGCTCACACTGCCGGGTATCACAGTTCACACTGCCGGGTATCACAGTTCACTGCCGGGTATCACAGCTCACACTGCTGGGTATCACAGTTCACACTGCTGTGTATCACAGCTCACACTGCCGGGTATCACAGTTCACACTGCCGGGTATCACAGTTCACACTGCCGGGTATCACAGTTCACACTGCTGGGTATCACAGTTCACACTGCTGGGTATCACAGTTCACACTGCCGGGTATCACAGTTCACACTGCCGGGTATCACAGTTCACACTGCCGGGTATCTCAGTTCACACTGCTGGGTATCACAGTTCACACTGCCGGGTATCTCAGTTCACACTGCTGGGTATCACAGCTTACACTGCCGGGTATCACAGTTCACAGTGCCGGGTATCACAGTTCACACTGCTGGGTATCACAGTTCACACTGCCGGGTATCACATTTCACACTGCTGGGTATCACAGTTCACACTGCTGGGTATCACAGTTCACACTGCTGGGTATCACAGTTCACACTGCTGGGTATCACAGTTCACTGCTGGTATCACAGTTCACACTGCTGGGTATCACAGTTCACACTGCCGGGTATCACAGTTCACACTGCTGGGTATCACAGTTCACACTGCTGGGTATCACAGTTCACACTGCCCGGTATCACAGTTCACACTGCTGGGTATCACAGTTCACACTGCTGGGTATCACAGCTCACACTGCTGGGTATAACAGCTCACACTGCTGGGTATCACAGTTCACACTGCTGGGTATCACAGCTCACACTGCCGGGTATCACAGCTCACACTGCCGGGTATCACAGCTCACACTGCTGGGTATCACAGTTCACACTGCCGGGTATCACAGTTCACACTGCTGGGTATCACAGTTCACACTGCTGGGTATCACAGTTCACAATGCTGGGTATCACAGCTCACAATGCTGGGTATCACAGCTCACACTGCTGGGTATCACAGCTCACACTGCCGGGTATCACAGTTCACACTGCTTGGTATCACAGTTCACACTGCTGGGTATCACAGTTCACACTGCTGGGTATCACAGTTCACACTGCTGGGTATCACAGTTCACACTGCTGGGTATCACAGTTCACACTGCTGGGTATCACAGTTCACACTGCCGGGTATCACAGTTCACACTGCCGGGTATCACAGTTCACACTGCCGGGTATCACAGTTCACTGCCGGGTATCACAGTTCACACTGCTGGGTATCACAGTTCACACTGCCGGGTATCTCAGTTCACACTGCTGGGTATCACAGTTCACACTGCCGGGTATCTCAGTTCACACTGCTGGGTATCACAGCTCACACTGCCGGGTATCACAGTTCACACTGCCGGGTATCACAGTTCACACTGTTGGGTATCACAGTTCACACTGCCGGGTATCACATTTCACACTGCTGGGTATCACAGTTCACACTGCTGGGTATCACAGTTCACACTGCTGGGTATCACAGTTCACACTGCTGGGTATCACAGTTCACTGCTGGGTATCACAGTTCACAATGCTGGGTATCACAGCTCACACTGCCGGGTATCACAGTTCACACTGCCGGGTATCACAGTTCACACTGCTGGGTATCACAGTTCACACTGCTGGGTATCACAGTTCACACTGCTGGGTATCACAGTTCACACTGCTGGGTATCACAGTTCACTGCTGGGTATCACAGTTCACACTGCTGGGTCTCACAGCTCACACTGCTGGGTATCACAGTTCACACTGGTATCACAGTTCACACTGCCGGGTATCACAGTTCACACTGCCGGGTATCACAGTTCACACTGCTGGGTATCAGTTCACACTGTTGGGTATCACAGTTCACACTGCCGGGTATCACAGTTTACACTGCTGGGTATCACAGTTCACACTGCTGGGTATCACAGTTCACACTGCCGGGTATCACAGTTCACACTGCCGGGTATCACAGTTCACACTGCTGGGTATCACAGTTCACACTGCTGGGTATCACAGTTCACACTGCTGGGTATCACAGTTCACACTGCCGGGTATCACAGTTCACACTGCTGGGTATCACAGTTCATACTGCTGGGTATCACTGTTCACACTGCTGGGTATCACAGTTCACACTGCTAGGTATCACAGTTCACACTGCCGGGTATTACAGTTCACACTGCTGGGTATCAGTTCACACTGCTGGGTATCACAGTTCACACTGCTGGGTGTCACAGTTCACACTGCTGGGTATCACAGTTCACACTGCTGGGTGTCACAGTTCACACTGCTGGGTATCACAGTTCACACTGCTGGGTATCACAGTTCACACTGCTGGGTGTCACAGTTCACACTGCTGGGTATCACAGTTCACACTGCTGGGTATCACAGTTCACACTGCTGGGTATCACAGTTCACACTGCTGGGTATCACAGTTCACACTGCCGGGTATCACAGTTCACACTGCCGGGTATCACAGTTCACACTGCCGGGTATCACAGTTCACACTGCTGGGTATCACAGTTCACACTGCTGGGTATCACAGTTCACACTGCTGGGTATCACAGTTCACACTGCTGGGTATCACAGTTCACACTGCTGGGTATCACAGTTCACACTGCTGGGTATCACAGCTCACAATGCTGGGTATCACAGCTCACACTGCTGGGTATCACAGCTCACACTGCCGGGTATCACAGTTCACACTGCTGGGTATCACAGTTCACACTGCTGGGTATCACAGTTCACACTGCTGGATATCACAGTTCACACTGCCGCGTATCACAGTTCACACTGCTGGGTATCACAGTTCACACTGCTGGGTATCACAGCTCACACTGCTGGGTATCACAGCTCACACTGCCGGGTATCACAGTTCACACTGCCGGGTATCACAGTTCACTGCCGGGTATCACAGCTCACACTGCTGGGTATCACAGTTCACACTGCTGTGTATCACAGCTCACACTGCCGGGTATCACAGTTCACACTGCCGGGTATCACAGTTCACACTGCCGGGTATCACAGTTCACACTGCTGGGTATCACAGTTCACACTGCTGGGTATCACAGTTCACACTGCCGGGTATCACAGTTCACACTGCCGGGTATCACAGTTCACACTGCCGGGTATCTCAGTTCACACTGCTGGGTATCACAGCTTACACTGCCGGGTATCACAGTTCACAGTGCCGGGTATCACAGTTCACACTGCTGGGTATCACAGTTCACACTGCCGGGTATCACATTTCACACTGCTGGGTATCACAGTTCACACTGCTGGGTATCACAGTTCACACTGCTGGGTATCACAGTTCACACTGCTGGGTATCACAGTTCACTGCTGGTATCACAGTTCACACTGCTGGGTATCACAGTTCACACTGCCGGGTATCACAGTTCACACTGCTGGGTATCACAGTTCACACTGCTGGGTATCACAGTTCACACTGCCCGGTATCACAGTTCACACTGCTGGGTATCACAGTTCACACTGCTGGGTATCACAGCTCACACTGCTGGGTATCACAGCTCACACTGCTGGGTATCACAGTTCACACTGCTGGGTATCACAGCTCACACTGCCGGGTATCACAGCTCACACTGCCGGGTATCACAGCTCACACTGCTGGGTATCACAGTTCACACTGCCGGGTATCACAGTTCACACTGCTGGGTATCACAGTTCACACTGCTGGGTATCACAGTTCACAATGCTGGGTATCACAGCTCACAATGCTGGGTATCACAGCTCACACTGCTGGGTATCACAGCTCACACTGCCGGGTATCACAGTTCACACTGCTGGGTATCACAGTTCACACTGCTGGGTATCACAGTTCACACTGCTGGGTATCACAGTTCACACTGCTGGGTATCACAGTTCACACTGCCGGGTATCACAGTTCACACTGCTGGGTATCACAGTTCACACTGCCGGGTATCACAGTTCACACTGCCGGGTATCACAGTTCACACTGCCGGGTATCACAGTTCACTGCCGGGTATCACAGTTCACACTGCTGGGTATCACAGCTCACACTGCCGGGTATCACAGTTCACACTGCCGGGTATCTCAGTTCACACTGCTGGGTATCACAGTTCACACTGCCGGGTATCACATTTCACACTGCTGGGTATCACAGTTCACACTGCTGGGTATCACAGTTCACACTGCTGGGTATCACAGTTCACACTGCTGGGTATCACAGTTCACTGCTGGGTATCACAGTTCACAATGCTGGGTATCACAGCTCACACTGCCGGGTATCACAGTTCACACTGCCGGGTATCACAGTTCACACTGCTGGGTATCACAGTTCACACTGCTGGGTATCACAGTTCACACTGCTGGGTATCACAGTTCACACTGCTGGGTATCACAGTTCACACTGCTGGGTATCACAGTTCACACTGCTGGGTATCACAGTTCACTGCTGGGTATCACAGTTCACACTGCTGGGTCTCACAGCTCACACTGCCGGGTATCACAGTTCACACTGCCGGGTATCACAGTTCACACTGCCGGGTATCACAGTTCACACTGCTGGGTATCAGTTCACACTGTTGGGTATCACAGTTCACACTGCCGGGTATCACAGTTTACACTGCTGGGTATCACAGTTCACACTGCTGGGTATCACAGTTCACACTGCCGGGTATCACAGTTCACACTGCCGGGTATCACAGTTCACACTGCTGGGTATCACAGTTCACACTGCTGGGTATCACAGTTCACACTGCTGGGTATCACAGTTCACACTGCCGGGTATCACAGTTCACACTGCTGGGTATCACAGTTCATACTGCTGGGTATCACTGTTCACACTGCTGGGTATCACAGTTCACACTGCTAGGTATCACAGTTCACACTGCCGGGTATTACAGTTCACACTGCTGGGTATCAGTTCACACTGCTGGGTATCACAGTTCACACTGCTGGGTATCACAGTTCACACTGCTGGGTATCACAGTTCACACTGCTGGGTGTCACAGTTCACACTGCTGGGTATCACAGTTCACACTGCTGGGTATCACAGTTCACACTGCTGGGTGTCACAGTTCACACTGCTGGGTATCACAGTTCACACTGCTGGGTATCACAGTTCACACTGCTGGGTATCACAGTTCACACTGCTGGGTATCACAGTTCACACTGCTGGGTGTCACAGTTCGCACTGCTGGGTATCACAGCTCACACTGCTGGGTATCAGTTCACACTGCTGGGTATCACAGTTCACATTACTGGGTATCACAGCTCACACTACTGGGTTTAAACTTATAACGTCGTTTCGGTCCGACAGGTTAATGGTCCTAGTCGGACCGAAACGTCGTTGTAAGCTCCTCTCTCCTATGTGCGGGTTATTTGTGTATTTCCCAGTCACGGTATTGTGCCTTGTTGTTCCTTACCTGTACCATTGCTGGGACAGTGTCCCGTCCCCAGCTAAGATTCAAATTAGGTCACTTCCACAGGTTTACCATGTCCCACATGTCCACCATGCCATACATTCTGTATATCCATGAGGTTCCGTGTCCATTACCTGCCACCATTCCTGTTTGTAAGTGCAGATGACCAGGTTCATTCCCTCATTCGTTCCCCAGTGCAGTGTTCATACGTTGTAGCGAATTCTTCGACCATTCAGGTGTTCTCACGTTCACCGTCACAGCGTTCACTGGGGGGTTAACCATACAGCTTTCCCCTCACTATTTCCAAGGTCCATTCAGCCATTTTCATCACTATTTCCAAGTTCCATTCAACCATTTCCGTCACTATTTCCAAGTTCCATTCAAACATTTCCGTCAATATTTTCTATCTCCGTTCAATATTTTTTAAAATATTAAACGTATTCCTACATGAACACGTAAGGTGACAGATAAATCTTTGTTTGATGAACACGTAAGATATGTAAATTTTTTACACTTCTAATTATATTCAGTATTCACATACCTTTGCTTCCCTATGTGCTTCTCAGTAGTTCTTAAACCTGTAATAATTCCTTTCCGACCTCAGAGCAGGAGGTCTGGTCGGAGACCTTACTGGGGGTATTTCCTTTCCGATCTGGTCAGAGACCGTGCCGTGGGGGTGTGAGATAATCCCCGGACCCACTAAGAGATGGCTTATCCGAGGCTTCTCTGTTCCCGTGTCCGAATACATGTGCCCTGTGTCCGCATGTGTTGGCGCGTGGAAACTAAAAAATGGCTCTTGGTTCAGTGGTAGCTCCTTCGGCTCGTAACTGGAAGGCCCGGGCTCAATCCAGGGGCGGGTGTGGACGCTCGACGTGAAACCTTATGTCTGTTGCCTCTGTTGGGTACCAGTGTGTGTGTGTGTGTGTAGTCGACTCTTGTGCTGGTGGCATCCTGGGGACGGGTGTTAGTAGTCTTCAGGTAAAGCTCGACTTTAAAATAAGCTGATTAAAATAACAGCTCTTGGACTGTAAATGAGCTGAGACAGGATAACTCTTGGACTGTAAACGAGCTGAGGTAAGATAACAGCTCATGGACTGTAAATGAGTTGAGGTAAGATAACAGGTCTTGGCTGTAAATGAGCTGAGGTACGATAACTCTATTCTGTAAATTCAAGTTTAAAAAAAAAGGCCTCTGTGGTTAGGTTAGGTTAGACAATGTGCGGCTAGCAGTGACAACCTGGTTGATCAAGCTTTTGTCTACCAGGAGACCTGGTCAGGGACCGGGTCACAGGGGGCGCTGACCCTCGGAAACATGCTGAAGGTATCCTTCAGGTATCATTACCAAAATAGGGGCGCGTTACTTTGCCAGTTCAAAGTTCCTGTTCCCGGATTGTAACAGTTCAAAGTTCTAGTTCTGAGTTCAAAGTGTTACCCTTTTCAGATCAGAGCAGTTTAGCTTTTTTTTTTTTTTTACACAAGTCAGTTTTCCAGGTTAAGATTTGTTATCCTGACGAGCCTAGACCATGGCCGGGCTATGGGAATAGATAGACTCTCGAAACTCATCTCTAGCTAAGGTATACTCTAGCTAAGGTATACTCTAGCTAAGGTATACTCTCGAAACCCAGCTCTAGCTAAGGTATACTTCCTTTCCCCCTTCCATGGGTATGCGACCCACAGCGGTCGACTAAACCCAGGTACCTACTTACTGCTTGGTGAACAAGGGCAGAAGGTGTCAGGAAACATGACCAACGTTGTTTTCACCCGTGCCGGGGACCAAACCACGGACACTCAGTATGTGAGACGAGTGCGTTGCCAACCTAGCCACGGGACGTCTACACCTGTAGATACGTACAAATGAATCCCTACTTTAAGACCAGAGTAGTTAAGTGTTGCACTTCTACAATCACAGTAGTTAAGTGTTCCTTGTCTCGGATCAGAGTAGTTAGTGTTCCACTACTGCAGTCAGAGTAAGGTGTTTCATTTCTACGATCAGAGTAGTTTAAGTGTTCCACTATAGCAGTCAGAGTAGTTAAGTGTTCCTTGTTTGAGATCAGAGCAGTTAAGCGTTCCCTTTTTCTTATAGCCTCACTTAACCGTCCCTGTTCCGGCGTTCCCATGTTCACCCTCGTAATCCTGCCGTGATAACCCGTTCCAGTGTTCATGGTGTCATATAACGCGGTAATCACATGGTTCCCGCCTCCACCTCCCACCATTCCCGGCTCTCCTCCCACCATTGCCCGGCTCTCATTTTGGAATTCCCTTCAGCCATATTCCAGCATTCCCATGCAATCACGTATTACTGGTAACATTAACACAAGGGCTTTTATAGTGGTGCAGTTCGGTCAAGGACTGAACTGCTTATGATTGGCATTACGAAGAGGAGCAGCAGCAGCAGCAGCAGCAGCAGCAGAAGAAGAAGAAGAAGAAGAAGAAGAAGAAGAAACAGTGGCAGCTACAGTATTAAATGTAGACAAAGACTGAGGTCACATACAAGAATATTATATTTTTGAGTTCTACACATCCAACCATTGAGAGGCAGGTCCAAACATACTATGACACGTCCAAACAAAGCACGACACATCACCCCACTCATTCCACTATACATTATTAGCACGTATATCCATTCACTCTGACCCAGACCCAGGCTCATGGCACTCCATAGTCATCAAATATTGCTGAAAATGATGATCTCATGTCTTGATATCCCATGGAGACCAAGTCTGAAAACAGGATTCATCCCACAACTATTAAAAACGTCTGATATAAGCCCCACCCTACAAATGTGGCAGCAAAGCTATAGCAGCGGTAGACTGATAGCACTGACGAGCCAAGTTACCAGAACCTTTCTGAACACACGTGTTGACAACAGTTGCACAACCCGAGACCTCTTGCAACTATTGGACCACTACGGCATACCTTTGAAGAGTTTCGAAAGTTTCTCTACTCTCTGAGCCCGGCCATGGGCCAGGCTCGTCTGGTGCTTGCCAGGCTGTTGCTGCTGGAGGCCCGCTGCCCCACATATCCATCACAGCATGGTTGATCTGGCACCTGGTGAAGATACTTGTCCAGTTTCCTCGTGAAGGCTTCTAAACTTGTTCCAGCCGCATGGTCTTGGATGCACAGGAAGACAAACACAATGCAGTAGCAGTGTACAAAGACCTGGCAAAAGCACTTCGACCAGTGCGACCATGGTGTGACAGCGTACAAACCGGTATAAACCTTGGTAATAGATACCGACAAATTGGTTTAGAAAAACACCTGAGCAAACGCTAGAACATATTAGAAAACGTTTCGTTCTTGGGACCTTGATCACGTTTTCTAATATATTCTAGTGTTGGCTCAGGTGTCCGAAACCAGTGCACAGAATGTTTGCAAAGCAAACACCCGGAAAAGTGGGCAGATGCATTTTTATTTTTTTGACTAACTGAGCCCGAGGCTGACATAGTGAAAAGCTCTGTTCCTCAAGACACAGTACTCGCCCCAGCTCTTCTTATTCTCTGTTCCTCAAGACACAGTACTCGCCCCAGCTCTTCTTATTCTCTGTTCCTCAAGACACAGTACTCGCCCCAGCTCTTCTTATTCTCTGTTCCTCAAGACACAGTACTCGCCCCAGCTCTTCTTATTCTCTGTTCCTCAAGACACAGTACTCGCCCCAGCTCTTCTTATTCTCTGTTCCTCAAGACACAGTACTTTCCCCAGCTCTTCTTATTCTCTGTTCCTCAAGACACAGTACTCTCCCCAGCTCTTCTTATTCTCTGTTCCTCAAGACACAGTACTCTCCCCTGCTCTTCTTATTCTCTGTTCCTCAAGACACAGTACTCTCCCCAGCTCTTCTTATTCTCTGTTCCTCAAGACACAGTACTTTCCCCAGCTCTTCTTATTCTCTGTTCCTCAAGACACAGTACTCTCCCCAGCTCTTCTTATTCTCTGTTCCTCAAGACACAGTACTCTCCCCTGCTCTTCTTATTCTCTGTTCCTCAAGACACAGTACTCTCCCCAGCTCTTCTTATTCTCTGTTCCTCAAGACACAGTACTCTCCCCAGCTCTTCTTATTCTCTGTTCCTCAAGACACAGTACTTTCCCCAGCTCTTCTTATTCTCTGTTCCTCAAGACACAGTACTCTCCCCAGCTCTTCTTATTCTCTGTTCCTCAAGACACAGTACTTTCCCCAGCTCTTCTTATTCTCTGTTCCTCAAGACACAGTACTCTCCCCAGCTCTTCTTATTCTCTGTTCCTCAAGACACAGTACTTTCCCCTGCTCTTCTTATTCTCTGTTCCTCAAGACACAGTACTTTCCCCTGCTCTTCTTATTCTCTGTTCCTCAAGACACAGTACTCTCCCCAGCTCTTCTTATTCTCTGTTCCTCAAGACACAGTACTCTCCCCTGCTCTTCTTATTCTCTGTTCCTCAAGACACAGTACTTTCCCCTGCTCTTCTTATTCTCTGTTCCTCAAGACACAGTACTCTCCCCAGCTCTTCTTATTCTCTGTTCCTCAAGACACAGTACTTTCCCCTGCTCTTCTTATTCTCTGTTCCTCAAGACACAGTACTCTCCCCAGCTCTTCTTATTCTCTGTTCCTCAAGACACAGTACTTTCCCCTGCTCTTCTTATTCTCTGTTCCTCAAGACACAGTACTTTCCCCTGCTCTTCTTATTCTCTGTTCCTCAAGACACAGTACTCTCCCCAGCTCTTCTTATTCTCTGTTCCTCAAGACACAGTACTTTCCCCAGCTCTTCTTATTCTCTGTTCCTCAAGACACAGTACTCTCCCCTGCTCTTCTTATTCTCTGTTCCTCAAGACACAGTACTTTCCCCTGCTCTTCTTATTCTCTGTTCCTCAAGACACAGTACTCTCCCCAGCTCTTCTTATTCTCTGTTCCTCAAGACACAGTACTTTCCCCAGCTCTTCTTATTCTCTGTTCCTCAAGACACAGTACTCTCCCCAGCTCTTCTTATTCTCTGTTCCTCAAGACACAGTACTTTCCCCTGCTCTTCTTATTCTCTGTTCCTCAAGACACAGTACTCTCCCCTGCTCTTCTTATTCTCTGTTCCTCAAGACACAGTACTTTCCCCAGCTCTTCTTATTCTCTGTTCCTCAAGACACAGTACTCTCCCCTGCTCTTCTTATTCTCTGTTCCTCAAGACACAGTACTCTCCCCTGCTCTTCTTATTCTCTGTTCCTCAAGACACAGTACTTTCCCCAGCTCTTCTTATTCTCTGTTCCTCAAGACACAGTACTCTCCCCTGCTCTTCTTATTCTCTGTTCCTCAAGACACAGTACTCGCCCCAGCTCTTCTTATTCTCTGTTCCTCAAGACACAGTACTCTCCCCTGCTCTTCTTATTCTCTGTTCCTCAAGACACAGTACTCGCCCCAGCTCTTCTTATTCTCTGTTCCTCAAGACACAGTACTCTCCCCAGCTCTTCTTATTCTCTGTTCCTCAAGACACAGTACTCTCCCCAGCTCTTCTTATTCTCTGTTCCTCAAGACACAGTACTCTCCCCTGCTCTTCTTATTCTCTGTTCCTCAAGACACAGTACTTTCCCCTGCTCTTCTTATTCTCTGTTCCTCAAGACACAGTACTCTCCCCTGCTATTCATATTCTCTGTTCCTCAAGACACAGTACTCTCCCCTGCTCTTCTTATTCTCTGTTCCTCAAGACACAGTACTCTCCCCTGCTCTTCTTATTCTCTGTTCCTCAAGACACAGTACTCTCCCCAGCTCTTCTTATTCTCTGTTCCTCAAGACACAGTACTTTCCCCTGCTCTTCTTATTCTCTGTTCCTCAAGACACAGTACTCTCCCCTGCTCTTCTTATTCTCTGTTCCTCAAGACACAGTACTCTCCCCTGCTCTTCTTATTCTCTGTTCCTCAAGACACAGTACTCTCCCCAGCTCTTCTTATTCTCTGTTCCTCAAGACACAGTACTCTCCCCAGCTCTTCTTATTCTCTGTTCCTCAAGACACAGTACTCTCCCCTGCTCTTCTTATTCTCTGTTCCTCAAGACACAGTACTCTCCCCTGCTCTTCTTATTCTCTGTTCCTCAAGACACAGTACTTTCCCCTGCTCTTCTTATTCTCTGTTCCTCAAGACACAGTACTCTCCCCTGCTCTTCTTATTCTCTGTTCCTCAAGACACAGTACTCTCCCCAGCTCTTCTTATTCTCTGTTCCTCAAGACACAGTACTTTCCCCTGCTCTTCTTATTCTCTGTTCCTCAAGACACAGTACTCTTCCCTGCTCTTCTTATTCTGTGTTCCTCAAGACACAGTACTCTCCCCTGCTCTTCTTATTCTCTGTTCCTCAAGACACAGTACTTTCCCCAGCTCTTCTTATTCTCTGTTCCTCAAGACACAGTACTCTCCCCTGCTCTTCTTATTCTCTGTTCCTCAAGACACAGTACTTTCCCCAGCTCTTCTTATTCTCTGTTCCTCAAGACACAGTACTCTCCCCAGCTCTTCTTATTCTCTTTTCCTCAAGACACAGTACTCTCCCCTGCTCTTCTTATTCTCTGTTCCTCAAGACACAGTACTCTCCCCAGCTCTTCTTATTCTCTGTTCCTCAAGACACAGTACTCTCCCCAGCTCTTCTTATTCTCTGTTCCTCAAGACACAGTACTCTCCCCTGCTCTTCTTATTCTCTGTTCCTCAAGACACAGTACTCTCCCCTGCTCTTCTTATTCTCTGTTCCTCTAGACACAGTACTTTCCCCTGCTCTTCTTATTCTCTGTTCCTCAAGACACAGTACTTTCCCCTGCTCTTCTTATTCGCTGTTCCTCAAGACACAGTACTCGCCCCTGCTCTTCTTATTCTCTGTTCCTCAAGACACAGTACTCTCCTCAGCTCTTCTTATTCTCTGTTCCTCAAGACACAGTACTCTCCCCAGCTCTTCTTATTCTCTGTTCCTCAAGACACAGTACTTTCCCCTGCTCTTCTTATTCTCTGTTCCTCAAGACACAGTACTCTCCTCAGCTCTTCTTATTCTCTGTTCCTCAAGACACAGTACTTTCCCCTGCTCTTCTTATTCTCTGTTCCTCAAGACACAGTACTTTCCCCTGCTCTTCTTATTCTCTGTTCCTCAAGACACAGTACTCTCCCCTGCTCTTCTTATTCTCTGTTCCTCAAGACACAGTACTTTCCCCTGCTCTTCTTATTCTCTGTTCCTCAAGACACAGTACTCTCCTCAGCTCTTCTTATTCTCTGTTCCTCAAGACACAGTACTCTCCCCAGCTCTTCTTATTCTCTGTTCCTCAAGACACAGTACGCTCCCCAGCTCTTCTTATTCTCTGTTCCTCAAGACACAGTACTTTCCCCTGCTCTTCTTATTCTCTGTTCCTCAAGACACAGTACTCTCCTCAGCTCTTCTTATTCTCTGTTCCTCAAGACACAGTACTTTCCCCTGCTCTTCTTATTCTCTGTTCCTCAAGACACAGTACTCTCCCCTGCTCTTCTTATTCTCTGTTCCTCAAGACACAGTACTTTCCCCTGCTCTTCTTATTCTCTGTTCCTCAAGACACAGTACTCTCCCCTGCTCTTCTTATTCTCTGTTCCTCAAGACACAGTACTTTCCCCTGCTCTTCTTATTCTCTGTTCCTCAAGACACAGTACTCTCCCCTGCTCTTCTTATTCTCTGTTCCTCAAGACACAGTACTCTCCCCAGCTCTTCTTATTCTCTGTTCCTCAAGACACAGTACTCTCCCCAGCTCTTCTTATTCTCTGTTCCTCAAGACACAGTACTCTCCCCAGCTCTTCTTATTCTCTGTTCCTCAAGACACAGTACTCTCCCCTGCTCTTCTTATTCTCTGTTCCTCAAGACACAGTACTTTCCCCTGCTCTTCTTATTCTCTGTTCCTCAAGACACAGTACTCTCCCCTGCTCTTCTTATTCTCTGTTCCTCAAGACACAGTACTCTCCTCAGCTCTTCTTATTCTCTGTTCCTCAAGACACAGTACTCTCCCCTGCTCTTCTTATTCTCTGTTCCTCAAGACACAGTACTCTCCTCAGCTCTTCTTATTCTCTGTTCCTCAAGACACAGTACTTTCCCCTGCTCTTCTTATTCTCTGTTCCTCAAGACACAGTACTCTCCCCTGCTCTTCTTATTCTCTGTTCCTCAAGACACAGTACTCTCCTCAGCTCTTATTCTCTGTTCCTCAAGACACAGTACTTTCCCCTGCTCTTCTTATTCTCTGTTCCTCAAGACACAGTACTTTCCCCTGCTCTTCTTATTCTCTGTTCCTCAAGACACAGTACTTTCCCCTGCTCTTCTTATTCTCTGTTCCTCAAGACACGGTACTCTCCCCTGCTCTTCTTATTCTCTGTTCCTCAAGACAGAGTACTTTCCCCTGCTCTTCTTATTCTCTGTTCCTCAAGACACAGTACTCTCCCCTGCTCTTCTTATTCTCTGTTCCTCAAGACACAGTACTCTCCCCAGCTCTTCTTATTCTCTGTTCCTCAAGACACAGTACTCTCCCCAGCTCTTCTTATTCTCTGTTCCTCAAGACACAGTACTCTCCTCAGCTCTTCTTATTCTCTGTTCCTCAAGACACAGTACTCTCCCCTGCTCTTCTTATTCTCTGTTCCTCAAGACACAGTACTCTCCCCAGCTCTTCTTATTCTCTGTTCCTCAAGACACAGTACTCTCCCCTGCTCTTCTTATTCTCTGTTCCTCAAGACACAGTACTCTCCCCAGCTCTTCTTATTCTCTGTTCCTCAAGACACAGTACTCGCCCCAGCTCTTCTTATTCTCTGTTCCTCAAGACACAGTACTCTCCCCAGCTCTTCTTATTCTCTGTTCCTCAAGACACAGTACTCGCCCCAGCTCTTCTTATTCTCTGTTCCTCAAGACACAGTACTTTCCCCAGCTCTTCTTATTCTCTGTTCCTCAAGACACAGTACTCTCCCCAGCTCTTCTTATTCTCTGTTCCTCAAGACACAGTACTCTCCCCAGCTCTTCTTATTCTCTGTTCCTCAAGACACAGTACTCGCCCCAGCTCTTCTTATTCTCTGTTCCTCAAGACACAGTACTCTCCCCAGCTCTTCTTATTCTCTGTTCCTCAAGACACAGTACTCTCCCCTGCTCTTCTTATTCTCTGTTCCTCAAGACACAGTACTCTCCCCTTCTCTTCTTATTCTCTGTTCCTCAAGACACAGTACTCTCCCCTGCTCTTCTTATTCTCTGTTCCTCAAGACACAGTACTCTCCCCTGCTCTTCTTATTCTCTGTTCCTCAAGACACAGTACTTTCCCCTGCTCTTCTTATTCTCTGTTCCTCAAGACACAGTACTCTCCCCTGCTCTTCTTATTCTCTGTTCCTCAAGACACAGTACTCTCCCCTGCTCTTCTTATTCTCTGTTCCTCAAGACACAGTACTCTCCCCAGCTCTTCTTATTCTCTGTTTCTCAAGACACAGTACTCTCCCCAGCTCTTCTTATTCTCTGTTCCTCATGACACAGTACTCTCCCCAGCTCTTCTTATTCTCTGTTCCTCAAGACACAGTACTCTCCTCAGCTCTTCTTATTCTCTGTTCCTCAAGACACAGTACTCTCCCCTGCTCTTCTTATTCTCTGTTCCTCAAGACACAGTACTCTCCCCAGCTCTTCTTATTCTCTGTTCCTCAAGACACAGTACTCTCCCCTGCTCTTCTTATTCTCTGTTCCTCGAGACACAGTACTCTCCCCAGCTCTTCTTATTCTCTGTTCCTCAAGACACAGTACTCGCCCCAGCTCTTCTTATTCTCTGTTCCTCAAGACACAGTACTCTCCCCAGCTCTTCTTATTCTCTGTTCCTCAAGACACAGTACTCTCCTCAGCTCTTCTTATTTTCTGTTCCTCAAGACACAGTACTCTCCCCTGCTCTTCTTATTCTCTGTTCCTCAAGACACAGTACTCTCCCCAGCTCTTCTTATTCTCTGTTCCTCAAGACACAGTACTCGCCCCAGCTCTTCTTATTCTCTGTTCCTCAAGACACAGTACTCTCCCCAGCTCTTCTTATTCTCTGTTCCTCAAGACACAGTACTCTCCTCAGCTCTTCTTATTCTCTGTTCCTCAAGACACAGTACTTTCCCCTGCTCTTCTTATTCTCTGTTCCTCAAGACACAGTACTCTCCCCTGCTCTTCTTATTCTCTGTTCCTCAAGACACAGTACTCTCCTCAGCTCTTCTTATTCTCTGTTCCTCAAGACACAGTACTTTCCCCTGCTCTTCTTATTCTCTGTTCCTCAAGACACAGTACTCTCCTCAGCTCTTCTTATTCTCTGTTCCTCAAGACACAGTACTTTCCCCTGCTCTTCTTATTCTCTGTTCCTCAAGACACAGTACTTTCCCCAGCTCTTCTTATTCTCTGTTCCTCAAGACACAGTACTTTCCCCTGCTCTTCTTATTCTCTGTTCCTCAAGACACGGTACTCTCCCCTGCTCTTCTTATTCTCTGTTCCTCAAGACACAGTACTTTCCCCTGCTCTTCTTATTCTCTGTTCCTCAAGACACAGTACTCTCCCCTGCTCTTCTTATTGTCTGTTCCTCAAGACACAGTACTCTCCCCAGCTCTTCTTATTCTCTGTTCCTCAAGACACAGTACTCTCCCCAGCTCTTCTTATTCTCTGTTTCTCAAGACACAGTACTCTCCTCAGCTCTTCTTATTCTCTGTTCCTCAAGACACAGTACTCTCCCCTGCTCTTCTTATTCTCTGTTCCTCAAGACACAGTACTCTCCCCAGCTCTTCTTATTCTCTGTTCCTCAAGACACAGTACTCTCCCCTGCTCTTCTTATTCTCTGTTCCTCAAGACACAGTACTCTCCCCAGCTCTTCTTATTCTCTGTTCCTCAAGACACAGTACTCGCCCCAGCTCTTCTTATTCTCTGTTCCTCAAGACACAGTACTCTCCCCAGCTCTTCTTATTCTCTGTTCCTCAAGACACAGTACTCGCCCCAGCTCTTCTTATTCTCTGTTCCTCAAGACACAGTACTTTCCCCAGCTCTTCTTATTCTCTGTTCCTCAAGACACAGTACTCTCCCCAGCTCTTCTTATTCTCTGTTCCTCAAGACACAGTACTCTCCCCAGCTCTTCTTATTCTCTGTTCCTCAAGACACAGTACTCGCCCCAGCTCTTCTTATTCTCTGTTCCTCAAGACACAGTACTCTCCCCAGCTCTTCTTATTCTCTGTTCCTCAAGACACAGTACTCTCCCCTGCTCTTCTTATTCTCTGTTCCTCAAGACACAGTACTCTCCCCTGCTCTTCTTATTCTCTGTTCCTCAAGACACAGTACTTTCCCCAGCTCTTCTTATTCTCTGTTCCTCAAGACACAGTACTCTCCCCTGCTCTTCTTATTCTCTGTTCCTCAAGACACAGTACTTTCCCCTGCTCTTCTTATTCTCTGTTCCTCAAGACACAGTACTCTTCCCTGCTCTTCTTATTCTCTGTTCCTCAAGACACAGTACTCTCCCCTGCTCTTCTTATTCTCTGTTCCTCAAGACACAGTACTCTCCCCAGCTCTTCTTATTCTCTGTTCCTCAAGACACAGTACTCTCCCCAGCTCTTCTTATTCTCTGTTCCTCAAGACACAGTACTCTCCCCAGCTCTTCTTATTCTCTGTTCCTCAAGACACAGTACTCTCCTCAGCTCTTCTTATTCTCTGTTCCTCAAGACACAGTACTCTCCCCTGCTCTTCTTATTCTCTGTTCCTCAAGACACAGTACTCTCCCCAGCTCTTCTTATTCTCTGTTCCTCAAGACACAGTACTCTCCCCAGCTCTTCTTATTCTCTGTTCCTCAAGACACAGTACTCTCCCCTGCTCTTCTTATTCTCTGTTCCTCAAGACACAGTACTCTCCCCTGCTCTTCTTATTCTCTGTTCCTCAAGACACAGTACTCGCCCCAGCTCTTCTTATTCTCTGTTCCTCAAGACACAGTACTCTCCCCAGCTCTTCTTATTCTCTGTTCCTCAAGACACAGTACTCGCCCCAGCTCTTCTTATTCTCTGTTCCTCAAGACACAGTACTCTCCCCAGCTCTTCTTATTCTCTGTTCCTCAAGACACAGTACTTTCCCCTGCTCTTCTTATTCTCTGTTCCTCAAGACACAGTACTCGCCCCAGCTCTTCTTGTTTTTATATAACCTACACAGAAACATAAATTATGTTGAAAATGGCATAAAATACCGTCAAGGTGACGATTACGACACATGTGCAACAGTTGGGTATCTTTATTGTTGAAATGTTTCGCCTACACAGTAGACTTCTTCAGTCAGATACAGAGGCAGCAGGTGTAGTAGTGAAATAAAAATGATGTAATCAGTCCATCAATTTTGGAGATGTGAGGTGGTCAGTCCCTCAGTCTGGAGAAGAGTTGTGGTAGTGTGGTCCAGGTAGGACACTGAATCAATTTTCATGACTCACGAAATCGTAATGACACTATTACTAGCAAAGGAAAGGACGGGCGGGGATTGAACTAGCCGCGAGTTCAGTTCCCACCCGTACCATGGTCTGAATCCATTATTATGGTGGTGTGGTCCAGGTAGGACACTCAGATTCAATTATTATGGTGGTGTGGTCCAGGTAGGACACTCAGAATAAATTATTATGGTGGTGTGGTCCAGGTAGGACACTCAGATTCAATTATTATGGTGGTGTGGTCCAGGTAGGACACTCAGAATCAATTTTTATGGTGGTGTGGTCCAGGTAGGACATTCTGATGACATACTGATTCAATTTCCATTGCAGGACAAATTAATCTCCCAACGAAAGAATATTTGGTCAAGTGGGAATTGTAATATAAACACTGAGGAGGAAAATATGTTCACTCGAACACGAATTGGTCAATATAAATCCGCATTTGTATCTGTATTTTGGCCTCAGTCATTCCATCTTTAGCAAGTGTATTCAGGTTCTTTACACAAGTTTTAATTCTCTACAATATGTGTAAATTACCTTTGATAACCCAATTAGATTTTAGATTTTGTCACCGAACTAGACTCCAAAAGGGTTAACACAAATACATCTGGATTTAGATCTACAGTTGACTTATCTGTTGCGAGCAAATATAGGAAATTTATTTGCCTTATTGAGGAATATAGAAACATATTTGGTTAATATTTGCTTAATATGTTTGGTATCTTATTTTCATTAATAAGATATCTGACATAGCACTTGGGTTATTATATTGTCTATTTCTATTTCTTGTGTGTCTATTTCTATGTTTCCCAAGAAGTCAAGTAAATTGACTGATTTTTGTTGGGTTTCTCGCATACTTTTAAATGCTTTTGAATCCACTTCTGTACATAATTCCACAATAGATATAACAATAGTTCAAAACGAACAAGCTACACTTGTTACTCTACAAAGTTTGGGTCTAAAAGCTAGGGCTCAACCTCTTCACCCACAAGTAGGTGAACACAAAATTAACTTCCATTTTCCCTATTATCAGTCAGTGCACAAATGCCCCCACCTTCCTTTTTTCTTACACCGATGGTAAGAAATTCATCCTGTCAAATGGTAATTCCCAAGTAATAGTAACTCCAGTACTGTTTGAATTAAACCTCTGAACCAGCCGTAGTTGTTGAACCTTTAGTGGAACACTGGATGATTGTCTCCTCGCCCAGGCTGACGATTCCATTACCGTATTTAATAAATCCATCCAGTGTAAGAGAGTATGAAAGGAGAGTAATGGCTAGCTTTTGTTCCCACGGTGTAAATGCGTGTACCGTGTTTTTCACCTACGTAAGCTAACCTTTCCCGGTCTCCCTTGTACATGTATTAACTGGCAATACCAGACAGCTCCACCACAGGATCCATGCAATGTGACGTGTATATCTCCCAGTGTATGTTATGGTGTAAGTTTGATTTAAATCCTAATTTACGAATTAAAGTATTCTTAACTGGTGGTGAAGAGGTTACCTGCAGCCTGATGGTCCTCTTGCAGTCGATAGGCTTTAAACTCCCATTAACCAACCAACCAACTCCACCAGCACTACTTGTTCACTGGTCTGAGCATATACACAGACAAAGGCCATGGGGTCGATCCTTTCCCCAGCAAAGGTTACGATGTAGAGCGCACAGCGGCGCCTCCGCTGTTTTATTAAACAGAACAACGGTGTCAATGGACTGCCACACTGCTATTGTGGGAGTGAAACTCTCAAGGGAGCCGGCTCTTATGTTTATAATGACTGTGGTGGGGAGGGTGATTATGGTGGTTGTGGTAGGGCGTTTCTGATGATAGTGGTGATTATGGTGGTGTCTTTGATGATTGTGGTAGTGGGGATTGTATAGTGAAGGGATGGTGGTAACTATGGAGGTGTTAATAATTATTGTGATGGGTTGTGGAAACTATGGTAGTGATGATTCTGATGGCGGTGGTGGTAATTATGGTGCTGGTGGTGATGACTGTTATCGTGCTCAAATCATTTCAGAGCCCAGCCCTTGCAGGATGCCACCCACAGCAGTCGACTAGCACTCAGGTATCTACTTACTAGGTGTGTGCCGAAGTATCGGCACACACCTAGTAAGCAGATACCTGAGTGCTGTGGCTTGAACAATAACAGCAGCACACAGTAGATATACTTGACCATATTAACGTAGAACAACATAGTATATGTATACCCATATATACCTATTATAACGTTTAAAGTATACCATCATTTTTAAAGGGGTGAACCGGTAATACAGTGGAAGGTCTCGGTCAGATAACTAAAAGCTCTAGCTGTGGGTCATGTGACTTAAGAACCGCGTCAGAAAACACTTGTCCTGTTTCCTGACAAACTTTACCTAACCTAACCTAACCCTCGTGTAGTCGATAATCTTTGAACTACTTCAACCAACCAACACATCTTGACGTATTCTTAGTATGCCTTATTTTGTCCGGCTCAAGTCTGACGTGTGCCATCAGCCTGACTGACAAGGCAGTCCACCATGACTTTCCGAGACAATGTCCCAGGGGCAATAATCTTGTTATTATGTAAAAGTGTTCAACATTATTTGCATATCAAACGTTGCATACGGAGAAGTGTTTGGCTCTCAGAGTATAGTCATTGGAGGTTAATCCCTATTTTTGGTATAAAATCTTTCTTCACTGGTTTTCTTGATTGGTTACGTCTAGCCTTAATGACCCTCTTGTAGTCGATAGGCTTTAATCTCCATTAATCAACCAGCCATGTGCTTTTTTACAAAGCCGTCGCTCTCCCCTATACCAAACAACAAGCTGTCGCTTCGGAATTTTGCTGGTGGTTCGAAAAGCAACATTTCACTTTTACCTCTTGGCCGACTTTGATTTCTTGCTGCATCTTCGTAGGCGGGCTTGAGGGTGGATTGTGTGGGACAGCGCTGGTACCGGAGGTCCCCCGGTACACCAAGGCACGCCGGGGATTGGTGCCACATAGAAACTGTCACACCAGAGCTGTGACACCCGGGAAGAGGGATATTTTATTGGCCAGGAGTTATTTAACAGAGGCCTTTCGATAGCTTACCGGTTCACCAGGTAACATGTAAGGTACAATATACAGTGTGTGATCAATCTTTGCTACAATTGGTCTGTGCCACACGGAGTATTATGTTCCTCATAATCGCCACAAACTTATAAATATTTGGTTAAAATTGAGGATTTCTGTTTGTGCTGTTGGTTGGGTCCTAGCATCATCTTGGATTGTTCATCTGGTCAATACGTTATTATGACAGACTTACAGCTGGTGCAAATAGTGGGAGAAGACTATTGAAAAACGTCCTCCCGAGAGGCTGTTGTCTACGTAAGTACGAGAACTCTCCTTCGGGCCTGCCTTCCGAGACGCTTTAATCTCGC
>NC_091296.1:62460557-62478057 GCF_038502225.1 Cherax quadricarinatus
TGACCACATCGACTCAAGGTTGAGGGACTGATTACCTCATTCTCCTCCTGTTCTTCAAGATTCTCCTTTGTATGGACTGATGAAGCCACTGTGTGGCGAAACGTTTCCTCAACAAAGATACCCAAGAGTTGCACATGTGTCTAATTTAAGAACAACAGGTGTTGCAGAGGTTCACAGCGGTGGGACAAACAGAACAACAGGTGTTGCAGAGGTTCACAGCGGTGGGACAAACAGAACAACAGGTGTTGCAGAGGTTCACAGCGGTAGGACAAACAGAACAACAGGTGTTGCAGAGGTTTACAGCGGTAGGACAAGCAGAACAGGTGTTACAGAGGTTCACAGCAGTGGGACAAACAGAACAACAGGTGTTACAGAGGTTCACAGCAGTGGGACAAACAGAACAACAGGTGTTACAGAGGTTCACATCGGTGGGACAAACAGAACAACAGGTGTTAGAGGTTCACAGCGGTGGAACAAACCAGTCCAGTCATATACTCAACAGGGCCGAATGTACAACAGACACTTGTACAATCAATACTGGAGAATGCAGGGAAGTGTACACCAGGTGGCATACGAGGTGGTACATTACCAGTGGTACTGACAAAACCAACACTAAACAAATGGCCAATTCTGCTTCCTTTTTGCAAACATTAGTGGGCTCCTCACGGAAGCTAATGCTATGTTTGGCACATTCACAGAAACACATACAAGGGATGTTTTAGACAGATAACGATAAAAAATGCTATAACATGTATAGATGCGACAGAGTTGATAGGTCAGAGGGAGGAGTAGGGCTGTGAAATATACTTTGTGTTACAGTGAACTGTTGAATTTATCAAATGATGCTGTAGAAATTCTAGGTATTTAAAGTATAATGTGGGAACTTGGTAGTTATCTTCGTATATAAACCACCGTCAACAAAGGCCGAGAAATTTACGGTTCAGATAAGGAAGATAGATTGCCTTGAAAGCCTTGAAACCCCAACACCAAATATTATCCTCCTTATAGATTTCAACCTCTCAAATGTAAAATACAAGATGGTTCATTACAACACTGCAAGAGAAATAGTTCCTGGAAACACGCTACTTCAAAAGGTACATACTAGGGAACTAATGAAGCTTGGTAAGAACTGCACTCAACCAAGCAAGAGATATGACACCGCTAGCAATAAAAAATGCACTGGATTTGATCTTCGCAAACAACGAGGAACTAATCAAGAGATATAACAATTACATAATATACTCTGATCACAACATCGTACAAGTACAAACAAGTACAAAATCAAGGGTGAGAAACTCCAGTAAATTCAACTTTAATCATAGAAATTACTAGAATAAAATTAAATAATTGTCAGAAACATCCTGGAAAACAGTCATGAACACCCTAAATCCTCACCAGTGCCTCGAAAACAGTCATAAGCAACCTAAATCCTCACCAGTGCCTGGAAAACAGTCATGAACACCCTATATCTTCACCAGTGCCTGGAAAACAGTCATGAACACCCTAAATCCTCACCAGTGCCTCGAAAACAGTCATGAACACCCTATATCTTCACCAGTGCCTGGAAATCAGTCATGAACACCCTATATCCTCACCAGTGGCTGGAAAAGTTATGAGCACCCTAAATCCTCACCGGTGCCTGGAAAGCAGTCATGAACACCCTATATCCTCACCAGTGGCTGGAAAAGTTATGAGCACCCTAAATCCTCACCAGTGCCTGGAAATCAGTCATGAACACCCTATATCCTCACCAGTGGCTGGAAAAGTTATGAGCACCCTAAATCCTCACCGGTGCCTGGAAAGCAGTCATGAGCACCCTGAGGCGTCACCAGTACCTGGGAAAGCTGAACATAGAAAGAGAGCGTAGAAGAATGTGCAGAAGATATTTTTTGAGCAAATGGGCAGTAGGGATGGTAAGGAGTTCGTGTTAGGATGTAAGATAGATACGTGGTATGGATAGATGGGTGGGTAGTTCGGTATGCAGAGAGATGAATAGATAAGGGAAATTACTAACAGAAACCTAGGTGTTACATTGGACTACGTGTGGCCAGTATCAACAGCGTGATTTATCAGGCTGGGACCCGCCTGCATGGGCAGTGACCACCGAAATTGTCTTCAGGTAAGTTCCAGCCTACAGTGACAGAATATTAAAAATCATTTTATTATTACTACTACTAGTACTAATATTACTTCTACTACAACTACGACTATTAATATTCTGCAGCTATGGCCTCTGATACTGGGACTACTACTGCGACTACAGCTGCTACTACGACTGGTTCTATAACTATTACGGCGACAAGAGCTACGATAACGTACAAGGAGGTTGTTTCTCATTGGTGTAAAGCGTTGACCTCATTCACCCGCTCCACACAACAGTCCACCTCACAATATCAACCTTCAAATCCTCTTCAGCGTCCCTTCATGAGTTCCATTATTTTCTTCAACCAAGTTGAGCGATTTGTCCCGAATGTCCAAATGATTTAACACCTAAACAGAGTTTAAGATAAAAATGACTCGAGTTTGTAATGGGAATTTGGTGAGCTTCCAGCCTCTGGGAGAGATAGGAAAATGGTTCAGAAGTTGGGGAAGATCATTTATATGCTAGGTAACACTTTTGAATAAGAATAATAACATTGGCACACCCTCTGAAGTGCAGGCGAGAATTATATTTGCTGGTTTAACATGGCTAATTTTACATACAATGCCTTTGGGCTGATTTTACCTGCGGTGCCTTTGTGAGTGTGTCGTAATAATGACTGCAACTAGGAGGAGGCTAGAGTCTTCCTCCTGGTTGAAGTATCACTAGACGTACCACTGCAACAAGGAGCAGGCTGGAGTCTTCCTCCTGGTTGAAGTATCACTGGACGTACCACTGCAACAAGGAGCAGGCTGGAGTCTTCCTCTTGGTTGCAGTACCACTGCAGGTACCACTGAAACCAGGAGGAGGCTGGAGGCGGTGGAGATATGCCTGTGGGCGATGTATGGTGTGAATATTTTGCATAGTATTCTTATTATGGAGATTAGAAGGAGGTGCTGGGTTACTAAAAATATTATCCATAGAACAGAAGAGGGAGTGTTGAAGTGGGTTAGATGTTCAGAGAGGATGGAGCAAAACAGTATGACTTAGGTGTATAAATCTTTAGTGGAAGGAAGGAGAGGCAGGGGTCGTCCTAGGAAAGGTTAGAGGAAGGTGGTAAAAGGTTTTGTTTGTGAGATGCTTGGACATTCAACATGTGTGTGCGAGCGTACTCTTAGACAGGGCAGGAGGCAAGTGGTTTTTATGACTTGGCGTGCTGTTAGAGTGCAAGCAAGGTAGTATTTTTATGAAGGGGTTCAGAAAAACCGGTTAACCGGACTGTAGTCCTGGAGGTGGGAAATACAGTACCTGCCCTCGGAAGGAGGAGTGGGCATATTTGCAGTTTGGAGGGTCATCTGAACTATAATGTCGACGCATATATATGAAATACTTGCCAGTGTAGAGGGGACAACAACAGTGTAATACTACTCTTGTAGCTACAACTGTGAGGATCGGTTTTAAATTCTTACAGGTTATATTAATTTTGTGTGATTGTATTCATTGTTTCTTGATTGCTTGTTAGTGTGATTGTTAGGTATTTTTAATGAGTGTTTTAGGTTGTGAGTATTGGGGTGTGTGTGTGTGTGTGTGTACACACACTAACACTTAGTGATATGTACTTACTGCAGTTTCCTTACAGACACTCACATAACCACGGTGTGGGAAGGCGGGGTTGGAGGCTGAGGGAAGGCAGGGTTGGAAGCTGACGGAAGGCAGGGTTGGAAGCTGACGGAAGGCAGGGTTGGAGGCTGAAGGAAGGCAGGGTTGGAGATTGAAGGAAAGCAGGGTTGGAAGCTGAGGGAAGGCAGGGTTGGAGGCTGAAGGAAGGCAAGGTTGGAAGCTGAGGGAAGACAGGGTTGGAGGCTGGGGGAAGGCAAGGTTGGATGGTGAGGGGAGGCAGGGGCGGCTGGCGGCGACCTTTTAAACCATTGTTCCCAACCTTGTTTTCTCTGGCTCCAACATCAACATTGTGAGACGAGGTAAAAAAGTTTCAATTCACCAGGGAGTGACGGGAGACGCCGCAAGCCAGGCTGGATGGCCCCTGCGGCTGTTGACAAGATTGGATCACTATGTGCAGGGGGTCGTCCAGTGAGGTGTAGGAACGTGCCAGCTTTCTGCCGACCTTTCCCAGGTAGAACTGTGAACTGTGTGCCACAACCTAGCTAGTACCAGCAAGTCTTGTACAATTGATAAATAATTACTCTATTTGATAAAAGATATTAAATAAATATTGCACCATATTACATAAAGTGAAAAGTCGAAGAAGCCATGTGATTTGTCGTAATAATAATGTGTTTTGTCTTTATTAAACAACAAAAAGGGATTATATATATTATATATATATATATATATATATATATATATATATATATGTCGTGCCGAATATGTAAAACTGGTCAATTAGCAACAACTCATTTAAAATTAAGTCCTTTCTAAAATTTTCTCTTATACTTTTAAAGATATATTTTTTTCATTAATGTTGATGTAAAAAATTATAATTTTGCACCAAAAGGAACTTAGAAAACTTACCTAACCTTATTCTAACAAGAATAATTTATTTTAGCCTAACCCAACTAAATATATTTTAGATTTGTTTACAATAATTTAATACTAAACAAACACAGTGAAATATATTTCTTTCGTTAGGTTCAGAATGATTTTGGCGAAATTGTTGCATACACAAATTTTCACTTGTCCTATATGGCAAGATGAGCGTTGCTATTTAAGCCAAGATCGCAAGTTCTGCCTATTCGGCACGACATATATATATATATATATATATATATATATATATATATATATATATATATATATATATATATATATATATATATATATATATATATATATATATATATATATATATATATATATATATATATATATATATATATATATATATATATATATATATATATATATATATATATATATATATATATATATATATATAATATCATGAGATGGGACAAATTGTGGGACCCATAGCCTCGGAGAAGTGGATAAAAAAGCTTCGAGGAGAAATATTTGGATTTCTTCCTGAAGCCATTTGAATATTCCAATTTCTATACCACCCCAACTTTTTTATTTATTTATTTTATTTTTTTATTCACTTGCTCTCAAAACTAGACTATTGTTGTACACTAGTAGACCCTTTTAAGGCGTTATTGAGAACACCTGAAATCTATTAAGCTGTACTCTCTGGAACGAAGGCGAGAAGGAAATATAATTTACACGATTTACACCTGGAAAATTCTGAGGAAAATTGGTCTCAGAACTGCACACCAATATTACTACGAGTGAAAGAGGTTTGGTAGACGGTACACAATACTTCAAATGAAAAATATGGGATCACTGAGTACACTATGAGGTAATTCAATAAGTTTAAAGTGCCCAAGACTTTTCAGCATATTCCCTTCTTAAGAGGAGTTACCAGACCTCTGGGTTTCTTCAAGAGAAAACAGGATGAGATCCTGTAGTCAGTTCCTGATTAGCGTGACTGTAGTGCCTACGTTGGTGTCACACCAACAACCTGGTTGTTCAGATAGTCAACCAGAAGGCCTGGTCTGGGACTGGGCCCGCAGGGGGCGATAACCCCTGGAATCATGTTCAGGTACTTGCTACTGATAGGTAACAGTGGAGTGTCAGACAGCCAGGGTTACAGACAATACATATTTATCAAGTAAATTCTATGGATATACACATAATCTTACACTAAAACGTTCACTTTGCTCTTACATTTCCGCTGTGTCCCGTCTCTCGTCTCTTACACATCTGGTTTAGTGTATTAATGTTGGTAGAATTACCGACAATATGTTGGGTAAAAGGACACAATTGCGGCTAATGTGACGTTTTATTGATGCGCAAGATGATTTTTCTACCACTTGTATTTCTACTACTGCTGCCTCTAGTGTTATAACTACTACACCTCACTCTAAGCCTATATATAACCTCTGTGTAAATATATTGTTTGTAACGGCTTGACAAAGTTCCTGGAGAGCGAAACGTTGTCACAATAAAATGTCACATTAGTTGCACTTGTGTCCCTTTACCCAACACATCTCGTTAAATCTTGCATTTTGCACTCCACTTACGTCGGACCTCGAGTAATAACTTGACTCTGAGCACTTGCCACGTATCAACATTTAATTTTACCCAGTGCAATTTTTTTTAAATGTATTAAATTAGTGCTTCTTTTATTTTTTAGTTTCATTTTATTCGTATTTTTTTTCCTTTTAGCATCAACCTCGATCGTTTATGAAGATGTTTAAACATTTCAAAAATTTCTTGCATGTCTTTTATACCTCACATCTCTACCAAGGCTGAAATAAAAAAGTGTTTCCCCTCAAAAAAAAGTTGAAATTCTGCTCAGACTTGAAAGGTATTTAGCTTTGAAGTCATTTGAGTAATAGTCTGGTATCTGAGGGAGGATTCCTGCTGGTATAAAATGTCTGGAGGGTAATTCTGAAGGTAGCTATTAGTCTCGTCATTTCTGCTGACCTATCTCGTAACCTGAGAGTTATCAGCCCCCTGGAAGTACTTGATTAACGAGGCTGTGGTGGATATGTGGGCTTGCTGATCGCTGGTAGCAGCAGCAGCAGCAGTACCAGCCTGGTTGATCAGATAGTTACTTTGCCGTTACTTGCTCTCACTCAGAAAAGGGTTTTCGAAAATAAGTTTGAGGTTTTTTGTGGACAATTCTAAAATTTAGTGAATGTTAAGTCTCCAGCACATCGTCCAAGCCCGGTGGGCCCTACAGACTGGTAGCAAGTTATACAGGGTTCAGTAAGATGTGGGCGTCTGGCCCTCCTTCTCCAACATCGTCACTGTGAGACGAATCTCTGTCATTTCGAGATTCCAGTGGCTGAAGGATACGTGAAGGATGTTTCCGGGAGTCAACGCCCCGGAAAAATATCCCTTATGGGATATGTCAAGAGGCGAGAACTCTAAATTTGTGTTTATGTTCCACAGATAATACATCTATGTCTTATACTATCACTCATTTACCTTGAAGTTAATAATAGCGTAACCATTGCTATTCTGTTTCAGGTGGATGATTGGATGAGAGTTTTGTCATATTCATCATTTCAATGACTGTATTGCCTTTTTGCAGGTGTGCGAGCACAACCATACATCTGCCTTGAACGAGCCGCCGTTTGTAAACAGTGAGTGTCACTGCTTTGGTTTCCTTGCAATATATTCGTTGTCTGTTTCCCTGTTCCCACTTAACGTCCTATAGAATTACTCCATTTTTTTTCATTTCCCGGGACACTAGATGCAAATATTGTTTCATTCATTTCAGCATAAATAGGTAAGTGATGTATTTGTATCTCATATTCTAAGATATCATACCTGCTGTTGAAACTGTGCATGCAGTTTGTCTCCCCACCGCAGCTTGTTTCAATGTCTTTACTAACCGGAGACTGAAGATTTTCTTAACTCTGTAGCTCATAGAGGATTTTAGCTTCCATCTATTTCCCCCCTCGCTCATGTGCCTCTCATTTCAAGCATTTTGTCCCTATCTACCCTGTCAGGCTCTACAAGTATGCTTTTACGTTCTTTCCATGTCTCCCGTTTGCTGTCGTCGTGTTCAGTTTCTTTAGGACTCTCCTCATAGCTCGGTTCTCTCAGTTCCTGGGCTACACTTCTTGAAAACCTGTGACTCCTACCCACCTTCTTGCCCTCCCCACCACTCACACTGGCGGCGGGGGAGACGAAAGGAGAAGAAATTAAATGAGCGGGACTTTGGTCTCCTTTCATCACGCCTTAATCTCTTAATCGACGGTGTTGACTCACAGGTGCAAATCTTTGGCTTGTGTGATCAAACGAAGATCAAACACCAGGGAGGCTGGGAGAGACGCCCTCACACACACACACGCACACATACACACACACACACACACACACACACACACACACACACACACATGCGTAAAAGTTCTAATTTTAGGAAAGTTTTTAACTACAGGGAAATCAACTGGGGAAACTGGGACTAACATGGGGGACCGGAAACATGAACAATACTCATGGCAGCAGATGGTGAAAAACTGGGTGAGTCAACACATGAAGAACATCATGAGAGTGGAAGACGAACCACCGAAATGCGATGTCGTTTTCACATTTAGCAAAAAATGAATGCGAGTTGAAAAAAATATCTAGTATGAAGAACCAACAGGAGCCAGCGATCATGTGACAATGTTTACCTAATTAGCTAACACACATGAACTAATAGAGGCCAGTAGGTTCTTGGTAGCTCCCCGCCACTAACGTTGTGTGTACCTGAGTCAGGTACGAGACCTGACCTGATTATACCACACACAGGTCTTGACCTGAGTGATTACACCACACACAGGTCTTGACCTGAGTGATTAACCACATACAGGTCTTGACCTGAGTGATTACACCACACACAGGTCTTGACCTGAGTGATTAACCACACACAGGTCTTGACCTGAGTGATTACACCACACACAGGTCTTGACCTGAGTAATTACACCACACAAAGTTCTCGAGAATATTTAAATCTCGTACATACCATTATTTTCATTAACTTGATCAAAATTGATTAATGGCCAGCGCTAAGCTTGTAACTATCCACTTTTGTACTGAAAAAATTGATTAAACTGTTTCTTCAAAAATTATTTTTTTGCTAAAAATCTGATTTTTTTTTAATTAAAAGTTTATACTTCGTCCTTATTACCTATAAAATATTCATGCGGCCCGAGCACACATGGATTTTTAATCATGTAACTAACTGTTGAAAAATGCTGTATGCTCCTGTCCTTGTGACAGTGAGACTGGATAGAGGAATAGAAAGCGAGGCGTAATACAAACACGACTTCAGAATGGGAGTCTGTGACGAAACAAGGATCTTGTTGGAAGAAACCCAGTGAGAGAGAGAACTGACTGGGAAGACGATGCTGTGGATGCTTGGTGTGATAAACAAAATGTGTAGGGAGGAGCCAGAGGAGACACTAGTTGAGGTGTCGGAGACTAGAGACACTAGTTGAGGTGTTGGAGACCAGAGACACTAGTTGAGGTGTTGGAGACCAGAGACACTAGTTGAGGTGTTGGAGACCAGAGGTGCCAGGGAAGACACCAGGTAACACCTAGTTAATTACTAATGGTTGAAATCTCAATTTCTCTCTCTCTCTCTCTCTCTCTCTCTCTCTCTCTCTCTCTCTCTCTCTCTCTCTCTCTCTCTCTCTCTCTCTCTGTCTCACACACACAATATCAGTATTAATAAATCATTCTAGGATTAGTAAGTGACAATAAATTAAGAATAAAGATCATTGAGTTAATAAATTTCTTTCTCCTAAGTGGTGAGTGTTGTTAGCGAAGCCTTTGTTGACTGAACATGGCACGGTGTTGACTGAACATGGCACGGTGTTGACTGAACATGGCACGGTGTTGACTGAACATGGCACGGTGTTGACTGAACATGGCACGGTGTTGACTGAACATGGCACGGTGTTGACTGAACATGGCACGGTGTTGACTGAACATGGCACGGTGTTGACTGAACATGGCACGGTGTTGACTGAACATGGCACGGTGTTGACTGAACATGGCACGGTGTTGACTGAACATGGCACGGTGTTGACTGAACATTGCACGGTGTTGACTGAACATGGCACGGTGTTGACTGAACATGGCACGGTATTGACTGAACATGGCACGGTATTGACTGAACATGGCACGGTGTTGACTGAACATGGCACGGTATTGACTGAACATGGCACGGTGTTGACTGAACATGGCACGGTGTTGACTGAACATGGCACGGTGTTGACTGAACATGGCACGGTGTTGACTGAACATGGCACGGTGTTGACTGAACATGGCACGGTGTTGACTGAACATGGCACGGTGTTGACTGAACATGGCACGGTGTTGACTGAACATGGCACGGTATTGACTGAACATGGCACGGTGTTGACTGAACATGGCACGGTGTTGACTGAACATGGCACGGTGTTGACTGAACATGGCACGGTATTGACTGAACATGGCACGGTGTTGACTGAACATGGCACGGTGTTGACTGAACATGGCACGGTATTGACTGAACATGGCACGGTGTTGACTGAACATGGCACGGTGTTGACTGAACATGGCACGGTGTTGACTGAACATGGCACGGTATTGACTGAACATGGCACGGTGTTGACTGAACATGGCACGGTGTTGACTGAACATGGCACGGTATTGACTGAACATGGCACGGTGTTGACTGAACATGGCACGGTGTTGACTGAACATGGCACGGTGTTGACTGAACATGGCACGGTGTTGACTGAACATGGCACGGTGTTGACTGAACATGGCACGGTGTTGACTGAACATGGCACAGTGTTGACTGAACATGGCACGGTGTTGACTGAACATGGCACGGTGTTGACTGAACATGGCACGGTGTTGACTGAACATGGCACGGTGTTGACTGAACATGGCACGGTATTGACTGAACATGGCACGGTGTTGACTGAACATGGCACGGTGTTGACTGAACATGGCACGGTGTTGACTGAACATGGCACGGTGTTGACTGAACATGGCACGGTGTTGACTGAACATGGCACGGTGTTGACTGAACATGGCACGGTGTTGACTGAACATGGCACGGTGTTGACTGAACATGGCACGGTGTTGACTGAACATGGCACGGTGTTGACTGAACATGGCACGGTGTTGACTGAACATGGCACGGTGTTGACTGAACATGGCACGGTGTTGACTGAACATGGCACGGTATTGACTGAACATGGCACGGTATTGACTGAACATGGCACGGTGTTGACTGAACATGGCACGGTGTTGACTGAACATGGCACGGTGTTGACTGAACATGGCACGGTGTTGACTGAACATGGCACGGTGTTGACTGAACATGGCACGGTATTGACTGAACATGGCACGGTATTGACTGAACATGGCACGGTATTGACTGAACATGGCACGGTGTTGACTGAACATGGCACGGTGTTGACTGAACATGGCACGGTGTTGACTGAACATGGCACAGTGTTGACTGAACATGGCACGGTGTTGACTGAACATGGCACAGTATTGACTGAACATGGCACGGTGTTGACTGAACATGGTACAGTGTTGACTGAACATGGCACAATGTTGACTGAACATGGCACAGTGTTGATTGAACATGACACAATGTTGACTGAACATGGCACGGTGTTGACTGAACATGGCACAATGTTGACTGAACATGGCACAGTGTTGACTGAACATGGCACAGTGTTGATTGAACATGACACAATGTTGACTGAACATGGCACAGTGTTGACTGAATATGGCACGGTGTTGACTGAACATGGCACAGTGTTGACTGAATATGGCACGGTGTTGACTGAACATGGCACAGTGTTGACTGAACATGGCACAATGTTGACTGAACATGGCACAGTGTTGACTGAACACGGCACAGTGTTAACTGAACACGGCACGGTGTTGACTGAACACGGCACAGTGTTGACTGAACATGGCACAATGTTGACCGAACATGGCACAATGTTGACTGAACACGACACGGTGTTGACTGAACACGGCACAGTGTTAACTGAACACGACACGGTGTTGACTGAACACGACACGGTGTTGACTGAACACGGCACAATGTTAACTGAACACGGCACGGTGTTGACTGAACACGACACGGTGTTGACTGAACACGGCAGTGTTGACTGAACACGGCACAGTGTTAACTGAACACGACACGGTGTTGACTGAACACGGCACAGTGTTGACTGAACACGACACGGTGTTGACTGAACACGACACGGTGTTGACTGAACACGGCACAGTGTTGACTGAACACGGCACAGTGTTGACTGAACACGGCACGGTGTTGACTGAACACGACACGGTGTTAACTGAACACGGCACAGTGTTGACTGAACACGGCACAGTGTTGACTGAACACGGCACGGTGTTGACTGAACACGACACGGTGTTAACTGAACACGGCACAGTGTTGACTGAACACGGCACGGTGTTGACTGAACACGGCACAGTGTTAACTGAACACGACATGGTGTTGACTGAACACGGCACAGTGTTGACTGAACACGGCACAGTGTTGACTGAACACGGCACAGTGTTAACAGAACACGACATGGTGTTGACTGAACACGACATGGTGTTGACTGAACACGGCACAGTGTTGACTGAACACGACATGGTGTTGACTGAACACGGCACAGTGTTGACTGAACACGGCACGGTGTTGACTGAACACGGCAGTGTTGACTGAACACGGCAGTGTTGACTGAACACGGCAGTGTTGACTGAACACGGCACAGTGTTGACTGAACACGGCACAGTGTTGACTGAACACGGCACGGTGTTGACTGAACACGGCAGTGTTGACTGAACACGGCAGTGTTGACTGAACACGGTACGATATACACTGGACACAGTGCAATGTTTAGAGATCATGGCACGGTATTTACGGAACACGATACGAGACTTCCTAAGCACGGTGCATCACTTAATGATCACGGTGAGACACCTGGTAATCACGGTTGGACGCTAAATAATCACGGTGACAAATCCGGTCGACGCTGTAAGACCTCACCAGATATGCGATGCGTGCGATATCTTCCGATTTTTTCCCCAATAGTCATATTTAATACGGTGTCATTTTTCAGCGAAAATGACTGACAATGCTGTGCCGTAAATGCCGAAGACGAAATAAAAAAAAAAAAAGAGACAAAAATCGAACGGTCTTGGGGTAAACCCTGCGTCCCATATATTTATCCAAAATGCATTACGATATCTGATCCGGATACCTTGCAGTATATATGTAAATTCTGTAAAATATTTCTTGAAAATGCCGCACGCTGTTTCCTTACCCGCCCCCTGCTCCCCCCCCCCAAAAAAAAAAAGTGAAATGTTTATTTGGAAAAAGAGCCTGGGTGTGTTAGGGAATATACAATGTGATATGTGTTGAAAAAAAACGTAAAGCGTATATATGTATTCTGTTGAATATTGAAAAAATATCCTTGAGACGCGTATTACGTGGTTTCTGAAGGAAAAAAATGATTTCTTTGTACTGGATGATTTTAGGGCGGATGAGGTAGGTGGTGTAGGTGGCTGAGGCAGGTGGTGTAGGTGGCTGAGGTAGGTGGTGTAGGTGGCTGAGGCAGGTGGTGTAGGTGGCTGAGGTAGGTGGTGTAGGTGGTTGAGGTAGGTGGTGTAGGTGGCTGAGGTAGGTGGTGTAGGTGGTTGAGGTAGGTGGTGTAGGTGGCTGAGGCAGGTGGTGTAGGTGGCTGAGGTAGGTGGTGTAGGTGGTTGAGGTAGGTGGTGTAGGTGGTTGAGGTAGGTGGTGTAGGTGGCTGAGGTAGGTGGTGTAGGTGGTTGAGGTAGGTGGTGTAGGTGGTTGAGGTAGGTGGTGTAGGTGGCTGAGGCAGGTGGTGTAGGTGGTTGAGATAGGTGGTGTAGGTGGCTGAGGTAGGTGGTGTAGGTGGTTGAGGTAGGTGGTGTAGGTGGTTGAGGTAGGTGGTGTAGGTGGTTGAGGTAGGTGGTGTAGGTGGTTGAGGTAGGTGGTGTAGGTGGTTGAGGTAGGTGGTGTAGGTGGCTGAGGCAGGTGGTGTAGGTGGTTGAGGTAGGTGGTGTAGGTGGCTGAGGTAGGTGAGGTAGGTGGTGTAGGTGGCTGAGGCAGGTGGTGTAGGTGGTTAAGGTAGGTGGTGTAGGTGGCTGAGGTAGGTGGTGTAGGTGGTTGAGGTAGGTGGTGTAGGTGGTTGAGGTAGGTGGTGTAGGTGGTTGAGGTAGGTGGTGTAGGTGGTTGAGGTAGGTGGTGTAGGTGGTTGAGGTAGGTGGTGTAGGTGGCTGAGGCAGGTGGTGTAGGTGGTTGAGGCAGGTGGTGTAGGTGGTTGAGGTAGGTGGTGTAGGTGGTTGAGGTAGGTGGTGTAGGTGGTTGAGGTAGGTGGTGTAGGTGGTTGAGGTAGGTGGTGTAGGTGGTTGAGGTAGGTGGTGTAGGTGGCTGAGGTAGGTGGTGTAGGTGGTTGAGGTAGGTGGTGTAGGTGGTTGAGGTAGGTGGTGTAGGTGGTTGAGGTAGGTGGTGTAGGTGGTTGAGGTAGGTGGTTGAGGTAGGTGGTGTAGGTGGTTGAGGTAGGTGGTGTAGGTGGTTGAGGTAGGTGGTGTAGGTGGTTGAGGTAGGTGGTGTAGGTGGTTGAGGTAGGTGGTGTAGGTGGTTGAGGTAGGTGGTGTAGGTGGTTGAGGTAGGTGGTGTAGGTGGTTGAGGCAGGTGGTGTAGGTGGTTGAGGTAGGTGGTGTAGGTGGTTGAGGTAGGTGGTGTAGGTGGTTGAGGTAGGTGGTGTAGGTGGTTGAGGTAGGTGGTGTAGGTGGTTGAGGTAGGTGGTGCAGGTGGTTGAGGTAGGTGGTGTAGGTGGTTGAGGTAGGTGTGTAGGTGGTTGAGGTAGGTGGTGTAGGTGGTTGAGGCAGGTGGTGTAGGTGGTTGAGGTAGGTGGTGTAGGTGGTTGAGGTAGGTGGTGTAGGTGGTTGAGGTAGGTGGTGTAGGTGGTTGAGGTAGGTGGTGTAGGTGGCTGAGGTAGGTGGTGTAGGTGGTTGAGGTAGGTGGTGTAGGTGGCTGAGGTAGGTGGTGTAGGTGGTTGAGGTAGGTGGTTGAGGTAGGTGGTGTAGGTGGCTGAGGTAGGTGGTGTAGGTGGCTGAGGTAGGTGGTGTAGGTGGTTGAGGTAGGTGGTGTAGGTGGCTGAGGTAGGTGGTGTAGGTGGTTGAGGTAGGTGGTGTAGGTGGCTGAGGTAGGTGGTGTAGGTGGCTGAGGTAGGTGGTGTAGGTGGCTGAGGCAGGTGGTGTAGGTGGCTGAGGTAGGTGGTGTAGGTGGCTGAGGCAGGTGATGTAGGTGGCTGAGGCAGGTGGTGTAGGTGGCTGAGGTAGGTGGTGTAGGTGGCTGAGGCAGGTGGTGTAGGTGGTTGAGGTAGGTGGTGTAGGTGGCTGAGGTAGGTGGTGTAGGTGGCTGAGGCAGGTGGTGTAGGTGGTTGAGGTAGGTGGTGTAGGTGGTTGAGGCAGGTGGTGTAGGTGGCTGAGGTAGGTGGGGTAGGTGGCTGAGGTAGGTGGTGTAGGTGGTTGAGGTAGGTGGTGTAGGTGGCTGAGGCAGGTGGTGTAGGTGGTTGAGGTAGGTGGTGTAGGTGGCTGAGGTAGGTGGTGTAGGTGGCTGAGGCAGGTGGTGTAGATGGTTGAGGTAGGTGGTGTAGGTGGCTGAGGCAGGTGGTGTAGGTGGCTGAGGTAGGTGGTGTAGGTGGTTGAGGTAGGTGGTGTAGGTGGTTGAGGTAGGTGGTGTAGGTGGCTGAGGCAGGTGGTGTAGGTGGCTGAGGCAGGTGGTGTAGGTGGTTGAGGTAGGTGGTGTAGGTGGCTGAGGCAGGTGTAGGTGGCTGAGGTAGGTGGTGTAGGTGGTTGAGGTAGGTGGTGTAGGTGGCTGAGGTAGGTGGTGTAGGTGGTTGAGGTAGGTGGTGTAGGTGGCTGAGGCAGGTGGTGTAGGTGGTTGAGGTAGGTGGTGTAGGTGGTTGAGGTAGGTGGTGTAGGTGGTTGAGGCAGGTGGTGTAGGTGGTTGAGGTAGGTGGTGTAGGTGGTTGAGGTAGGTGGTGTAGGTGGTTGAGGTAGGTGGTGTAGGTGGTTGAGGTAGGTGGTGTAGGTGGTTGAGGTAGGTGGTGTAGGTGGTTGAGGCAGGTGGTGTAGGTGGTTGAGGTAGGTGGTGTAGGTGGTTGAGGTAGGTGGTGTAGGTGGTTGAGGTAGGTGGTGTAGGTGGCTGAGGTAGGTGGTGTAGGTGGCTGAGGTAGGTGGTGTAGGTGGTTGAGGTAGGTGGTGTAGGTGGCTGAGGTAGGTGGTGTAGGTGGTTGAGGTAGGTGGTGTAGGTGGCTGAGGTAGGTGGTGTAGGTGGCTGAGGCAGGTGGTGTAGGTGGTTGAGGTAGGTGGTGTAGGTGGTTGAGGCAGGTGGTGTAGGTGGCTGAGGTAGGTGGGGTAGGTGGCTGAGGTAGGTGGTGTAGGTGGTTGAGGTAGGTGGTGTAGGTGGCTGAGGCAGGTGGTGTAGGTGGTTGAGGTAGGTGGTGTAGGTGGCTGAGGTAGGTGGTGTAGGTGGCTGAGGCAGGTGGTGTAGATGGTTGAGGTAGGTGGTGTAGGTGGCTGAGGCAGGTGGTGTAGGTGGCTGAGGTAGGTGGTGTAGGTGGTTGAGGTAGGTGGTGTAGGTGGCTGAGGTAGGTGGTGTAGGTGGCTGAGGCAGGTGGTGTAGGTGGCTGAGGCAGGTGGTGTAGGTGGTTGAGGTAGGTGGTGTTGGTGGCTGAGGCAGGTGTAGGTGGCTGAGGTAGGTGGTGTAGGTGGTTGAGGTAGGTGGTGTAGGTGGCTGAGGTAGGTGGTGTAGGTGGTTGAGGTAGGTGGTGTAGGTGGCTGAGGCAGGTGGTGTAGGTGGTTGAGGTAGGTGGTGTAGGTGGTTGAGGTAGGTGGTGTAGGTGGTTGAGGCAGGTGGTGTAGGTGGTTGAGGTAGGTGGTGTAGGTGGTTGAGGTAGGTGGTGTAGGTGGTTGAGGTAGGTGGTGTAGGTGGTTGAGGTAGGTGGTGTAGGTGGTTGAGGTAGGTGGTGTAGGTGGTTGAGGTAGGTGGTGTAGGTGGTTGAGGCAGGTGGTGTAGGTGGTTGAGGTAGGTGGTGTAGGTGGTTGAGGTAGGTGGTGTAGGTGGTTGAGGTAGGTGGTGTAGGTGGTTGAGGTAGGTGGTGTAGGTGGCTGAGGTAGGTGGTGTAGGTGGTTGAGGTAGGTGGTGTAGGTGGCTGAGGTAGGTGGTGTAGGTGGTTGAGGTAGGTGGTGTAGGTGGTTGAGGTAGGTGGTGTAGGTGGCTGAGGTAGGTGGTGTAGGTGGCTGAGGTAGGTGGTGTAGGTGGTTGAGGTAGGTGGTGTAGGTGGCTGAGGTAGGTGGTGTAGGTGGTTGAGGTAGGTGGTGTAGGTGGCTGAGGTAGGTGGTGTAGGTGGCTGAGGCAGGTGGTGTAGGTGGCTGAGGTAGGTGGTGTAGGTGGCTGAGGCAGGTGATGTAGGTGGCTGAGGCAGGTGGTGTAGGTGGCTGAGGTAGGTGGTGTAGGTGGCTGAGGCAGGTGGTGTAGGTGGTTGAGGTAGGTGGTGTAGGTGGCTGAGGTAGGTGGTGTAGGTGGCTGAGGCAGGTGGTGTAGGTGGTTGAGGTAGGTGGTGTAGGTGGTTGAGGCAGGTGGTGTAGGTGGCTGAGGTAGGTGGGGTAGGTGGCTGAGGTAGGTGGTGTAGGTGGTTGAGGTAGGTGGTGTAGGTGGCTGAGGCAGGTGGTGTAGGTGGTTGAGGTAGGTGGTGTAGGTGGCTGAGGTAGGTGGTGTAGGTGGCTGAGGCAGGTGGTGTAGATGGTTGAGGTAGGTGGTGTAGGTGGCTGAGGCAGGTG
>NC_091296.1:62483057-62515557 GCF_038502225.1 Cherax quadricarinatus
GATTGCTAAAGCTGCAGGGAGTTTATGGACGCTGCAGTCAATATAATGTGATCCTTTATTGACAACATTTCGCCCATACAGAGGGCTTTATCTAGTGACAAACAGATCTGTAAATAACCTGCTTAGAGAAGACTGACAACGTAATGATGAGGAGAACAAGGAGGAAGGACGAGTGATCAAAGAAGTGGCTGATGGAGTACAACCCAAATCAATGCAAGGTCATGCAAATTTTGGAGGGAGGAGGAATCAGTGACGGGGGCACACCTGAGAGATGAGAAAATGCAAGTATCACTCCAGAGGAAAGATGAGCGAACATAGTAATAATAATAATAATAATAATAATAATAATAATTTTTACTTCTACAAGTATACAGACCATACCTGGAGTTTACCTGGAGAGGGTTTCGGGGGTCAACGCCCCCGCGGCTCGGTCTGAAACCAGGCCTCGTGGTGGATCAGGGTCTGATCAACCAGGCTGTTACTGCTGGCCGCACGCAAACTGACGTATGAACCACAGCCCGGCTGCTCAGGTACTGACATCAGTGACTTATTGTATAGAAAGCCCCTGGTTATGCAGAGCATTTCGGCAAATTAAGTAGTTTTGGCCCCTGGATGCGACCCACACCAGTCGGCCTACACCCAGGTACCTACTTCTAGGTGAACAGGGACGGCAGGTGTGTTAAGGAAACACACTCCAACGTTTCCACTCGTACCGGGGATCGAGCCCTGGACCTCAGTGTGCGAGCTGAGTACGCTACCAACCGAGCTACGGGACATCATATAAGCACATCACCAGTGATGCTACCGCGTATAATAGCGATCAGATGCTAGGCTGAACACTCTCAGGACAGCCTTCACACACTTTAACAAAGAATACTTTAGTAGGAACAAAGAGGCACAATACCCTGACTGAAACAATACACAAATGACCCACAAATAGGAGAGAGAAGCATTAGAGTAAAGATATACACGAGAAAAGAATAAATAAAGAAGAGGAGTAAAGAGAAGAAAGAGTAGGCAGGTGAGCAGGCCTGGCAAGGTCGGACAACAGTGATCCATGGAACTGTTAGTTCTTGCCTATGTACGAGTTATTTGTGTATTTTAGGGCGTATATACAACGCCCTAAAATACACAAATAACTCGTACATAGCAAAGAACTAACAGTTTCATATATATATATATATATATATATATATATATATATATATATATATATATATATATATATATATATATATATATATATATATATATATATATATATATATATATATATATATATATATATATATATATATATCTGGCATATCAGAGAGTATGCAACACCAGCATTGAGCCCATACCTTGTCAAGCATGTTTGAAATTTTAAGAGAGTGCAGAGGTAGATTAAGTTACGAGGAGACTAAAGCAAGAAAGAAGGACTAGGAGGAAGATGACGCGGAAGCAGCCTCATATTTCAGATGGGGCAGGAAGATGTTAGGAAATACTTTTTCAATTTCACGGTGGTTAATGAGGTGGAATGCGCTACGTATGTTAATAGGTATGATAGGGCCCAAAAGGTCAGGAATTAACGCCGGTGATTAAGATGCGGGGCCAGGAGCTATTTCTCTACTCCCGCAAGCACAAGTGGGTGAGTACACACACACACACACACACACACACACACACACACACACACACAGCTAACAACCGCAGGGAGGTCCATAAAATAATTTCGAGTTTGAGACAAAACTAACAATTCCCATTTGCTTGGAATGAGTTCTAGCAAAGTTTGACGTTGTGGGGCGCCCGCATGCGTCTGTGTTTCAGAGGCCTCGTTGTGGGGGCATTGTGCCAGTAATAACAGTTTGGAAGAACGTTTTATGTGCCTTGTTCATCAGGGTTAGTAGCATCAGCCGCTACACCAGACCTGGATTACACGGAATGACGGAGGAGACGGCAACCTGGCCACTGTTGCCTGCCTACGATGAGGCCAGGCACGCACGCGCGCGCACACACACACACACACACACACACACACACACACACACACACACACACACACACACACACACACACACACACACACACACACACACATACACATACACACACATACACATATACACATGCACGCATATACAACAGGCCTAGTATCTAAGACAAAATTGGTAACAGGGAGAAAGTGGACCTATTAGCTACCAGCGAAGAGGCGGGGCCAGGAGATGTGAATCGACCCCTGGAACCACAAATAGGTGAATACATACTTGTGGAGGGAGACGAAAGCAGGAAGATGGCAGGGAATTAAGTTTTATTTAAAGGGGTGGACCGGTACGCCAGCGGAAGCCGTACTGGTCCAGATGACCCAAAACTCCAGCTGCGGGTCGTCATATGACTTAATTAAGACCCGCGTCAGAAAACTTCTGTTTCCAGACAAACATTGTACAATACTCAGTTCTACATGATAGTTACACAGTGGGAACGAGAACTAGCTATGTTCCCTCACTGTCACATTCCATCACACCGGCTCGGTTATGTACACACAGGGGGCGGGGGACGGGAGAAAGAGAAAGGTTTGAGAAGGGGCGAAGAACGTAAAGGGGAAATAATGAATATTGTTAATGTGAAAACAAATCAAAGCCTACGTGTTTGGAGCCATATACTGCATCACATCACATCACACCACATCACATCACACCTCATCATCCCACAATACATCATATCATATTACATTACACCACATTACATCACAACACTACAGCACACCACATTACATCACATCACACCACATCTCACCACATCACATCACACATATCACATCACATTACATCACATCACACCACAACACATCACTAAGTAAAAACAACTGCTGACCTTCCAGGTAAGACATTTTTACATATTAAAAATCGAATAACTCTTTAATTATATGCAGCGAAAATTTAATAAAACATAATTTTATGCATTAAATATACATTTTTTTTACTGCTGCTGCAAGATAAGATCAGGCGTCACCGTACGTACAAACACGGCGATACAGATCGCTGTGTTTTGTTGCGTTGCGTGTCAAAGGCCAGTATCTGGACGAGTGATCGCTTCGACACAACCTCGGCCCAACAGCAATTACCTCTAGATTAAACCTCTAGATTATACCTCTAGATTATACCTCTAGATTATACCTCTAGATTATGCCTCAAGATTATACCTCTAGATTATACCTCTAGATTATACCTCTAGATTATACCTCTAGATTAAACCTCTAGATTATACCTCTAGATTATACCTCTAGATTATACCTCTAGATTATACCTCTAGATTATACCTCTAGATTAAACCTCTAGATTAAATCTCTAGATTATACCTCTAGATTATACCTCTAGATTATGCCTCAAGATTATACCTCTAGATTAAACCTCTAGATTATACCTCTAGATTAAACCTAGATTATATCTCTAGATTATACCTCTAGATTAAACCCCTAGATTATACCTCTAGATTATACCTCTAGATTAAACCCCTAGATTATACCTCTAGATTATACCTCTAGATTAAACCTCTAGATTATACCTCTAGATTCAGATATAAGCGTTTCCATTTTCAGTGGTCGTTAATGGGGTGTTTACGTGGTGCTAGTACCAGTAGCGTGACTGATCAAGCCGCCACCCGGGAGACCTGGTCTAAGAACGACCTTGAGATATATTTGGTCTCAGTTGATGTTATTGTTGAAATTTAGTTTGTTGAAGTCACCCTCATGATTGATCATCTTTCTCTGTCCCAGACTACTGTGCACGCAGGTGTGAATCTTAGTTATGATCATCTTTCAATCTGTCCCAGACTACTGTGCACGTAGGTGTGAACCTCAGATTGCAGTCCTCGAGACCATTACGCCCCGGACCTGGTTCTAATTAATGGCATGTTTTAATTTTCCTGATTTTTCGTAAATAAATCTAATATTATTACTAAAGAAGGAACAGTAGGAAGGCATAAAAGAAGGAGACTTTACAACACCTGGCCTTTTCTAAGATGATGCGGGTAGACAGTCAAGTATCTACCTACCTGCATGTGTACCTGTACCTAAATAAACTTTCATTAGGGTGTTTCCAAGTCTGGTGTGTTGAGCTGTTTGCTGATTTAAAAGGAATTTATTGCAGTGTTTTAATAATTTTGTTGTGAGACTGTTCCTCTATTAGCTCCAGAGAGTATGCAATTGGATTTTTTCCATTTAATAAGATGACTCTACCTCGGAGCAGATGTGTATAATTACTTTCCATCCCTCTAGGTGATGTTTTACCCCTGTGGGGTTAGCGTTTTCCCATATTGATAATACTCGCCGGGTCACCATCTGGAAAAGACCCGGGCCGGAACGAGATCGGCTAACATAAGAACGTAAGAATGGAGGAACACTGCAGAAGGCACCTACTACTACTTGATAATACTAGGTCTCGTCTGTCTTATCTCTCCCCAAGTGCGTGTGTAGTCTCTCCCCATGTGTATGTCGTTTTTCTTGTGTGTCACTCTCTCCTCCATGCGTGTGTCGTTTCTCCCCATGTGTGTGTCGTCTGCCTGGTGTGTGTGCGGCTGGGGAGAGATGGTTGAGAGTGAGGCGTGAAGGAAGAATGTTCCAATATCCCGTGTCTGGGGACTAGGAAGGCATGACTAGGATTATTATTATTATTGTCATTATTATTATTATTATTATCATTATTTTTATTATTATTATTATTATGGGAAATGGTGAACTCACATGGGTGTACAGAACCTGGGAAGCGGAGATAATAAGGTTTGATCCATTAAAGGTCAGGGTTCTTGATGGTTACCTGAAGATGATTCCAGGGGTCACAGCAACCACCAAACCTACTATTTGATGGCTTGATTAACCAGGTTTTTGGTGCTAGGTGCATGTAGTATAACGTATGTACTGCAGCAAAGCTCATCAGGAACTGACTTGAGGAACTTGTCAAATTTCCTCTTGAAGACAGCTATGGGTGTCTTCACAATCCCCCTTTTGTAGGAAGAAGGGCGGTGAAGAGTCTTGGCCCCATTACATTTATTATCTTGTAGTATCCTCGGCGTACTTCTGCTTTTTTATTGGATGTATTCTGTAATATGTCGAGCAACTTGCTTTCGTAGGGACTGATCCCTCCACAAATTTTCAGGTGTAAATTATTATACATCTTTCTCATCTGCAGTTTGTTACAAAAAAAATCTGTGACTTGTTTCGAGAGTTTTCTTATTCTTACTGCCAGGGCTCCAAGTTGAGGGGCATCAGGCTGTTGCTGTTGGCGGCCCTCCGGCCCACATATCCATCATAGCTTGACTGATCTGGCACACTCTGAAGGCAATGATTCAGTTTCCGCTGGAATACCTCTATATTTGTTTCTGCATTACAAAGAGAGGCTTCCTAGGCTCTCATAAATTACGTATTTGGCTGACTTTATACTGACAGCGGCGGTTCTCTCTACTTTCTCCACATCCGCGATTTCGCCTGACTTAAATGGAGCTCTTAGTGTATAGCAATAAGGAGAATAGGTGACATGCTGGAAAGGTTTTTAGTTATCCAGTCTATTATTTTCCTTGCAGATGTGAGAGCAACACTCTTTTGTGATCGTTAAATGTAAGATCGTCTGACATTATCACTCCTAGGTCTTCTTTAAGGCCTCAGTTCTGACAATGTTTCTTGCTCTGGATTTTGCATATGAGAAATGGAAAACAATGTGTTCATACTGACACCATGAGAGCCCAGGAGACACACCATAAAGCTTTTAATAAAATCTATCTTTTTTTTTTTTTTAATAAATGCTGATCATTTTGAGTTCAGTAACCAGCGTTTCTTTTCGTTCGCGAATAAGTCAGCATTTTTTTGATGACCCGCAGCTTGAGCTTGTGGTCATCTGACCGAGGCCTTCCACTAGCTTACCAGTCCAACACTTTAAAGCGCGCACACGCACACGCACACGCACGCACGCACGCACGCACGCACGCACGCACGCACACACACACACACACACACACACACACACACACACACACACACACACACACACACACACACACACACACACACACACACACACATATATACACACAAACACACACACACACACACACACACACACACACACACACACACACACACACACACACACACACACACACACACACATATATATATATATATATGTCGTGCCGAATAGGTGAAACTGGTCAATTAGCAAGAACTCATTTAAAATTAAGTCCTAAAATTTTCTCTTATGCGTTTAAAGATATATTTTTTCATATATGTTAATGTAACAATTAATAATTTTGTACCAAAAGAACCTTAGAAAACTTACCTAACCTTCTTATAACAAGCGCAGTTTAATTTAGCCTAATCCGCCTAAATATATTTTAGATAAGTTTACAATAATTTAATAATAAACAATGAATTTTTTTTTCGTTAGGTTCAGAATGACTTTTGCGAAATTATTGCATACACAAATTTTCGCTTGCCTTATTCAGCAAGAAGAGCGTTGCTCTATAAGCCAAAATCGCAAGTTTTACCTATTCGGCACGACATATATATATATATATATATATATATATATATATATATATATATATATATATATATATATGCAAAACAACCACTCTGAAAGAATAGAGAAATTCCAAGCGCTTTCGTGACTACTCACATTATAGTTCCTTGATAATGTGAGTAGTCACGAAAGCGCTTGGAATTTCTCTATTCTTTCAGAGTGGTTGTTTTGCATATTCTGAAATCACCTGTTTACTGTGATCTTATTGCATATATATTATATACATACATATATATATATATTATATACATATATATATATACATATATATATATTATATACATTATATGCAATAAGATACAGATGATATCACAATATGCAAAAAAACCACTGTGAAAAAATAGTGAAATTATTTTAATCTTAGTTCAAGACTTTTACCAGTTTGACCGTATTAAACTTTATCATATATTTGAGAAGGAATCTTATAGACACATCCGTCAGCATTTTGGGGGGGATTTATCAAAAGTTTTTTAACTGTATCAAGATTTTTAAATACAACTTCGATATTTAAATTCTTGAGTTGATATGTCATCTCTGCTGAAGAATTTTAATATCAAAGATTTATTTAAAAATCTTGATACAGTAAAAAACACTTTTGATAAAACAAAATTCCCCCCAAAATGCTGACGGATGTCTATAAGATTCTCTGTCAGAAATGTTTTAAAGTTTATTACAGTCAAACTGGTAAAAGTCTTGAACTAAGGTTAAAACAACATAAATGTAGCATTAGAACTGGACAAAATTCTAATGTTCTGTTTATTCATGTGAGAGATTTTAACCAACCAATTGATTTTCCAAAGACTGAGAAAATTATATCAAGCAAGTCCATGGTCGACACGAATATAATTGAATCATGTTTCAGTTTTGAAAATATGAATATTTCTTTTGGTTTATATAAATTGGATTAATTTATAATTAATAAATTTGAGAAGAATTTAAGATACATTAGACAAACTTTTGTGTAGAATATAAGCCGTCTTTCACGGATCACTGACTACCTACCTACATCATCATTAAAAGTATATATATATATATATATATATATATATATATATATATATATATATATATATATATATATATATAATTCTAGCTACAGGTTTATGCACAAGAACTGTTAGGTTAGGAAGCCGAACACAAATTAGCAACTCTAACTTACAAACTCCCCCTCTTGTAGTCTGCTTATTTTTTCGGTCACATCTTCATATATTGTACCCAGGTGTCCATATTTCATGGTCAGTACAGTCTTTAATTAATATGGGTGTCAGTGAGAACTGCAAGCATTTCATTGGACTCTGTGAGGACTCCACTAATAAAGGGTATTTTACTGTTACTTAATTTTAAGACCTCGTATGTTTGCAAATGTGTGTAATATTGTATTATTTGGTGTGCTGAGGGGAGAGGGCAGGTGTTGGCAGTAATATTTGCAGCTGTGATGTGTCAGCCACTGGCTTTGTTTTAGGTCACACCCGACTCCCAGGCGGTCATACATTCCTATAATTTCTTGTCATTATTACTCGCTTCGTGGCTATTAAAAATCTTTGCGGTAAGAATGGTTGTAATTGCAACTGAAAGTTCAGCTTGACCTGAACGTTCAGCGTGACCCTCACTCGGCTTTACTCGCATCGTTGCACTCATGTGCAGTGCAGGACAGCAAGTTATTAATTGAAATTTCGTACTTAAGTAAAAGTTTTTAAACTGGTCTTGATTAAGACACATGTGCAACACAGTTTGGTATCTTTATTGCTTGCACATGTGTCTTAATCAATAACGTGTCGGTATTTTATACCATTGTCAACACACTGGTCTTGTAAAATACATTATGTAGAATTAACTTACGATAACACAGTCAAGCGGACCTTACAACGATGTAATTATTTTCGATGTGATGCATAATATAACTGGAGTTGTTATTTGTTGAACGAATAGTTAAAAATACTATTAATGTTATGCAACATTCCTGTCTGGAATATTTGGTTGCAACACAGTGAATCAAATACATGTATGTTCTTTACAAAGTGAAATCTAGGCCGAGTTGCGTATTATGGTTGTTAGTACTGCCAGTGTCCGCTGTATTGTGGTGGCGCCACCTGCCGTCTCCTGCACCACCTCCCATCTTCACTTATTCTCGTTTATATATAATCATAATATTACCTTAATGGATGTGTGTGTGCGTGTGTGTGTTTGTATATATATATATATATATATATATATATATATATATATATATATATATATATATATATATATATATATATATATATATATATATATGGCAAAATTTTATGTAGATGCATTTCATCTACATGTGGTTTATTTATAAATTAATATATGCAAATCAACTTTTATATATGCATGAATGTATGTGTGTATGTGTTGGATTCGTTGCATTGGCAGCTAAACCTGATTACGATAGTCCACTGTTGACCAGGTAACCTGGTCTGTGTTGTGTGGTGGTGTGTGTGGCACACCTGGTCTGTGTTGTGTGGTGGTGTGTGTGGCACACCTGGTCTGTGTTGTGTGGTGGTGTGTGTGTGACACACCTGGTCTGTGTTGTGTGGTGGTGTGTGTGGCACACCTGGTCTGTGTTGTGTGGTGGTGTGTGTGGCACACCTGGTCTGTGTTGTGTGGTGGTGTGTGTGGCACACCTGGTCTGTGTTGTGTGGTGGTGTGTGTGTGGCACACCTGGTCTGTGTTGTGTGGTGGTGTGTGTGTGGCACACCTGGTCTGTGTTGTGTGGTGGTGTGTGTGTGGCACACCTGGTCTGTGTTGTATAGTGGTGTGTGGCACACCTGGTCTGTGTTGTGTGGTGGTGTGTATGTGGCACACCTGATCTATGTTGTGTGGTGGTGTGTGTGACACACCTGGTCTGTGTTGTGTGGTGGTGTGTGTGTGTGACACACCTGGTCTGTGTTGTGTGGTGGTGTGTGTGTGGCACACCTGGTCTGTGTTGTGTGGTGGTGTGTGTGTGACACACCTGGTCTGTGTTGTGTGGTGGTGTGTGTGTGTGGCACACCTGGTCTGTGTTGTGTGGTGGTGTGTGTGTGACACACCTGGTCTGTGTTGTATAGTGGTGTGTGGCACACCTGGTCTGTGTTGTGTGGTGGTGTGTATGTGGCACACCTGATCTATGTTGTGTGGTGGTGTGTGTGACACACCTGGTCTGTGTTGTGTGGTGGTGTGTGTGTGGCACACCTGGTTTGTGTTGTGTGACACAGCTGGTCTGTATTGTGTGGTGGTGTGTATGCACACATGTTGTGTTGTGGTGTGTGTGACCTGGTCTGTGTGATGTGTGGTGGTGTGTATTGTGTGGTGGTATGTGGCACACACCTAGTCTGTGTTGTGTGGTGGTGTGTGGCACACCTGGTCTGTGTTGTGTGGCACACCTGGTCTGTGTTGAGTGGTGTTGTGTGGCACACTGATCTGCACACCTGGTCTGTACACCTGGTCTGTGTGGTGGTATGTGGCACACCTGGTCTGTGTTGTGTGGTTGTACGTGGCACACCTAGTCTGTGTTGTGTGGTGGTGTGTGGCACACCTGGTCTGTGTTGTGTGGCACACCTGGTCTGTGTTGAGTGGTGGTGTGTGGCACACCTGGTCTGTGTTGTGTGGTGGTGTGTGGCACACCTGGTCTGTGTTGTGTGGCACACCTGGTCTGTGTTGAGTGGTGGTGTGTGGCACACCTGGTCTGTGTTGTGTGGTGGTGTGTGGCACACCTGGTCTGTGTTGTGTGGCACACCTGGTCTGTGTTGTGTGGTGGTGTGTGGCACACCTGGTCTGTGTTGTGTGGCACACCTGGTCTGTGTTGTGTGGTGGTGTGTGGCACACCTGGTCTGTGTTGTGTGGCACACCTGGTCTGTGTTGTGTGGCACACCTGGTCTGTGTTGTGTGGTGGTGTGTGTGGCACAAATGACACTGACTCAGTGCTTCATTCGTGAAATTACTGAGTGTGCTCGTGACTCATCTGGTTGCAGCCTTTGATCACATTCTGAGGGGGACCGATGTTTCGAGTCTCGGAAGAGTGGAAACGTTGGGCATCTTTCCCGACACCTAGAGCCCCGTGTTCACCTAGAAGCGGGTGTTAAACGACTGGGGTGGGTCGCATCCTGTGAGGACAGGATTAAAGACCCCCATTGGAAATAAGCCAGTCTGGTGACGACGTCTTTACTGGGTTATCCTGGGTTGCTAACCTTTTGGGTTTATACATCGAAAATAAAGTTTTCCTGATTGAATTTTTTAGTTAGTGTATTGTTTACTATTTTGTACGTTGACGTTGTTACTTGTACTCATTCTTTGTTTATATTGTATACATTCACTCTTGTTATTTTCACTCAGTCTCTTCTTCATTACTCTCACCTCACTTGACTTGTTTCTAAGCTTCCCTCTTACATCTCCACTTCAACTTTCCTCTTCTCATGATCCCTCCCCGCTCTCTCTCTCTCTCTCTCTCTCTCTCTCTCTCTCTCTCTCCCTCCCTCCCTCTCTTTTTTTTACACAGGGTTTGACAAGGTTAAGGATCCCTAGCTTTATTGACTAACTATTTACAGGTTAAGGATTCCTAACTTTATTGGCAAGCTAAGAGCTGTTACCTACATCTTGCTCTGTTCTCTACTCTGTCAAGCAGTCGCATATGAGAGGGGGGGGGGCAGGCAAACCAAGAAAGTGGAGCATACTCATGGTGTGAGCGTACTTGTGCCTCGTACAGAATCTTGCAACCTCTACTGTCAAGCAGATGCGAGATACGGCGAAGTGCTGTAAACTTCCTGGCTGCCTTGTTTGCAAGATTTACAACATGGTTCTTCATGGTTAGTTTGGAGTCAAATTTCACCCCCAAGGATATCAACTTCTTCTCCAAGTGCCAACACCCTCCCATTCATCCTCCACTTAGTGGAGAGGTTTAACAACAGATCAGCAGCAGAGTAACCTTTCCTAAGGCCATATTGACGATCACAAAGTAGTGAGTGATAGTCAAAAAACTTTGTCATTTGTCTTGAGATTATTGTCTCAAGGATCTTACCAGTGATTGACAGGAGTGGCACTGGTCTGTAGTTGCTGATTTCTGCTCTGCTCTTCTTTTTGTGAACAGGGACAACATTTGCCTCTTTCCATAGAGAGGGCCATTTACACTGTACTAGGCAGTGCTGAAAGATGCGAGTTAGAGGTGCTGCTAGCTGGTCTGCACATCTTCTCGGCAGTCTTGGGCTCAACTTGTCAGGGCCCACAACCTTTTCTTGGTCAAGCGATTTAAGAAGGAAATGCACCTCCTCCTGCCTTATTGTCACCACTGACAGTTTTGACACAGTTCTTGCAGCTAGCCAAGGAGGGTCCCTTGCTGGATCAGGAACTTGCATTTTGGTAGCAAAGTGTTGAGCAAAGAGGTCCGCCTTCTCTTGACTACTAGTAGAGGTGGTCCCATCCTGTCGATTTAGAGGTGGAATGAGTTCATCAGGCTCTCTCTCTCTCTCTCTCTCTCTCTCTCTCTCTCTCTCTCTCTCTCTCTCTCTCTCTCTCTCTCTCTCTCTCTCCTTTCATTCTCGCGTCACCTTCCCTTGCTTGCTGCTCCTCGCCAACTCTTGGGTATTCACACGAAGGACTTAAGTAAAGAGGTTTTAAGCACTTGTAGACGGTTTGTTTATTGAAATGAAGTCAATGGTTTCTCTGATTGAGCATGGTGTTTAGTGCCGTGTGTGTGTATGTGTGTACTCATCTAATTGTACTCACCTAATTGTGGTTGCAGGGGTCGAGACTCAGCTCCTGGCCCCGCCTCTTCACTGATCGCTACTGGGTCCTCTCTCTATCTGCTTCCTGAGCTTTGTCATACCTCTTCTTAAAACTATGTATGGTTCCTGCCTCCACTACTTCACTTGCTAGGCTATTCCACTTGCTGACAACTCTATGACTGAAGAAATACTTCCTAACGTCCCTGTGACTCGTCTGAGTCTTCAGCTTTCAGTTGTGTATGTGTGTGTGTGTGTGTGTGTGTGTGTGTGTGTGTGTGTGTGTGTGTATGTGTGTGTGTGTGTAGATTGGTGGATATTGTCCATGGATATGTAAATGTTGGGTATAGAAGGAAGTTTGTGTGGTGGGTGGTTGTTGGTGGGTTGTTGTTGGTGGGTGGTTGTTGGTGGGTGGATGATACCAGTGGTGTTCTGGCAGTGCTGTGACATAATGTTAACAAATAGCGAGTGTAGGGCGTGGCGGAGAGAAATGTTTCTTCGGTCTTTATTGTGGCCACACAACACGAAGATGGATCACACACCCAGGGCCACCCACTCTCCCAGGACCGCACACCCAAGCTTACACATTTAAGACCACTCTCCCAGTGTCATACTCAGGGGCCCACACACAAATACCCCAGATAATTACCTCTGCCCATCCTCCAGATATATCCAACATTAGCACAAATCCTTCAAACTTCGAAAAATAGATATGTATGCCTATTCACGCAGCATCTGGACCTAATTCCTAAAAATTCGGTAAGGGAGAGAGAGTCCTTAAAGTGCGCAGATGTAACATCTCTTCACCAAGAAGACAGCAGCAGCACTAACATTATAACTATAAAACTGGACTCGACCAGTAGCACCAACATCACTCAATATAAAAGTCTTGTAAAGAGTGATAAGGCGCTAATTTACTCTTATTGTGGAAAAACATGACTTGAACAACCCAGATTAATACTGCTTTATAGTAGTGGTCTTGTTGAAGGATACCTGAGGGGCGTTACTGGGGGGTCAACGCCCCCGCAGCCCGGTCCCAGACCAGGCCTCCTGTAGGATGCAGGCCTGATCATCCAGGCTGTAGCTGCTGGCAACATGCAGACCAGCTTACGAACCACAGCCCGACCGGTCAGGTACTAATTTGATTAATAATAATAATAATAATAATAATAATAATAATAATAATAATAATATCTTTATTTCTACAAGTAAATGTACAAGGTATACAGGCCTAAGCTGACATCAGTGACATACTACTGTATAGAAAGCCGCTTGTTATGCAGAGCATTTCGGGCAAATTAGGTCTGTTGTATCCCAGGATGCGACCCCCATCAGTCTTCTAACACCACAGGTACCCATTTCACTGATGGGGAAACATAGACAACCAGTGTAAGGAAAAGAGAGCAATGTTTCCACCCTCGCCGGGAATTGACCCGGACATTCAACGTGTGAAGAGAGAGCTTATGCAGGTCACGGGCCACCGTGGCAGCCAAAAATTTTTTGGCAATTCTCCTGATGCATGGAGGGAGGGCGTTGAAGAGTCGGGGACCCCAGACACTCGTCGACCTCTTTCCTAGTTTACTTGTCGCGCTCCTGCTTCTTAATGGAGGTATTTTGCATAGTCTGCCAAGTCCCTTGTTGTCATTCGGAGTGAGTTCAGTGTTCAGGTTTTAGACCAGTCCCTCCAGGATTTTCCAGGTGCAAATTATTATGTACCTTCCTCAGCTACATTCCAAGGAATACAGTTGAAGGGACTTCAAGCGTTCCCAGTAGTTCGGATGCTTGATTGAGTGTATGCGAACAGTGAAAGTTTTCTGTACGTTTTCCAGGTCAGCAATCTCGCCTGCTTTGAAGGAGGCCGTCAGTATACAGCAGTATTTCAGCCCGGAGAGAACAAGAGACTTTATTAAAGAGTATCATCATTGGCTCAGCATCTCTTGAGAGTTCTAGTTACCCAACATATCATTTTCCTTGCAGTATCAAAGACAACATTGTTGTGATCCTTGAACGTGGGAAAGGAAAGGTAGAAGAGTGTGGGAAGAGTAGAGGAGTTTGAGAAAGGGAGAGAGAAAGAGAAAGAGAGACAATCACGAACTCGTCACAGAATTCCATGATAAATCCTTCCAAAAAATTTAGTTATTTCTCCCGGATAATGAAGTCACGTTTCACTTGTCATTAGCATATTTATTATTGAACGCGGCCGTAGTTCCAGCTCAGGACCGGCCGGATTAGCGGATTGAACTAGGGGGAGGAGGAGGGGGAAGGGGGTGGCCGGTTGTGTTTCCGGGAGCCAGCTTAATGAGTATTGGTAATTAATATAAACTGGCGAGTGGGGCGGGGGTGTGAGGGGTACTGCAGGAGAGGCTACGTAATTATTTTCCAAAATTTTCGCTAATGAGGATAATAAATTGGGTAGAGGAATTATGACCACACCCTTCCCCATGGTATTGTTGTGGTGGTGACTGGTAGTGTGGTGGTGATGACTGGTGGTGTGGTGGTGATGACTGGTGGTGTGGTGGTTATGACTGGTAGTGTGGTGATTATGACAGAGCAAGTCAGTCAGTTGAATCAGTAAGACAACGCAAGTGTTTGAAAAGTGAGAAAATTTAGTAGGTAAAAAACGATTCCTGAGGGCAAATAGTGGCGATTAGGCTCACTAGTGTCCACGTCATGTGTCTGGCTTGGCGATACATAGTGAGTGGTTGAATTATCAATACATAGTGAGTGGTTGGAATTATCAGTACATAGTGAGTGGTTGGAATTATCAGTACATAGTTAGTGGTTGGATTATCAATACAGTATATAGATAGAAAGACACAGTGTATGTATCAGATATAATACATGGGGGGGCTGCCGCCCGGCTGCCCGGGGATCGAACCCCGGACCCCAGCAGTGAGAGTCACGCCTCTCACCACTGGGCTACCGTGGAGGGTGTATCCAGATATATATTAATACAACAATGTTGAGAACGGGCCACAGTGTCTACAGTGTATTTGAAATATAGTGGACTATATATATAGCAAGATGTGGTGTGCCATCCCTGGAGCGCTAGTGACGTAGACAAGAACAAATATCTTAAGTTAGCTACTGTACTTCAGTTAGTTTAAATAGCAGCTGAAGTGGTTAAATGTGTAATATCAGTGTGATAATGGATCTGGCTTGTCTGGTTGTTGCCTGGTCAACCATGCTAGTGCTACTGGTGGTCCGCTGGACTACGTATCCATGACATTCTGGTTGATCTGGAACTTGGTAGAGACACTTGTTCAGTTTTCTCTTGAAGACTTCTGCACTTGTCCCAGCAGTGTTTCTGATAGCTTCTGGTAAGATTTTGAATAATCTGGGACCACGAATATTGATATAATGTTCCCTTATTGTGCCCACAGCGACCTTGCTTTTCACTGGGTTTATTTATCACTTCCTTATCTCTCACTTCAGTATGTCATCGCAGTAGGCAGATTGGGGACAAGGCCCTCAGGCACCTTCCACGTGTATTTAAGTGCCCCGCCATCCCTACAGAGCGTCACCTCGTATGCCTGCCAGCATATTCCTGCCCATCTCACTGCTGTCACACCAGTGACAGCACACTAAATTTGTTGAAATGGAATAAGCGGTAAAGTGGGCAGATTGATATTTAACTTTTAACAAATAGAACCCAGAGAGCATTAGTATATATAGAGTTAAGTCGGAGGCTGCTAGGTTCTGTCCCTCAAGGCGCAGTACTCGCCCCACTCATGTTTCTGATTATTTTATTCAACATTGACTAGGACGTAAACCACATTACTGTAACATTCTTTGCTGATGACACCAGAATCTCTATGGGAATGACAGCCATCGAAGAGATAGTGAATCTTGAAGTGGATATAAATCAGGTCTTCCAGAGAACCTCAGACAACAATATGATGTTCAGTGAGGACAAGTTTCAGGTGAGCCGCTGTGGAAGAATGGAAGAAATAAAGAATGAAACAGAGTACAGGACAAACTCAAGCTATTTAGTGAAGCGAAAGTTTAATGTACCAGATTCAGAAGTGATGCCAAAAGATCGCATATTCAAGGATCACATTAATGTTGCTATTACTACTGCAAGGAAGATGATAGACTGGATAACCAGAACTATCAAGACAAGAGACTGGCTGAAATATTACTGTTCGGTAATGACCCTCTTCAAAGCAGGCAAGATTGCTGAGTTAGACAACTTATAGAATTTTCCCTACCCGTATATATTCAGTCAAACATCTGAATTACTGGAAGTGCATGAAGTCTCTTCAGCTGTATTCCTTGGAACGTAGGCGAGAAAAGTACATCATAATTTGGACCTGAAAAATCCTGGAGGGACTGGTGTCTGCGCACTAAAATCACTCCTGATAAAAGAAGAGAGACACTGAAGACGGTGCAGAGTATCTTCACCGACGCGAGTAGTGTATGGAGAGAGAACGTTATGAATGTCAGAGGTCCCCGGTTCTTCATCTCCTTCCCTCCTTACATAAGAGGAATTACTTCTGGCTGTTTTCAGTAGGGTACTTGACAAGCTCCTCAAATCAGTCCCTGACCAGCCGGACTGTGATTCGTTCATTGGACTACGAGTTCTTGTGATCCACCAGGAAGCCCGGTCCATAACTGGGGCGCGGGGGGCGTCGACCCCCCTCCCGGAAACGTCCTTCCGTTATCCAAGATTCTTAAACATCTTCGCTCAGTCAGTGTAGACCACACTTACGTTGCTTTTCTTGACTTCCACAGCCTCAATATTTTTGTAATAATGGTTTGGTCATTGTGACAAGCATGGCGTCCAGGCTCCATACATAGGTAACCACACCTGACCACAACACAATACTACCACTCATTCACATAAAACACTTCACATAAAAGACACAAAAAACATTTAACTCCGTTGCTTTTTTCCATCAAGAAGAATATAATACTTCCTTCAACAATTCAACCTGTGTTCGGGATTATCTTTTCTGCGGTTCGAGAACCCTTTGCCAAAAAAAAATTGCCATGGAAAAATTGTGGAATAAATGCTGTGGTGGAAGTATTGCATTCAGTGTGACTGTCGCTGGGGTTTTCTTTCCCTGCCAGAGAACATTGCTGCAGAAACCTTGCTAAAAATGCTTGTTGTTGTTTTTTCCCCTGGTATGTTGGAGGTAATTTGTCTTTGGGTTACCACGATTTTTTTTTATGGTGAAATATGGAATGTTTTTCTTTTCTATTGTGAGCTGCGAACTTTTTTTTCCCCTGTTAACTACGACGATTTTTTTTTCCTCTCTGAGCTGTGGTTTTTTTTTCTGAGCTACGACATTTTTTTGTGATCCAAAACGATTCGTTGTGAACTTCGACGACCTGCATCGATTTTTTGTGAGGTACGACGATTTTTTTTTGTGAGCTACAACAATTTTTTGTGAGCTACAACAATTTTTTGTGAGCTACAATTTTTTGTGAGATACAATGATTTTTTTTGTAAGCTAAGATTATTTTTTTGTGATCTAATATGATTTTTTTTGAGCGGCACTCCACAAGGGTGGTAGACATAGATCCACTTTACACTACCAGTCATCATACCTAGTGTATACCTGAGTGATGTTGGTAATTCCCGGTATGCATGGAGGGAGGGCGTTGAAGAGTCGGGGACCTCTGACACTCATCGACCTCTCTCTTAGTGTACTCCTTGCCCCCCTGCTTTTAGTGGACGCATTTTGCACCGTCTTCTGAGTCTCTTGTCATAAAGAATGATTTTGGTGTCCAGGTTGAGTCCCAGGATTTTCCAGGTGTATACTATTAATCTCCTTTATCGCCTACATTCCAAGGAATACAGTTTAAGGGGTTTCAAGCATTTCCAGTAGTTCAGATGCTTGATTGAGTGTACACGAGCAGTAAAAGTAATGTGTACGTTTTGCAACTCAGCAGTGTCATTTACCTTGATGGTAGCCATCAACCTGTTGCTAACCTGGTCAACCAAGCTGTTGCTGCTGGCGGCCCGCTGCCCCACACATCCATCACAACCTGCTTGATCTTGCTACGTGCGTAGTAAGACAATCTTAAGAGTGAGGGATGATAGTGTTTACTGCTGGCACTGCTGGCGCTGCAGGCGGGCCGCCTCACAATACACAACGCGGCGGCGGCGGCTACCTTTGACGCCAACCTACAACTGGACCTATTAGTAACCCGAAATTTACTGTCCATTTATGTGACACCTTAACAGGGCTCTCTTGGCCGGTTCTAACCTTACTCGTAGTGGAGGAGGGGCAGGGTGTAAAATTAATTATGGGGGTGTAGTCCTGAAGCCGCTGGGTACTTTGTTAATTGCAGTGAGTGTTTGGTGGGCAGGGGGTAGATGTCGTACATGAAGAGGGGTATATTGTGGAGTGGGGAGGAGGTTGGTGGAGTGCCAGTGGAGGAGCAGCAGTGAGGGAAGGAGTGGTCAACGGAGCAACACCAGTGGAAGGGGATTAGGGGTGACATAATCAGGACATACCAAATACTCAGGAAATCGGATAAAATGAAGTGACAGACTTTTTTTTTTTTGAGATGAGAGGAGCCAGGTGACAGATGATAGGATCAAGGTGATATAGATGTTAGGATCCAGGTGACACAAATGAGAAGATCCAGGTGACACAGATGAAAGGATCCGGGTGACAGATGAAAGGATCCAGGTGACATAGATGAGAGGGCTTAGGGAACATAGATGAGAGGACTTAGGGAACATAGATGAGAGGGCTTAGGGAACATAGATGAGAGGGCTTAGGGAACATAGATGAGAGGACTTAGGGAACATAGATGAGAGGGCTTAGGGAACATAGATGAGAGGACTTAGGGAACATAGATGAGAGGACTTAGGGAACATAGATGAGAGGACTTAGGGAACATAGATGAGAGGACTTAGGGAACATAGATGAGAGGACTTAGGGAACATAGATGAGAGGACTTAGGGAACATAGATGAGAGGGCTTAGGGAACATAGATGAGAGGACTTAGGGAACATAGATGAGAGGACTTAGGGAACATAGATGAGAGGACTTAGGGAACATAGATGAGAGGACTTAGGGAACATAGATGAGAGGACTTAGGGAACATAGATGAGAGGACTTAGGGAACATAGATGAGAGGACTTAGGGAACATAGATGAGAGGACTTAGGGAACATAGATGAGAGGACTTAGGGAACATAGATGAGAGGACTTAGGGAACATAGATGAGAGGACTTAGGGGACTGAGGGGACTTGGGGGACTAAGAGGACCCAAATGACGTACATGACAACTATAAATGAGACACAGGAAATTAACAAGTACTTTTCACTCACAGAGAATGAACTGGATGAAAAGTTGCTCTACCTGTAGACCGTTCTGGGGGTCACTGCCCCCCACCCCGCGGCAAAGTTCCGGATCAGGCCTCCTGGATGATGCCTTGATCAAGCAAGCTTTTGATGCTTGCCTGGTCATCCAGGCTGTTGCTGCTAGTGTCCCGCTGACCCACATCCATCACAGCCTAGTTGATCTAACACCTGGTGAAGATATTTGTCCAGTTTTCTTTTGTCCCAGCAGTATTTCTGTTATCTTCTGGTAAGATGTTGAATAGTCTGGGGCCACGGACGTTGATACAGTGTTTCTTTATTGTGTCCGTCGCACCCCTGCTTTTCATTGGGTTTATTTTTGACTTCCATTTCTCTCACTCCAGTATGTTGTTATGGCAGATAACAAAAAGGCACAATACCGTGACTGGAACAATGCACTAATAACCCGCAACGTACGTACCGAAACGTCGTGCGGGCTATTTGTGTGTTGTTATGGCAGATTACAGGTTTGGGACAAGACCCTAAAGTACTTTTCAGGTATATATTATCATGTAACTCTCTCTCCTCCTCTACAGTGACTACATATTTAGGACTTAAAGGCGTTCTGAGTAATTTAAATGCTTTATTGACTCTGTGTAAGTCGTAAACAATTTCTACGTCTGTTTTATCTCTGGTATTTCTCCTGCCCTGAACGGGGCCATCAACACTGGGCAATATTGCAAAAGAGCACAAGCAATTTGTAAAGTGTCACCATTGGCACTATTTTGCTTGTTTTGGGACAAACCTTTACCAGCGTTGTCATCGCCTTGACTTACACGATGAGCTACGCAAATCGTGTAAAGATCAAACCAAGAAATGGTACCGTTGATGATTCAACGAAGATTGCTCTTGCAACTGTTGTTCAGGGAGCACTGGAAGTAAAATTCAACACCATATTGTCACTGAAAGAAGCATTCATTGTTGTGTGTCACGATGATGCTGAAGCAGAGAAGCTACTCACTACAGAAGCCATCACTACTCTTACTACTCAAGGGTTTACTGTTACGTCATCTCCTGCCCTCAGGGCAAGGAAATCAGTATTCCTAAAAAAACTGGACAAGATTCTGACGTCTCAAACACCTGCTGAACTCAAGTCATCCATCGAGACGCAAAATACTTGGGCTACTGTTGACAGCATTACAAAAATCCCAAATGCAACGTCCATGATCAAGGTCACCTTCACCGACGTGAACATGGCTGCCACTGCACTGAACGAAGGTCTTGCTGTCTACTACTACTACATCAGCCCTACCTACATTGAAGCAGAGAGATATCACTACATCCAACATTGCTGGAACTGTTATTCATACCATCACACCACCAAAGCATGTCCAGTAAAAGACAAGAAGTTCTGCACTACATGTGGTAGTGAGGGACACGCCTTCAGTTCCTGCACCGCTGCTGCTCCAACACAACCAGCGTGTTTAAACTGCAAGAGTAATGATCACCATACACTGGCAGCAAAATGTCCTACAAGAAAGGATATTATGAAGAAAACACAAGATGCAGCAAAGAAAAAACCTACTAGCAACACTCCAACGTATGCATCAATTGCAAAAATACAAGCAGACACTACAAAATTACTTCAAGCATCTACTCAGCCCGCCTCCACCACCACCACTACCATCACTCCTCCAACATGTGACGTAACGAAGATTCACTACTGTCTACTATACGCTCATATGCAAAACATGGCTGTACCTGTATCATTTAACTCTACCATCAACGAGTTATTTGCATTAAATAACATGCCTTCATTTACATTTCCAGCATCTCCACCTTCTGAAGAAATTCTCAAATTCACCAAAAACTTAATCGCCAACTCTTCTGCAGAAGTTCCATCAACACCACCAACTAGTGACGTCAATCCAACAACGACCAATGAGAAGCCTCCACCGCCACCACCTCTCACTGAATCCAACCAATCAGAAGCCTTACCACCAGAAACATCTTCTAATTCGTTGAAAACGAAGCAACACCACCTTCCTCTACTCCACCACCGCCTTCTCTACTTAGCTCACGTCGATTACCTGGAACACCATGGGTTAAACACAAAGGACTCATATTCTACACCATGAGGCTATACCCTGCAAGCATGACTCGCCTAGAACTCATCCAACATCTCCAAGACAACACTGTATCGTACCAAAGCGAAGAAAGACCATTCCCTACCTACAACCAGATACTCCACCAACTCCAAACCAACGAATACTACTACAGCTCTCCCATAAGTGTGATACAACTCTCTCGAAAACAATTTACCGCACTGATAAACGGTTTAAGACCATAACCAACTCATCCTGCTTGCTGCCTTCTGACACTCCCAGCTCCTACCGCTGCCTTCGCCATCCTCTCCTAGTGAGCCAAGCAATGACATCAGTCAAGCCTCTCTATCTACGTCTCCAGTACTTTTGTACCACATGTCCCAAAGTGGTTGGGCCACTTGCCTTGATTCCTCCTCTTCCCCTCCTCCCCATCATTTTCCAGTTATTTCCATCCTTCCTTATCCCTCTTCCTTCCCATCTTACGACAGCTCTCGTCGTCCTCGATTCGATTCGATTCGCTTGTTTTGGAGGTTCTTGTTATCCACTCAGTCATCTTCTTGGCTGTCGTGAAATTGGTCTTATTGTGTTTTTAAAAAAGAAAGGTCAGCTGACATAATTGCTCCCAGGTCTTTAACGTGTTTCTTTCGTTCTATTTGATGATCCTCTTGAGTTTTGTATACAGTGTTCTTTTTGAGTTCTTCAATCTTTCCATACCTAAGCAGCTGGAACTTACCACTATTGAACGTCATGTTGTTCTCCTCTGCCCACTGGAAAATCCTGTTTATAGCTTCCTGAGTGAGAGGCGTCAGAATGGACGGGTGTACTAGAGAGTGACAGGTGTCAGGATGTACTTGACTCTAGTAACTAGAGAGTGAGAGACGTCAGAATGGACGGGTGTACTAGAGTGAGTGAGAGGTGTCAGAAAGTACTAGAGAGTGAGAGACGTCATAATGGACGGGACGGGTGTACAGAGTCACATACCACAAGGTACAATGCTGGGGTCTCGACTCTGTCCAATAAATACCTGAATCTTCTTGAACATGTCGAATGATACATGGCTACTAGAATTCAACCTGGGTGAGTCATTGCTAGAGTGCTATCGTTGCTAGAGTGCTATCGGTTACTAGAGTGCTATCGGCGGCAGGTGGATCAAGGCCTGATCATCCAGGCTGTTACTGCTGGCTGCACGCAGTCCAACGTACGATCCACAGCTCAGCTGATCAGGAACTAACTTAAGGAACATATCAATTTCTCTCTTGGACACAGCTAGTGCTTTGTTGATAATTCCCCTTTAACCACGAAGACAAGGCGTTAAAGAGTCGGGGACCTCTGAAGCTCATCGTATTCCCTTTTAGGCACTGTTTATCATGTCTTGTCACATGGAGTGATTTCAGTGAGTAGGTTTGAAGACCAGCTCCTACGGGATTTTCCAGATGATATGATGTACCCTTTTCGCCCATGCTTGTTAACGGTTCGCCAAATCATCGCCCCCACTGCCCGGTCTCAGACCAGTCCCGGGCTCCGGGAGTAGAGACTCTCGAAACTCATCAACGGTAAGTCCCCGTAAATTGGAGAGACATCATCACAGAAAAAGGAAAAATTCGCCCACGTAGGAAGAGTCAGTGTGAGTGTTTAACCAGTAAACACGCGAGTGCATTCAACATAACAAACACAGGCAAATAAAAGCAAGTAATTGCATATAAATACACACGATTTAATTTTCAATGAATAAACACATTTTTTTAAGACCAAATGAATAATGGATAAACTAATACCATATTAAAACGTATATAAATGCTAATAAGTAAGCACATAAATGTATAGAATTTTATTTGGTGATGTATTGAAAAATAAATTGTTTTCTAGGGCAGATTTTAGGTTATATTTTCAGGTAGAGACATTTACATATTCATTTTGAATTTGATAAAAAAAAGCGAATATTTGTAGCCTTTTATGGTGACGCGTTGCGACCATTACTTGATTAATGTAGCTGTAGACAGCACATCACCCTGCTAGGACTGTGACCAGCACATCACCCTGCTAGGACTGTGGTCAGCACATCACCCTGCTAGGACTGTGACCAGCACATCACCCTGCTAGGACTGTGACCAGCACATCACCCTGCTAGGACTGTGGCCAGCACATCACTCTGCTAGGACTGTGACCAGCACATCACCTTGCTAGGACTGTGACCAGCACATCACCCTGCTAGGACTGTGACCAGCACATCACCCTGCTAGGACTGTGGTCAGCACATCACCCTGCTAGGACTGTGACCAGCACATCACCCTGCTAGGACTGTGACCAGCACATCACCCTGCTAGGACTGTGGTCAGCACATCACCCTGCTAGGACTGTGGTCAGCACATCACTCTGCTAGGACTGTGGTCAGCACATCACCCTGCTAGGACTGTGGTCAGCACATCACTCTGCTAGGACTGTGGTCAGCACATCACTCTGCTAGGACTGTGACCAGCACATCACCCTGCTAGGACTGTGACCAGCACATCACCCTGCTAGGACTGTGACCAGCACATCACTCTGCTAGGACTGTGGTCAGCACATCACTCTGCTAGGACTGTAACCAGCACATCACTCTGCTAGGACTGGCCAGCACATCACTGCTAGGACTGTGGCCAGCACATCACTCTGCTAGGGCTGTGGCCAGCACATCACCCTGCTAGGACTGTAGACAGCACATCACCCTGCTAGGACTGTGGTCAGCACATCACTGCTAGGACTGTGACCAGCACATCACTCTGCTAGGACTGTGACCAGCACATCACCCTGCTAGGACTGTGACCAGCACATCACTCTGCTAGGACTGTGGTCAGCACATCACTCTGCTAGGACTGTAACCAGCACATCACTCTGCTAGGACTGTGGTCAGCACATCACCCTGCTAGGACTGTGGTCAGCACATCACTGCTAGGACTGTGGTCAGCACATCACCCTGCTAGGACTGTGGTCAGCACATCACCCTGCTAGGACTGTGGTCAGCACATCACTGCTAGGACTGTGGTCAGCACATCACTCTGCTAGGACTGTGGTCAGCACATCACCCTGCTAGGACTGTGGTCAGCACATCACTCTGCTAGGACTGTGGTCAGCACATCACTCTGCTAGGACTGTGGTCAGCACATCACTGCTAGGACTGTGGTCAGCACATCACCCTGCTAGGACTGTGGTCAGCACATCACCCTGCTAGGACTGTGGTCAGCACATCACTCTGCTAGGACTGTGACCAGCACATCACTCTACTAGGACTGTGACCAGCACATCACTGCTAGGACTGTGGCCAGCACATCACTGCTAGGACTATGACCAGCACATCACTCTGCTAGGACTGTGGCCAGCACATCACTCTGCTAGGACTGTGGCCAGCACATCACTCTGCTAGGACTGTGGCCAGCACATTCACTCTGCTAGGACTGTGGCCAGCACATCACTCTGCTAGGACTGTGGCCAGCACATCACTGCTAGGACTGTGGCCAGCACATCACTCTGCTAGGACTGTGGGCAGCACATCACTCTGCTAGGACTGGCCAGCACATCACTCTCCTAGGACTGTGGCCAACACATCACTCTGCTAGGACTGTGACCAGCACATCACTGCTAGGACTGTGGCCAGCACATCACTCTGCTAGGACTGTACACAGCACATCACTCTGCTAGGACTGTGGTCAGCACATCACTCTGCTAGGACTGTATACAGCACATCACTCTGCTAGGACTGTGGCCAGCACATCACTCTGCTAGGACTGTGGTCAGCACATCACTCTGCTAGGACTGTACACAGCACATCACTCTGCTAGGACTGTGGCCAGCACATCACTCTGCTAGGACTGTGGTCAGCACATCACCCTGCTAGGACTGTACACAGCACATCACTCTGCTAGGACTACACAGCACATCACTCTGCTAGGACTGTGGTCAGCACATCACTCTGCTAGGACTGTGGTCAGCACATCACCCTGTTAGGACTGTGGTCAGCACATCACCCTGCTAGGACTGTACACAGCACATCACTCTGCTAGGACTGTACACAACACATCACTCTGCATGCACTGTACACAGCACATCACTCTGCTAGGACTGTGGTCAGCACATCACCCTGCTAGGACTGTGGTCAGCACATCACCCTGCTAGGACTGTACAAAGCACATCACTGCTAGGACTGTGGCCAGCACATCACTCTGCTAGGACTGTACACAGCACATCACTCTGCTAGGACTGTGGTCAGCACATCACTCTGCTAGGACTGTACACAGCACATCACTCTGCTAGGACTGTGGCCAGCACATCACTCTGCTAGGACTGTGGTCAGCACATCACCCTGCTAGGACTGTACACAGCACATCACTCTGCTAGGACTGTACACAGCACATCACTCTGCTAGGACTGTGGTCAGCACATCACTCTGCTAGGACTGGTCAGCACATCACCCTGTTAGGACTGTGGTCAGCACATCACCCTGCTAGGACTGTACACAGCACATCACTGCTAGGACTGTACACAACACATCACTCAGCATGCACTGTACACAGCACATCACTGCATGCACTGTACACAGCACATCACTCTGCTAGGACTGTGGTCAGCACATCACTCTGCTAGAACTGGTCAGCACATCACTCTGCTAGGACTGTGGTCAGCACATCACTCTGCTAGGACTGTGGTCAGCACATCACCCTGCTAGGACTGTACACAGCACATCACTCTGCTAGGACTGTACACAGCACATCACTCTGCTAGGACTGTGCCCAGCACATCACTCTGCTAGGACTGTGGTCAGCACATCACCCTGCTAGGACTGTGGTCAGCACATCACTCTGCTAGGACTGTACACAGCACATCACTCTGCTAGGACTGTACACAGCACATCACTCTGCTAGGACTGTGGTCAGCACATCACCCTGCTAGGACTGTACACAGCACATCACTCTGCTAGGACTGTACACAGCACATCACTCTGCTAGGACTGTGGTCAGCACATCACTCTGCTAGGACTGGCCAGCACATCACTCTGCTAGGACTGTGGCCAGCACATCACTCTGCTAGGACTGTGGCCAGCACATCACTCTGCTAGGACTGTGGCCAGCACATCACTCTGCTAGGACTGTGGCCAGCACATCACTCTCCTAGGAATGTGGCCAGCACATCACTCTGCTAGGACTGTGACCAGCACATCACTGCTAGGACTGTGGCCAGCACATCACTCTGCTAGGACTGTATACAGCACATCACTCTGCTAGGACTGTGGTCAGCACATCACTCTGCTAGGACTGTACACAGCACATCACTCTGCTAGGACTGTGGCCAGCACATCACTCTGCTAGGACTGTGGTCAGCACATCACCCTGCTAGGACTGTACACAGCACATCACTCTGCTAGGACTGTACACAGCACATCACTCTGCTAGGACTGTGGTCAGCACATCACTGCTAGGACTGTACACAGCACATCACTCTGCTAGGACTGTGGCCAGCACATCACTGCTAGGACTGTGGTCAGCACATCACCCTGCTAGGACTGTACACAGCACATCACTCTGCTAGGACTGTACACAGCACATCACTCTGCTAGGACTGTGGTCAGCACATCACTCTGCTAGGACTGTGGTCAGCACATCACTCTGCTAGGACTGTGGTCAGCACATCACCCTGCTAGGACTGTACACAGCACATCACTCTGCTAGGACTGTACACAGCACATCACTCTACTAGGACTGTGGCCAGCACATCACTCTGCTAGGACTGTGGTCAGCACATCACCCTGCTAGGACTGTGGTCAGCACATCACTCTGCTAGGACTGTACACAGCACATCACTCTGCTAGGACTGTACACAGCACATCACTCTGCTAGGACTGTGGTCAGCACATCACCCTGCTAGGACTGTACACAGCACATCACTCTGCTAGGACTGTACACAGCACATCACTGCTAGGACTGTGGTGAGCACATCACTCTGTTAGGACTGTGGCCAGCACATCACTCTGCTAGGACTGTGGTCAGCACATCACTCTGCTAGGACTGTGGTCAGCACATCACTCTGCTAGGACTGTGGCCAGCACATCACTCTGCTAGGACTGTGGCCAGCACATCACTCTGCTAGGACTGTGGTCAGCACATCACTCTGCTAGGACTGTGGTCAGCACATCACTCTGCTAGGACTGTGGCCAGCACATCACTGCTAGGACTGTAGCCAGCACATCACTCTGCTAGGACTGTGGCCAGCACATCACTCTGCTAGGACTGTGGCCAGCACATCACTCTGCTAGGACTGTGGCCAGCACATCACTCTGCTAGGACTGTGGCCAGCACATCACTGCTAGGACTGTAGCCAGCACATCACTCTGCTAGGACTGTGGCCAGCACATCACCCTGCTAGGACTGTGGCCAGCACATCACCTTGCTAGGACTGTGGCCAGCACATCACTCTGCTAGGACTGTGGCCAGCACATCACTGCTAGGACTGTGGCCAGCACATCACCCTGCTAGGACTGTGGCCAGCACATCACCCTGCTAGGACTGTAGCCAGCACATCACTGCTAGGACTGTAGCCAGCACATCACTCTGCTAGGACTGTAGCCAGCACATCACTCTGCTAGGACTGTGGCCAGCACATCACTCTGCTAGGGCTGTAGCCAGCACATCACTGCTAGGACTGTAGCCAGCACATCACTCTGCTAGGACTGTAGCCAGCACATCACTCTGCTAGGACTGTGGCCAGCACATCACTCTGCTAGGACTGTGGTCAGCACATCACCCTGCTAGGACTGTGGCCAGCACATCACCCTACTAGGACTGTGGCCAGCACATCACTGCTACGACTGTAGCCAGCACATCACTCTGCTAGGACTGTAGCCAGCACATTACTCTGCTAGGACTGTAGCCAGCACATCACTCTGCTAGGACTGTGGCCAGCACATCACTGCTAGGACTGTGGCCAGCACATCACTGCTAGGACTGTGGTCAGCACATCACCCTGCTAGGACTGTGGTCAGCACATCACTCTGCTAGGACTGTGGTCAGCACATCACCCTGCTAGGACTGTGGCCAGCACATCACTCTGCTAGGACTAGCCAGCACATCACTCTGCTAGGATTGTAGCCAGCACATCACTCTGCTAGGACTGTGGTCAGCACATCACTCTGCTAGGACTGTTGCCAGCACATCGCTCTGCTAGGACTGTAGCCAGCACATCACTGCTAGGACTGTAGCCAGCACATCACTCTGGTAGGACTGTGGCCAGCACATCACTCTGCTAGGACTGTGGCCAGCACATCACTCTGCTAGGACTGTAGCCAGCACATCACTGCTAGGACTGTAGCCACCACATCACTCTGCTAGGACTGTAGCCAGCACATCACTCTGCTAGGACTGTAGCCAGCACATCACTCTGCTAGGGCTGTAGCCAGCACATCACTCTGCTAGGACTGTAGCCAGCACATCACTCTGCTAGGACTGTAGCCAGCACATCACTCTGCTAGGACTGTAGCCAGCACATCACTCTGCTAGGACTGTGGCCAGCACATCACTCTGCTAGGACTGTAGCCAGCACATCACTGCTAGGACTGTGGCCAGCACATCACTGCTAGGACTGTAGCCAGCACATCACTCTGCTAGGACCAGCCAGCACATCACTCTGCTAGGACTGTGGTCAGCACATCACTGTTAGGACTGTAGCCAGCACATCACTCTGCTAGGACTGTAGCCAGCACATCACTCTGCTAGGACTGTAGCCAGCACTTCACCCTGCTAGGACTGTAGCCAGTACATCACTGCTAGGACTGTAGCCAGCACATCACTGCTAGGACTGTAGCCAGCACGTCACTCTGCTAGGACTGTAGCCAGCACATCACCCTGCTAGGACTGTAACCAGCACATGACTCTGCTAGGACTGTAGCCAGCACATCACTCTGCTAGGACTGTAGCCAGCACATCACCCTGCTAGGACTGTAGGCAGCACATCACCCTGCTAGGACTGTAGGGAGCACATCACTCTGCTAGGACTGTAGCCAGCACATCACTCTGCTAGGACTGTGGCCAGCACATCACCCGGCTAGGACTGTAGGCAGCACATCACCCTGCTAGGACTGTAGGTAGCACATCACCCTGCTAGGACTGTAGGGAGCACATCACATTAATTTAGTTGTAAATATGCCAGGTACAAGATGCAGCAGTGGAACAAAGCCTTGTTGCAGCAGTGGAACAAAGCCTTGTTGCAGCAGTGGAACAAAGCCTTGTTGCAGCAGTGGAACAAAGCCTTGTTGAAGCAGTGGAACAAAGCCTTGTTGAAGCAGTGGAACAAAAGTTGCAGCAGTGGAACAAAGCCTTGTTGCAGCAGTGGAACAAAACCTTGTTGCAGCAGTGGAACAAAGCCTTGTTGTAGCAGTGGAACAAAGCCTTGTTGCAGCAGTGGAACAAAACCTTGTTGCAGCAGTGGAACAAAGCCTTGTTGCAGCAGTGGAACAAAACCTTGTTGCAGCAGTGGAACAAAGCCTTGTTGCAGCAGTGGAACAAAACCTTGTTGCAGCAGTGGAACAAAGCCTTGTTGCAGCAGTTGAACAAAACCTTGTTGCAGCAGTGGAACAAAGCCTTGTTGCAGCAGTGGAACAAAACCTTGTTGCAGCAGTGGAACAAAGCCTTGTTGCAGCAGTGGAACAATCTGTCTGCCTCACTGGACATAATAATACTGAGACTATTAACAATTGGTTAGAGAGAGAGATAGGGGTACCCAGGTGGCGGCTGACAGTCCCTAGCGTGTGTGGCAGCGTCAGCAGGTCAGACAGTCAGCCTCTGTCGTCAGCTCTTTTTGATGAAATTTGAAATGGGAGAATGGTGAGAGGTGGTTGAGTGTGGGGTGAGTGGTGGGTGTGTGGTAGGTGAGTGGTGGGTGTGTGGGGTGAGTGGTGGGTGTGTGGTAGGTGAGTGGTGGGTGTGTGGGGTGAGTGGTGGGTGTGTGGTAGGTGAGTGGTGGGTGTGTGGGGTGAGTGGTGGGTGTGTGGGGTGAGTGGTGGGTGTGTGGTACGTGAGTGGTGGGTGTGTGGGGTGAGTGGTGGGTGTGTGGTAGGTGAGTGGTGGGTGTGTGGGGTGAGTGGTGGGTGTGTGGTAGGTGAGTGGTGGGTGTGTGGGGTGAGTGGTGGGTGTGTGGTAGGTGAGTGGTGGGTGTGTGGGGTGAGTGGTGGGTGTGTGGGGTGAGTGGTGGGTGTGTGGGGTGAGTGGTGGGTGTGTGGTAGGTGAGTGTGGGGTGAGTGGTGGGTGTGTGGGGTGAGTGGTGGGTGTGTGGTAGGTGAGTGGTGGGTGTGTGGGTTGAGTTGTAGGTGAGTGGTAGGCGAGTGGTGGGTGTGTGGAGTGAGGGGTGGGGTGAGTGGTGAGTGAGTGGGGCGAGAGGTGGGGTGAGTGGTTGATCCTTAATCCTTCATTCCCTAGTCACGACCCGATCTTCGATTATGCAGGGTGTTGATAATCCCAAAGACTGTAGGAGGAGGAAGAAGAGGAAGAGGAAGAGGAGGAGGAGGAAGAGGAAGAGGAGGCGGCGGCAGTAGGTGGCAGGTGAGCTAAACTGTGAGAGATTGAGTTCCCCTCGTGTTGCTGACTCGTCATGAGGGGAAGAGAGGGGAAACAGATATAGGCGATGGACGGATAATTGTGAGGGGACATTAAATAGGGGGAGAGAGAGAGAGAGAGAGAGTACATGGTACAAGCAGACACTAGAGGAAAGTCCACACCGAGGATATTTACTGAGATGGACCATCTGTTTACACCTTGATTAGGGACTCTTCCAAATACAGGCATGGCATTTATAGGAGTGGCTGGAAGGCATGGCTGTACATTACTACTACTGCTGCTGCTATTACTATACTACTACTACTACTACTACTACTACTACTACTACTATTGCTGCTGTTACTAATGCTACTGTAACAACAACAACAACAACAACTACTACTACTACTACTACTACTACTACTACTACTACTACTATGTGTGTATCACTGGCCCAGACACTTCCAGTGGACAGGCTCCTGTAGGCCTGGTCGACAGTGTTTGCCCTCTGGAATGTTTTTATTAATTCAATTTGCTCCTGCTTTTCAAACACTTCACTTGTCCGGCTATCCCACTCCTGGAATTGGTGTACTGAAATCATTGATCTTATTGACTTTCTCTCTCTACTCCACATTTCACTTTTCCGTCACATTCACAGTTTCTCTATGCGGCGGAACACTGAATTTTGTTGATTTCTCGACCCTCTCAAAGTTTGTCTGTGTATCCTATATAATTAGGAGACTAGACTGGACAACATATGCAAGATGAGGTCTAAGGAGAGCATTGTAGGGTGCGAATATTGTTTCATGACTTGCTTTGAAAGTGTCAGTCTGTGAAGCCAGTCATCCTGTCAACCTTCTTCAGCCATTGCTTGATATATTTCACATCAGTGATGACTATTCCAAAGTCTTTCTCTTCTTTTTGTCTCTGGGAGAGGATTTCCATGTACGTTATACTCGCATTCTAGATTTTTGTATCCAGAGTGCACTTATCCACGCTGAAGTTCATCCATTACTCTTATGAATCACCTGACAGCTTGTCCAGGTCTCTCTGGATGCGCTGACAGTCGCTCAGGAATGTCTCTTATCTCCTTCATTTCGCCTCGTCTGCAAACTTTGCAAGTTTGGATGTTAGTCCCAACTCTAGATCGTTTATATGTATTAAAAATAAGACTGGGCCAGCGACCGACCCTTGAGGGACTAGTCACATTTCTCCACTCACACATTTCTCCACTCACACATTTCTCCACTCACACTTTTCTCCACTCACACACTTCGCCACTTACATACTTCACTGTTTATAGATGCTAGTT
>NC_091296.1:62520557-62525557 GCF_038502225.1 Cherax quadricarinatus
ATAATGTTGGGGGTTCCTGAACAATGTTGAGGTTTTGTGAACAATGTTGGGGGATTCCTGAACATTGTTGAGGATTCCTGAACAATGTTGAGGATTCCTGAACAATGTTGGGGGATTCCTGAACAATGTTGGGGATTCCTGAGCAATGTTGAGGATTCTTGAACAATGTTGAGGATTCCTGAACAATGTTGAGGATTCCTGAACAATATTGGGCAATTCCTGAACAATATTGGGCAATTCCTGAACAATGTTGGGGATTCCTGAACAATGTTGAGGATTCCTGAGCAATGTTGAGGATATCTGAACAATGTTGGGGGTTTCCTGAACAATGTTGGGATTCCTGAACAATGTTGGGGATTCCTGAACAATGTTGGGGGTTCCTGAACAATCTTGTGGAATAAAAAAATGGCGGCACAAATGGTGATGGAAAGTAGTAACAGTGTTCGAGGGGAGAGATTGAATAATGTGTTGACGAGACATGGTGGGGAGAGGGGGAGAGTGAAAAGGGGAGAGGGGAGACAGAATAGGCGGTCAAGGGAGGGGTGAAAACTGAAGAAAAAGTTTTGGAAGGGTGAGGAAGGGAGGGAGAGAGAGAGAGAGAGAGAGAGAGAGAGAGAGAGAGAGACTGAGAAGTGAGAATCGGTCTGTTGTACTCGCCTGTTTGTGGTTGCAGGGGGTCGATACACAGCTTCTGGATTGCACGCGGCCCTCGGAAACAGTTTGGTTGATCAAGCCGTTACCTGGGAGACTTGATCTAGGGGGGCTATAACCCCCTTCCCTCTCCCTCCCCTCCCCCTCTCCCCCTTCCCCTCTCCCTCTCCCTCCCCTCGGAATTGTCTACAATTAGCCTTCCAGATTTGTGGGGAAGGCTTGGTAAGGCCTCCCCCCATGATTTGTGGGAATTATTTTGTAAGCCCTACCGTAATTTGTGGAGAGGTTTTTTATATTTCGGCCTAGTTTGTGGGGCAGGATTTATGTGTTTGCCTGATTTGTGGGAAGGATTTGTATATGCTGATTTCTCTTGAGGATTTATATGCCTGGTTGATTTGTGGGGAGGATTTATACCTGCCTGATTTGTGAGAAGGATTTATGGCTGCCTGATTCGTGGAAATTATATTTTAAGCCGGTCTGATTTGTGGGGAGGATTTATAGGCCTGTCTGGTTTATGGAAAGAATTTTTAAGCCCGCTTGATATGTAGGATTTGTATGGCTGATTTGTAGGGAAGATTTTTTTGAACCATGTCTGATTTTTGGAGAGGATTTATGTGCCTGTCTGATTGATATATTTTTTAAGCTTGTCTGATTTATGGGAAAGATTTTTAAGTCTTCCTAATTTGTTGAAGTCTTAAGCCTGTCTGATTTGTTAGATTTCAAGCCTGTCTGATTTATATGAATTTTTAAATGATCTAATTTGTAGGATTTTTAAGCTTGTCTGATTTGTGGGAAGGATCGAGCAGGTGGAAGTTTGTGATATATTTTATTTTGACTTTGCAAGTTATCTTGTTTGTTAGACACCAACATGTTAAAGTTTGTTGAGGCAGGTAATATTGTTATTGCTGTGATGATGGTGAGATATATCCTGGTGGGATATATCCTGGTGGGATATATCCTGGTGGGATATATCCTGGTGAGATATATCCTGGTGGGATATATCCTGGTGGGATATATCCTGGTGGGATATATCCTGGTGGTATATATCCTGGTGGTATATATCCTGGTGGGATATATCCTGGTGGGATATATCCTGGTGGTATATATCCTGGTGGGATATATCCTGGTGGTATATATCCTGGTGGTATATATCCTGGTGGGATATATCCTGGTGAGATATATCCTGGTGGTATATATCCTGGTGGGATATATCCTGGTGGTATATATCCTGGTGGGATATATCCTGGTGGTATATATCCTGGTGGGATATATCCTGGTGGGATATATCCTGGTGGTATATATCCTGGTGGTATATATCCTGGTGGGATATATCCTGGTGGTATATATCCTGGTGGTATATATCCTGGTGGTATATATCCTGGTGGGATATATCCTGGTGGTATATATCCTGGTGGGATATATCCTGGTGGTATATATCCTGGTGGGATATATCCTGGTGGGATATATCCTGGTGGGATATATCCTGGTGGTATATATCCTGGTGGGATATATCCTGGTGGTATATATCCTGGTGGTATATATCCTGGTGGTATATATCCTGGTGGGATATATCCTGGTGGTATATATCCTGGTGGGATATATCCTGGTGGGATATATCCTGGTGGTATATATCCTGGTGGTATATATCCTGGTGGGATATATCCTGGTGGTATATATCCTGGTGGTATATATCCTGGTGGTATATATCCTGGTGGGATATATCCTGGTGGTATATATCCTGGTGGGATATATCCTGGTGGGATATATCCTGGTGGTATATATCCTGGTGGTATATATCCTGGTGGTATATATCCTGGTGGTATATATCCTGGTGGTATATATCCTGGTGGTATATATCCTGGTGGGATATATCCTGGTGGGATATATCCTGGTGGGATATATCCTGGTGGGATATATCCTGGTGGGATATATCCTGGTGGGATATATCCTGGTGGTATATATCCTGGTGGGATATATCCTGGTGGGATATATCCTGGTGGGATATATCCTGGTGGGATATATCCTGGTGGGATATATCCTGGTGGGATATATCCTAGTGGGATATATCCTGGTGGGATATATCCTGGTGAGATATATCCTGGTGGTATATATCCTGGTGATGGATATATCCTGGTGGGATATAGCCTTGTGTGATGGATATATCCTGGTGGTATATATCCTGGTGGGATATATCCTGGTGGGATATATCCTGGTGGGATATATCCTGGTGGGATATATCCTGGTAGGATATATCCTGGTGATGGATGTATCCTGGTGGTATATATCCTGGTGATGGATATATCCTGGTGGGATATAGCCTTGTGTGATGGATATATCCTGGTGGTATATATCCTGGTGGGATATATCCTGGTGGGATATATCCTGGTGGGATATATCCTGGTGGGATATATCCTGGTAGGATATATCCTGGTGATGGATGTATCCTGGTGGTATATATCCTGGTGATGGATATATCCTGGTGGGATATAGCCTTGTGTGATGGATATATCCTGGTGGGATATAGCCTTGTGTGATGGATATATCCTGGTGGGATATATCCTGGTGGAATATATCCTGGTGGGATATATCCTGGTGGAATATATCCTGGTGGGATATATCCTGGTGGGATATATCCTAGTGGTATATATCCTGGTGAGATATATCCTGGTGGAATATATCCTGGTGGGATATATCCTGGTGGGATATATCCTGGTGGGATATATCCTGGTGGGATATATCCTGGTGGAATATATCCTGGTGGTATATATCCTGGTGAGATATATCCTGGTGGGATATATCCTAGTGGAATATATCCTGGTGGAATATATCCTGGTGGGATATATCCTGGTGGAATATATCCTGGTGGGATATATCCTGGTGGGATATATCCTGGTGAGATATATCCTGGTGGGATATATCCTGGTGGAATATATCCTGGTGGTATATATCCTGGTGAGATATATCCTGGTGAGATATATCCTGGTGGGATATATCCTGGTGGGATATATCCTGGTGGTATATATCCTGGTGGTATATATCCTGGTGAGATATATCCTGGTGGTATATATCCTGGTGGTATACATCCTGGTGGTATATATCCTGGTGGTATATATCCTGGTGGAATATATCCTGGTGGGATATATCCTGGTGGGATATATCCTGGTGGGATATATCCTGGTGGAATATATCCTGGTGGGATATATCCTGGTGGGATATATCCTGGTGGAATATATCCTGGTGGGATATATCCTGGTGGTATCCTGGTGGGATATATCCTGGTGGGATATATCCTGGTGGGATATATCCTGGTGGTATATATCCTGGTGGGATATATCCTGGTGGGATATATCCTGGTGGGATATATCCTGGTGGTATATATCCTGGTGGGATATATCCTGGTGGTATATATCCTGGTGGGATATATCCTGGTGGAATATATCCTGGTGGGATATATCCTGGTGGGATATATCCTGGTGAGATATATCCTGGTGGGATATATCCTGGTGGTATATATCCTGGTGGGATATATCCTGGTGGGATATATCCTGGTGGGATATATCCTGGTGGGATATATCCTGGTGGGATATATCCTGGTGGGATATATCCTGGTGGGATATATCCTAGTGGGATATATCCTGGTGGGATATATCCTGGTGAGATATATCCTGGTGGTATATATCCTGGTGATGGATATATCCTGGTGGGATATAGCCTTGTGTGATGGATATATCCTGGTGGTATATATCCTGGTGGGATATATCCTGGTGGGATATATCCTGGTGGGATATATCCTGGTGGGATATATCCTGGTAGGATATATCCTGGTGATGGATGTATCCTGGTGGTATATATCCTGGTGATGGATATATCCTGGTGGGATATAGCCTTGTGTGATGGATATATCCTGGTGGTATATATCCTGGTGGGATATATCCTGGTGGGATATATCCTGGTGGGATATATCCTGGTGGGATATATCCTGGTAGGATATATCCTGGTGATGGATGTATCCTGGTGGTATATATCCTGGTGATGGATATATCCTGGTGGGATATAGCCTTGTGTGATGGATATATCCTGGTGGGATATAGCCTTGTGTGATGGATATATCCTGGTGGGATATATCCTGGTGGAATATATCCTGGTGGGATATATCCTGGTGGAATATATCCTGGTGGGATATATCCTGGTGGGATATATCCTAGTGGTATATATCCTGGTGAGATATATCCTGGTGGAATATATCCTGGTGGGATATATCCTGGTGGGATATATCCTGGTGGGATATATCCTGGTGGGATATATCCTGGTGGAATATATCCTGGTGGTATATATCCTGGTGAGATATA
>NC_091296.1:62533057-62698057 GCF_038502225.1 Cherax quadricarinatus
GACATATTATCCAGCAATTCCTCAACTTAGCTAGGTAATATGTCTTTTAAAGGTGTGAAGTGTGTGCAGGCTCGCTGCCAGACTCGAACCACCGTCCACGGACATAAACCAGGCAGCCAGCAGCCATGAAGAGCCTTGGAGTAATATCTCTTAATGAGGGGAGACAGAGAGAGAGAATGAGAGAGAGAAAGAGAGAGAGAGAGAGAGAGAGAGAGAGAGAGAGAGAGAGAGTGTGTGTGTGTGTGCGCGCGCGCGCGCGTTAAGGTTCTTGTGGGGTGGAGCAGCGTTGATTTTATATATATATATATATATATATAATATATATATATATATATATATATATATATATATATATATATATATATATATATATATATATATATATATATATATATATATATATATATATATATATAGTTTTTTAAGCATTTCCCCGTGGTCCTTCTCATTATTTTTGGCCGTGTGTAGTGCTATTAAAATAAAGTCTATTGTGAAATATATTTTACCAGTGCGTGCGCACGTGCGCGGGTGCGGCAGCAGGCTTACTCTGAATAAACTGTATTTTTTTGCGTGTGTATATATCTGTGTATATAATAATTATAACTGAGTATACTACAAACTTTAATCATAAAGTAGAGCGAAAAAATAATGTGAGGGACCTGGGAGTGGTAATGTCTGAGGATCTCACTTTGAAGGATCACAACAGTGCCACGATCACAACTGCGAAGAAAATGATAGATACTGAGAACGCTCAAAACAAGTGATGCCAAGCCAATGATCCTTTTCAAATCACCTCTTCTCTCTAGGCTGGAATACTTCTGTGCATAAACATCTCCATTCAAGGCAGGTTAAATTGCATATCTAGAGAATGTACAGAGAACCTTTGTTGCACCTATAAGTTCCATTAAACACCTTAACTCCTGGGAACGCTTGGAAGCACTTGACTTGTACTCACTGGAGCGCAGGCGAGATTTACCATAATCCACACTTGGAAAATGCTAGAAGGAATGGTCTCAAATCTGCACACAGGACTCACTCCCTACGAAAGTAAAAGACTGAGCAGGCAGTTCAAAATAACCCTAATAAAAAGTAGGAACACCATTGGTACACTAAGATAAACACAGTAAGTGTCCAGGGCCCAAGACTGTTCAACAGCCTTCCACCATGCATAAGGAGAATTACCAATAGACCCCTGGCTGTCTTCAGGAGGGAGCTGGACAGATACTTAAAGTCGGTGTCGGATCTGCTGGGCTGTGGTTTGTATATGACTCACGAAATCGTAATGACACGATTGCAAACAAACCATACCAAGGGAGCTTTGAGACTCTGATCACGGGTTCAACCCTCACCCGTGGTATGGTTTATGGTTCGTATGTTGGACTATGTGCAGCCAGCAGCAACAGCCTAGTTGATTAGGCCCTGATCCACCAGGAGGCCTAGTCGTGGACCGGGCCACGGGGGCGTTGATCTCCGGAATACCCTCCAGGTACACTCCAAGTAGCCAGGTGTATACACAGAGAGTTGTGCAAAATAAGGCTCTGGTGGAGAGAAACAACTAGCTCTAGGCGTTTTGCACTGTCGTCAGTGCTTCATCAGGGGCTGTGCAAGTTTCCAATAGGTAGATAAAGTGGGAAATTCTCAGAGGTAGGTGGGTGGTGTAGCCAGTGCCATGTTTCATCTCCAAGAGACCAGTAGCACAGCCTCACCCACACACACACATACTATCCTTCTGTACTCCCACATGGTGTATGGATGGGCACCGGCAGTTGTCAAGCAGTGTAACAGAACAGGAAACATGACAGAAAACTTAATGCTCAACCTCAATTAATATCAGTGTAGTTAGTAGTAAGCAGTTCAGTACAATAATGAGTTTGTGTAGCAGTTGGAATAACATCTGAAAGGGACGTATGTTACTTGACACCTGCAACATCTGCAACTTATTGTCAGCCTTTATACATTTAGATTCCAAAATGATCTTGAAGTTAAAACGGCACATAAACAATCAAATTATTATGTTAATAATTTGATTTCATTGGTTACATGCCACTTCGACTTCAAGATCGTTTTGGAAACTAACTTTACATACTAAGCTCACAAATGTAATATATGTCCCTCTTAGACGGTATTCCAACTGCTACACAAACTAATTATGTAACGGAATAGCTGGCCACTAAATTCATTGTGTTTCGGTGCACTTTTTTTTAAATGGCGCGTTTTCAACATTTAACTTTTTAGTTCACCTATGCGATGAAAGTCAGATCTTATTTTTTGTCTTTTTTTTATCGCATGGCCTTGGAAGAACTTTATTCGAACAACCTGCCAGTGTTTTGAACTGTCTACTCAATCTCCTGTGATGCGTTGGTGGCCGCTGGCATCTGGGGAATCAAAACAAACCGTGACGTCACAGCCTCCTCTCTGACACTGGACGATCCCTTGGAGTTTCGTCTTTCTCATGTCACAAATTACAACCCCAGATATATGTAAATTTCATACATAATGACACTATTACTGAAACATGAATTTAATGCATGTAGAATGCAATTATGTATATTATAGCTAATGAAATATTTTGTGTCATGTAAGAGAAATGAGCGTGCATTTGCGCAATTCGTTTGTTGATAACCAAAATTCAAGGTTGAACCGAGGATCACTGCCCCGAATCAAATTATTATAATATATTCTTGCCACAGGCCGATGCTGTCTGTCGTGGTATGGACAAAAATATATTTGCAATTTTGTACTTTAAAACTGTATCCTTGTGTTATGATAAATCATATGGGAGTACGAGAGGGTAGAGTGTGTGTGTGTGTGTGTGTGTATGGGTGAGGCTGTGCTGCTGGTCTCTTGGAGACAAAACTTGGTGCCGGCTACACCGTCCACCTACCTCTGAGAGTTTTCTTCTTCATCTGCTTGCAGCATTGTATACCTTCTGACGAAGCACTAGCGACAGGGCAAGAGGGTTAGAGTTATGTAGTTCTTTCCATCCCCTAGTTGCTTATTTTGCATTAGCTACATATGTACCGAAGCTTGTATACATCTCGGTATATATATAGCTAGTGATGTGTATATCCATGTATATGCAAGATACAGTACTTGTGCAGTTTCGCTTTCTCATTCTTATATCCGACAGAGAGGCATAAATCATAACACTGTACAATCATTTGCAGATGGTGCTAGAATCTGTATGAGAGTGACATTCATTCAGGGCACAGCAAACCTCCAAGCTGATATAAACAAAGTCTAAATCGGCCACTGACAATAGGTGCTAATCTAATGATGATACATGTAGTCTGTGATTGATTCAGGGGGTCATTGTCCAAGATCAGGTTTTCAGGTTGATGACCTGGTCACTCAGACTGCTAGCAGCAATCAGTCTAATATATGCACTTCACTCCAGTTGATCAAGAACTGACTTGGGAAACTGCTCAGAGTTTTTTTTTTTTGGGCAATTTCCCTTATGTATGAATGGTATTGAAAAGTCTTGGTTCCTTTACACCTATTGAATTATTTCTTAGTGTACACATTGCAACCTTACTTTGCATTGGGGGTATTTTGCACAGTCTACCAAGCATCTTTCTCTCGCAGTAAGTGATTTCGGTGTTCAGATTTAGGACCAATCCCTCCATATTTTTTCAGATGTAAATTATGATGTATTTTTCACTCCTGCATTCCAAGGAGCACAGTTCAGGGAACTGCAACTATTCCCAGTAATTTAGATGCTTCACTGAATTTATACGAGCAGTGAAGGTTCTCTGCACATTCTCCAGATTGTCAATTACGCTACTTTAAAAGGGGCTGGTAAAGTACAGCAATATTCCTGCCTAGAGAGAACATGTGTCTTGGAGTACATCATAAAACTACAGAGAACTAACTAGTGAAGTTAGAATAAGCAAGGAAACAATATTTAATTGTTTAATAAAGACAGCAGCAGCAGCAGCAGCAGCAGCAGCAACAACAGCTGCAGCTGCCATGCTTCAAGTTGCTCCGAGTTTCTTAATTAATATTGCTCTCGAAAAAATCACCGTTGAGGTTCCCCTCGTTGCTGTATTATTATTATTATTATTATTATTATTATTATTATTATTATTATTATATTTTATAATAATAATAACAATTATTATTATTAATTTAGTGATGGGACAGTACCAAATTATTTTACCGATATCGTTACTTTGGAACATTCCTAATTATTATTATTATTATTATTATTATTATTATTATTATTATTATATTAATATTATTGATTATGGTGGAGAGGTAAAGTTGTATTGGTTATATTGCACCTAGGGAACGGGAGACAAATAGGTTTGATCCAGGGAAAGGGAGCGCAACTCCAGTTCATTGTAAAAAAATAATTGACGTCAACCCAGGGAAGCGCTAAACCCGTTGGATTAGTATAGCATCTTGTGATTAGGAGGCGTCAGAGCCAGTCTAAGGTAGGATAAATCTAATGTTATAATATTGTTACATCTGGTAGCTTAGACATCTACAGAGAATACTAGAAGGTCAGCCTGTTGATAACCTTCTAGCATCTAGGCTGTTTCTGAGTTGTAACAGATTTGTCGGTACTTGTCCTTCAACTCATGGGAGTAAGACTACTTATATCAGAAGAACAAGTTAGATAGAGAGTTAGACTCAGGACCTAAATCATATTGTGCCCCATAACACAACCACAACAATGACGAAACACTAAGTTCAAATAAGCCCCTGGGAACATAGTTCTTACAGAGGCCAGGAAGTAAAACTTGAAGAATTGAGACACTTATGCAACATATGAGAATCTTTATTGAAGAAACGTGTCGCCACACAGTGGCTTCATCAGTATAACTTGGTTCACTATTGGGATCATACTTTAATACAAAACTGAGTCTACCTGACAAGAGCAGAAGAGAACAGAATTCTTCCAACAGAGGTGGAGGAGGAGAGGTGTTTCCCACACTGATGTCCAGCCAGAGAGCTGTCTCTCCTCTGTCTGTGAGCATTTTGTTCTCTGCACTTGTCATGTGGACTCAGTTTTTGTGATAGAATATGATCCTATTGTTGAGCCAAGTCATACCTCTTGTCTGTGGAGCAATGTTCCCAGAAACTTAATGTTTTTACCATTTTGTGGTTGTGTGTTGAACCTGTTCTGAGAGGCTTCTACATTGTTGTAGACGGGGTATTTCAAGTTGCTGAAATCAGATTCAATAATTTTTATTTTTATTTTACCCTTTATGGAGAGTATTACGCAGTGTGCTGCAGTAAAAAGATTATTTAAAAAATGCTCCATAGCTTTCCGGGATTTGTACTGAAGCCGGAAAACTATGGAGTATTTTTTAAACAATCTTTTTACTGCAGCACACTGCGTAATAGAGATGTCAGTTGGCCCCGGTTCGTTTTTTTTTTTTTTGTGTATATCTCTTCCTTTCCTGCTGTATGCTGCTTTGTGCTTTTTCTTGTTTGGCAGACTGGTCGCAGTAATGTTCAGGCAAGCTGTGTTTATTGCCTCTCTGTCAGAAGTTAATTTATTTAGGGACTTGTTGGCTTTTTGTGTCACTTTCTGTGCTGAGTCTCCCACACTACACACACACACACACATCTATTACTTATTCTAGTAAATTCATAGTATAATTTAGTACAGTAACGTGCCAGTTGGTACAATTTATTACTGCAAGTACAACGATGTATTCCTGTACAGTTAATGTACAGGAATATTTAGTATACATAATAGTTATAAATGCTTTGCCCATAGTGCTAAAAAATTAATAATTCCAAGAGTATTAGCTTTGAATATAAATATTGTTTAACGTAGACATTTTTTGGGTTCATTAAAGTTCTTAATCTTTTTTATAGCTAATATTTATTCTTTCATTTGTATATTGATTGAAGCTCCACCTAATAAAAGCACTCTTCTGATTGTAGTGCTGCTACCATGAGCTGAAGGACAAGTAATGGCGAATCTGTTACAAGTCAGAAACAGGCTAGATGCTAGAAGGTTTTTGGTAGGTTGGCTTTCTGGTATCAGGTGTATGCCTATGCTGATATAACATTGTAAAAATGGGAGCCTGTCCGGGAGATCTTGATCCAAAGTGTGTGACTAGTCAGACATCGTGAGTATTCTCTTGATCTAAGGAGTTAGAGCTCACTCTTATACATTATACATGGAGGATTTGTATACCTGTCCGAGTCTCTTGATCCAAGAAAATAGAGATATTATTAACAAGCTAACAGCTTTATAACAATCAGATTAGTTTGGAATAACCTAACTTTAGAGATAACATTTGCAAATAATACACAGGAGCGTGCTGTGATCTCATACTTGATGCACAGTCATGTTCTTTGTACGTGTAAAATACGTAGCTGACACTTCGTAAAACTACACTAAAACTTCAGACATGCTTACAAGAAATTTCTCCTTGTAACAATGGGAGCATGTTGAAGAGTCTTGGTCCACTTATGCTAGTGGTGCTGATGCTAGTCGTGATCTTCAGTGTGTAAACACAGCAAATTATATTTGTCCAAAAATAATTCTTGGATAATAACAATAACCAGCAGATAATCATATAGGATTATCCTGTAATTTCCTCTCATTATTGTCAAATTCAATGTTGTGGGTTTGTGTTGGCAAGTTATTGTTAGCGGTCTGGAGTTGTTGTTAGTGGTTGTTTGTGTGTGTGTTTTACGAGCGCCAAGTTGCTTGTAATTAAACTTTAGTGGGTAGGAGTTTGTGTTCCAGAACTTACAGTAAAGTTGGGTCTAGTTAGTGTGTGGTGCCAACACTTGCAGTAAAGTTGGGCTCAGTTGGTGCGTGGTGCCAACACTTCCAATAAAGTTGGGTTCAGTTGGTGCATGGTGCCAACACTTGCAGTAAAGTTGGGTCCAGTTGGGGCGTGGTGCCAACACTTGCAGTAAAGTTGGGCTCAGTTGGTGCGTGGTGCCAACACTTCCAATAAAGTTGGGTTCAGTTGGTGCATGGTGCCAACACTTGCAGTAAAGTTGGGTCCAGTTGGGGCGTGGTGCCAACACTTGCAGTAAAGTTGGGCTCAGTTGGTGCATGGTGCCAACACTTACAGTAAAGTTGGGTCCAGTTGGTGCGTGGTGCCAACACTTGCAGTAAAGTTGGGCTCAGTTGGTGCGTGGTGCCAACACTTGCAGTAAAGTTGGGTTCAGTTGGTGCATGGTGCCAACACTTGCAGTAAAGTTGGGTTCAGTTGGTGCATGGTGCCAACACTTGCAGTAAAGTTGGGTTCAGTTGGTGCATGGTGCTAACACTTCCAATAAAGTTGGGTTCAGTTGGTGCATGGTGCCAACACTTGCAGTAAAGTTGGGTTCAGTTGGTGCATGGTGCCAACACTTGCAGTAAAGTTGGGTTCAGTTGGTGCATGGTGCCAACACTTGCAGTAAAGTTGGATTCAGTTGGTGCATGGTGCCAACACTTGCGGTAAATTTGGGTTCAGTTGGTGCATGGTGCCAACACTTGCAGTAAAGTTGGGTTCAGTTGGTGCGTGGTGCCAACACTTTCAATAAAGTTGGGTTCAGTTGGTGCATGGTGCCAACACTTGCAGTAAAGTTGGGTTCAGTTGGTGCATGGTGCCAACACTTGCAGTAAAGTTGGGTTCAGTTGGTGCATGGTGCCAACACTTCCAATAAAGTTGGGTTCAGTTGGTGCGTGGTGCCAACACTTGGAGTAAAGTTGGGTTCAGTTGGTGCATGGTGCCAACACTTCCAATAAAGTTGGGTTCAGTTGGTGCATGGTGCCAACACTTCCAATAAAGTTGGGTTCAGTTGGTGCGTGGTGCCAACACTTGCAGTAAAGTTGGGTTCAGTTGGTGCGTGGTGCCAACACTTTCAATAAAGTTGGGTTCAGTTGGTGCATGGTGCCAACACTTGCAGTAAAGTTGGGTTCAGTTGGTGCATGGTGCCAACACTTCCAATAAAGTTGGGTTCAGTTGGTGCGTGGTGCCAACACTTGGAGTAAAGTTGGGTTCAGTTGGTGCATGGTCCCAACACTTCCAATAAAGTTGGGTTCAGTTGGTGCATGGTGCCAACACTTCCAATAAAGTTGGGTTCAGTTGGTGCGTGGTGCCAACACTTGCAGTAAAGTTGGGTTCAGTTGGTGCATGGTGCCAACACTTACAGTAAAGTTGGGTTCAGTTGGTGCGTGGTGCCAACACTTCCAATAAAGTTGGGTTCAGTTGGTGCATGGTGCCAACACTTACAGTAAAGTTGGGTTCAGTTGGTGCGTGGTGCCAACACTTGCAGTAAAGTTGGGTTCAGTTGGTGCATGGTGCCAACACTTGCAGTAAAGTTGGGTTCAGTTGGTGCATGGTGCCAACACTTACAGTAAAGTTGGGTTCAGTTGGTGCGTGGTGCCAACACTTGCAGTAAAGTTGGGTTCAGTTGGTGCATGTTGCCAACACTTACAGTAAAGTTGGGTCCAGTTGGTGCATGGTGCCAACACTTCCAATAAAGTTGGGTTCAGTTGGTGCATGGTGCCAACACTTACAGTAAAGTTGGGTTCAGTTGGTGCATGGTGCCAACACTTACAGTAAAGTTGGGTCCAGTTGGTGCATGGTGCCAACACTTCCAATAAAGTTGGGTTCAGTTGGTGCATGGTGCCAACACTTACAGTAAAGTTGGGTTCAGTTGGTGCATGGTGCCAACACTTACAGTAAAGTTGGGTCCAGTTGGTGCATGGTGCCAACACTTCCAATAAAGTTGGGTTCAGTTGGTGCATGGTGCCAACACTTCCAATAAAGTTGGGTCCAGTTGGTGCATGGTGCCAACACTTCCAATAAAGTTGGGTCCAGTTGGTGCATGGTGCCAACACTTCCAATAAAGTTGGGTCCAGTTGGTGCATGGTGCCAACACTTCCAATAAAGTTGGGTCCAGTTGGTGCATGGTGCCAACACTTCCAATAAAGTTGGGTCCAGTTGGTGCATGGTGCCAACACTTCCAATAAAGTTGGGCCCAGTTGGTGCATGGTGCCAACACTTCTAATAAAGTTGGGTCCAGTTGGTGCATGGTGCCAACACTTCTAATAAAGTTGGGTCCAGTTGGTGCATGGTGCCAACACTTCTAATAAAGTTGGGTTCGGTTATATTCCATTACTGACACTTCCACCTCCTGCCACGTCACTTTCCAACCTACCCAGAATTATTTCATAGACTGTTAGTTTGTATCACCACCGTCTTTATTACCATCATTATGTATCTATATATCTATCTATATATATACATGTGTATATATATATATATATATATATATATATATATATATATATATATATATATATATATATATTATATATATATATATATATATATATATATATATATATATATATATATATATGTCGTGCCGAATAGGTAAAACTTGCTATTTTGGCTTAAATAGCAACGCTCTTCTTGCCGAATAAGGCAAGCTAAAATTTGTGTATGCAGTAATTCCACAAAAATTATTCTGAACCTAACGAAAAAAATATATTTCATTGTGTTTGTTTATTATTAAATTATTGTAAACTTATCTGAAATATATTTAGTAGGATTAGGTTAAATTAAATTGCGCTTGTTATAATGAAGTTAGGTAAGTTTTCTAAGGTACTTTTGGTACAAAATTGTTAATTTTTACATTAACATAATTGAAAAAAAAAATATATCTTTAAACGTATAAGAGAAAATTTTAAAATGAACTTAATTTAAAATGAGTTCTTGCTAATTGACCAATTTTCCTATTCGGCACGATATATATATATATATATATATATATATATACATATATATATATATATATATATATACATATATATATATATATATATGTCGTGCCGAATAGGCAGAACTTGCGATCTTGGCTTAAATAGCAACGCTCATCTTGCCATATAGGACAAGTGAAAATTTGTGTATGCAATAATTTCGCCAAAATCATTCTGAACCTAACGAAAAAAATATATTTCACTGTGTTTGTTTAGTATTAAATTATTGTAAACAAATCCAAAATATATATAGTTGGGTTAGGCTAAAATAAATTGTTCTTGTTATAACAAGGTTAGGTAAGTTTTCTAAGATTCTTTTGGTGCAAAATTAAAATTTTTTACATTAACATTAATGAAAAAAATTTCAGAAAGGACTTAATTTTAAAGGAGTTCTTGCTAATTGACCAGTTTTACATATTCGGCACGACATATATATATATATATATATATATATATATATATATATATATATATATATATATATATATATATATATATATATATATATATATATATATATATATATATATATATATATATATATATATATATATATATATATATATATATATATATATATATATATATATATATATATATATATATATATATATATATATATATATCCAGTATGTTGTTATGGCAGTGTGCAGATTTGGAACCAGGCCCTCGAGTACTTTCCAGGTATATATTATCATGTATCTCTCTCTCTCTCGGCCTCGTTCAAAGCAGAAGACATACCAGAGCTGGAACAAATAGAGAGATCGTTCACGGTTTGCATTGAGCCTGTAAAGGACCTAAATTACTGGGAACGCCTTCAAGTCTTGAACATGCACTAATTGGAGCGAGGAGAGAGAGATACATGATAATATATACCTGGAAAGTACTCGAGGGCCTGGTCCCAAATCTGCACACTGCCATAACAACATACTGGAGTGAGAGATATGGGAGGAAGTGCAAAATAAACCCAGTGAGGAGCAGGGATGCGGTGAGCACAATAAGGGAACACTGTATCAACATCCGGGGTCCCAGACTATTCAACATCTTTACAGAAGATATCAGAAACACTACTGGAAGAAGTGTAGAAGCCTTCAAGAGGAAACTGGACAAGTATCTTCACCAGGTGTCAGATCAACCAGGCTATGATGGATATGTGGGACAGCGCGCCTCCAGCAGCAACAGCTTGGTTGATCAGGCAAGCACCGGACGAGGCTGGCCCATGGCATGTTGGTTAATTATAATTAATTATAATAGTTTTGTTGCTGACACGTTCTCTAATCTCTAGTTGTTGGTTTCCAGGTGTTGGTTCCCAGGTGTTGCTCCCCAGGTGTTGCTCCCCAGGTGTTGCTCCCCAGGTGTTGCTCCCCAGGTGTTGCTCCTCAGGTGTTGTTCCCCAGGTGTTGCTTCCCAGGTAGCAGTTTGTGTTAAGTAGTGCTTGGGACTACGGCTTATCATCCTTGTTATAGCGGGAGCACAGTGTTATACACTGTAGTGTGTAGCGGGAGTACCCGGGGGGGGGGAGGAGGAAGAAGAGGAGGAGGAGGAGGAGGAGGAGGATTAAGAGTGTGGGAGAATAGGCATGGAGAGTGACGGAGGAAGGACATTGAAAGAGGAAGATAGATAGTGGGAAATATAAAAGGAAACGTAGATCTCTCTCTCTCTTTCTCTTCTTTACGTAGAGGTACTTCTTAATCCTTCTTATCCACCCCTGGATAGGATTCACTGGTCGATAGCGATCCTCCTCTCGCTAATCTTCTCTACCTCACTCCTCTCCCTATCATTCTCTCTTCATCCTTCTCCCCTCATTATTCTCATCTCCCTGTTTTCCAAGTTCCCTTTCCGTTCATTATCCTTCTCTCTACCTCCCTCTACACTCATTATCCTTCTCTTTACCTCCCTTTCCACTTATTACTTTTCTTTTTAACTCTCTCTTGAATAATTATAGCTCTCTTTACCTCTGATAATCTGTGATCTTTCTCATTGTTACTTCCTCTATCATTGTTCCAGATGAGCTCTCTATTTCTCTCTCTCTCTCTCTCTCTCTCTCTCTCTCTCTCTCTCTCTCTCTCTCTCTCTCTCTCTCTCTCTCTCTCTCTCTCTCTCTCTCTCTCTCTCTCTCCTCTGCATCAGTAATTTAACCAACGTCAGTAGCATTAGCGGAAGCACAGAAATTGTTGTAGTAGTGGTAGGATTAGCAGCAGCAGTGCTGGTAGTAGTAGTAGTTGTAGTAATAGCAGCATTAATAGTATCAACTACAGTAGTAATGATGGTAATACCCGCTGCAGAAGTAGTAATTACAACAGCAGCAGCAGCAGCAGCAGCAGCAGCAGTAGTAGTAGTAGTAGTAGTAGTAGTAGTAGTAGTAGTAGTGGCAGTAGTAATTGAAGTAGTGGGTCAACGGCCTGCCATTAGCAGCAGCTTGGTTGAGCAGACAAGCCTGGCCCAGGGCCGGGCTCTGGGAGTAGGAGAATTATATAATTCTGTACACCCGTCAAAGGTGTATCAGAGATCAAGGTAATGGTGCAAATGTTAATCTTGTGTGATTCTCAGTTGATGCAAAGATTTGCTAGTTGATAAATCAGACATATTACAAAACTTAAGTAACTTTATTCTGGAAACGGTTCGCCATTCAGTCCAATACAGAGAAGAACGGAGGAAGATGTAGAGTTTGAGGTAACCAGTCCCTGGAGATGGTGTGTTCAGTCCATCAGTCTTCATAAAAGTACAGCATATGCACAGAGGAGTTAATACACTGAAGACAGGTGAGGCGTAGCAGTTGGAGGCGGCGTCACCAGTGGACAAAATTCACTAATTGAAATATGTCATGACTCTAGGTCTATCAATTCATCAAGACTGATAGACTGAACATATCATCTACAAACTGAGGGACTGATCACCTCAAACTCCTCCAGATCTTTCTCCGTTTTTCTCTGTATTGGACTGATGAAGCCATTGACTGGCGAAACGTTTCCATAATGATACTCAAGTGTTACACGTGTGTTGCAGTCATCAACTTGTCGGTTTTCCATATTACTTATATAGTAATTCTTCATCTAGTTGATGAATAAGACATGTGCAACACCTGACTATACTGATGAGACGTTTCGCCACAAGTGACTAGATTCATCATGGCTAAGATACTGAATAAGTCCGAATTACCTTTCCAGGTCCAGCGTCCCCTGGTAATTATCGGCCAAACATTTCGTCAGTAAAGATACCCAGATGTTGTACATTTGTGGTATAAATCAACTTATAATTGCACTAATTATCATTAAGGCAATTATAAGTGTTGGGTCTCATTTGTGCTGGTTTTATAATTACCGTAATGCTGGAGTAGCTGCTGCATGTCACCTCCAAGTACCTCATTACTGATACACGATACCGCTTAATTGGGCTTAAAGTCTTCCATCGATTATTTGGAGTCATTAAGGCAGCAGGTTATCTGGTCAGCGCCAGCCAGGGATGTTTTCGTCCCTGAAATTGGGCTTAAAACCTATTTGGAGTCACTCAGACAGCAGGTTACCTGGTCAACAACGCCAGCCAGGGATACTTGCGTACCTGGCTGGTGTTGTGGGAATTAAAATAAACTCTTATTGTATATAGACACAAGTTTCATTTTAGAAAAGAAGAAAGAGGCACAATACCGTGACTGGGACAATACGCAAATATCCCCCACGTAAGAGAGAGGAGCTTACGACGACGTTTCAATCTGACTCTGACCACTTACAAAGTCAGTGTGACTTTGTAAGTGGTCCAAGTCGGACCGGAACGCCGTCGTAAGTTCCTCTCTCCTATATGCGGGTTAATTGTGTATTGTCTCAGTGTATATAGGGTAGGAGACATGCACCTCTCGGAGTACATATCCTGTGTGAATTATAACGCTGACTAACAGTTACGTTGTTTCTGGTGTCATTATCCAGCAGTGGTAGCTGGAGGGTAGAGGATGCCAAGGGTCATTTTCCTGGTGGTTACTATGGTAGTTTGGTTTTTATGGCAGTCTTCATCTCGTGAGTAGGCAGTGTTGGCCAACCATCTCATGATGTTATGTCCAGGATGGACTCTCATGAGAGGACTGATGGTCCTGGTAATGACCATTCATAGCCCTCTTTGACGGCGGTGGGTGACACCAAGGGCACTGATCAACAGGTATTTAGTCTTGTGATGGTTGTTTTGCATTACATGGGCACCAACAGCCTGGTTGAACTGGGATGTCTAGCTTCAAGCTGAGCCGAGAAAGATTTACACCATCTTTTTTCCTCCTCCTCCTCCTCCTTCTTCTTCTTCTTCTTCTTCTTCTTCTTCTTCTTCTTCTTCTTCTTCTTCTTCTTCTTCTTCTTCTTCTTCTTCTTCTTCTTCTTCTTCTTCTTCTTCTTCTCATTATTATTATTATTATTATTATTATTATTATTATTATTATTATTATTATTATTTATCTCCAAAGAGGGAACTTGTAGTTCCCTGATTTGTTTTCTTTTTCTTCATATTAACGTTTTTGTCATTTCACTCATCCAATCGGATTCAGATTTTGAGTGTGTGCAGCAGGGCAGCGAGGAGCAGATTCTAGGAACATTGGCATGTACACGCTCCCTCTGACCAAAGTTACTGAACCCTATCCCAGCATCCTGCAATGACTGGGATAACTTGTAAGACAGTGGTGGGGCTTCAAACGTTCAAAAAAAGTGTCTTTTAATTCGTCGACAGATGAGAGTGAAACTCGTGTGTGTAGGCGCATGTTTGGCCATTTTGTGCGTAAAATAAATTGAAAATTTTATTTCCCTTAAAATCACATAACGAGAACTAAATTTCAGTTTACTTCTTCCGAATGACGTCAGTATTAAGTGACTGATGCGTCTTATGGCCAACATAGTGTCCATTATTGTGTGTGTGTGTGTACGTACCTAATTATACTCACCTAATTGTGGTTGGAGGGGTCGAGACTCAGCTCCTGGCCCCGCCTCTTCCCTGATCGCTACTAGGTCCTCTCTGCTTCCTGAACTTTTGTCATACCTCGTTTTAAAGCTATGTATGGTTCCTGCCTCCACTATATCACTTGCTAGGCTATTCCACTTCCTGACGGCTCTGTGACTGAAGAAGTACTTCCTAACATCCCTGTGACGCGTCTGAGTCTTCAGCTTCCAATTGTGACCCCTTGTTTCTGTGTTCCCTCTCTAGAACATCCTGTCCCTGTCCACCTTGTCTATTCCACGCATTATTTTGTATGTTGTTATCATGTCTTCCCTGACCCTCCTGTCCTCCAGTGTCGTCACTCCGATTTCCCTCAACCTTTCTTCGTAGGATATGTGCCTGAGCTCTGGAACTAACCTTGTTGCAAACCTTTGTACTTTCCCTAATTTCTTGACGTGCTTGACCAGGTGTGGGTTCCAAACTGGTGCTGCATACTCCAATATGGGCCTGACGTACACAGTGTACAGTCTTGAACGATTCCTTACTAAGGTATCGGAACGCTATTCTCAGGTTTGCCAGGCGCCCATATGCTGCAGTAGTTATCTGGTTGGTGTGTGCCTCCGGAGACGTGTTCGGTGTTATGGTCACCTTAAGATCTTTCTCCTTGAGTGAGGTTTGCAGCCTTTGTCCACCTAACCTATACTCTGCGATCTTCTTTGCCCTTCCCCAATCTTCATGACTTTGCAATTGGCAGGGTTGAATTCGAGAAGCCAGTTGCTGGACCACGTGTCCAGCCTGTCCAGGTCTCTCTGTAGTCCTGCCTGTTCCTCATCCGATTTAATCCTTCTCTTTAGCTTCACATCATCTGCAAACAGGGACCCTTCAGAGTCTATCCCTTCCATCATGTCATTCACATATATCAAAAATAGCACTGGTCCTAGGACTGACCCCTGTGGGACCCCGCTCGTCACAGGCGCCCACTGTGATACCTCATCGCGTACCATGACTCGTTGTTGCCTCCCTGTCAGGTATTCTCTGATCCATTGCAGTGCCCTTCCTGTTATACACGCCTGATCCTCCAGCTTCTACACTAATCTCTTGTGAGGAACTGTGTCGAAGGCCTTTCTGCAGTCTAGGAAAATGCAGTCAACCCACCCCTCTCTCTCGTGTCTTACTTCTGTTACCTTGTCATAAAACTCCAGAAGGTTTATGACACAGGATTTGCCTTCCATGAATCCTTGCTGGTTGTTGTTTATAATCTTGTTTCGTTCCAGGTGTTCCACCAATCTCCTCCTGATAATCTTCTCCAATGACTTTGCATACTATACACGTCAGAGACACTGGTCTGTAGTTTAGTGCTTCGTTTCTGTCTCCTTTCTTAAAAATGGGGACTACATTTGCCGTCTTCCACACCTCAGGTAGTTGCCCAGTTTCAAGGGATGTATTGAAGATTGTGGTTAGTGGCACGCACAGTGCCTCTGCTCCTTCTCTAAGCACCCACGGGGAGATGTCTGGACCCCTCGTCTTTGAGGTATCGAGGTCACTTAGCAGCTTCTGCTAAGGTCTTTGTTGTCTTCCTCCTGATGTGGCTATACAACAGTTTCGGGTCAGACTTAGACTTTCGAATCGATGTTATTTTCATACTGTCGCTGGGCCTGGTCACAGACCAGGCCGCGGGGGCGTTGACCCCCGGAACTCTCTCCAGGTAAACTCCAGGGCCTCCCTCCTTACCTGTGCATACTCGTTCCTGGCTCTTCGACTAATCTCCTTGTTTTCCTGTGTTCTTCGCCTTCTGTACTTTTTCCATTCTCTATTGCACTTGGTGTGTGTGTGTGTGTGTATGTGTGTGTGTGTATGTGTGTATGTGTGTGTGTGTGTGTGTGTGTGTGTGTGTGTGTGTATGTGTGTGTGTGTGTGTGTGTGTGTATGTGTGTATGTGTGTGTGTGTGTGTGTGTGTGTGTGTGTGTGTGTGTGTGTGTGTGTGTGTGTGTGTGTGTATGTGTGTGTGTGTGTGTGTGTGTGTGTGTGTATGTGTGCAGGAAAGTTTGTCAGAATAATAAACTAGTTGAAAAAAGAATGGAATCATTGGAATCTACGCCATAACTGGAAAATGACTCTTCAGATCGGCTTTAAATTTTCACCACTGGTGTGGATTCCTAAATTTTGGCAAGGTTCAAGCTGTTATTGGCTGGACTAAGTCCCAGTTTGCCAATTTTATTGAAAACTGGACAAATATCTCCACTAGGTGCTAGGTCAACCAGGCTGTGATGGATATGTGGGTAAGGGGGCAACCAGCAGCAAGAGCCTGGTTGACCAGGCAAACACCAGACGAGCCTGGCCCATGGCCGGGCTCCGAGAGTAGTAAGACTCTCGAAATTCATCAAAGGTATCAAAGGTAACTAAGAAATGATTCTTCGGATAGGCTTTAAATTATTAATGATGATGTATTCTGTAAGAAGATGATAACCCACAATGGTCCAAGTCGGACCGAAACGTCGTCGTAAGCTTCTCTCTTTTATGTGCGGGTTATTTGTGTATAAGTTTACTAAAATTGGTAAAAAAAATAATTGCAATTGTTCGAATCAGATCATTCCTGAGGAATGCCTTGGTCGATCGTCTTCAAACTTTAACCATTGGTGGACTTCATTAAAATAAAGTTTGACGTTCACTTTGGTCATATGTAAATTTCAGTTTGCCAATTTTATTAAATTGTTTCCTATGTAATAACTAAAGAATGCCTCTCCTGATCGGCATCAAACTTTTAGTACTGATGTGTTTTCCTAAAAGGAATCTTCGACTTGATTTTACATTAAGTGCAAATTTACATTTTGCACGTGTATGTCCAGATTTACATTATGTTTGCGTATATGCAAATTTACATTATGTACGTGTATGTATACATAACATCTGAGCCCCTCAGGACCATTATAACATTCTACGTTTTGTACCCAGAGTTTTAATAAAATTTAAGTACTTACATTCATACTTTTAAACCTTAAATACTAGCAAATGTTAGTGAAAAAAAAACATTGGTTGATTTTGGCTTTGTTGGTCCCAATTTGCATTTTTTGTTATGGAAGAAAGTGAGAAAATTGAATTTTTTTTCATGCGATGATCTGTGAGTACAGGAAGACCCCGCATATACAGCGCCAATTTTCATGCGATGATCTGTGAGTACAGGAAGACCCCGCATATACAGCGCCAATTTTCATGCGATGATCTGTGAGTACAGGAAGACCCCGCATATACAGCGCCAATTTTCATGCGATGATCTCTGAGTACAGGAAGACCCCGCATATACAGCGCCAATTTTCATGCGATGATCTCTTGAGTACAGGAAGACCCCGCATATACAGCGCCAATTTTCATGCGATGATCTCTTGAGTACAGGAAGACCCCGCATATACAGCGCCAATTTTCGGTGTTCCATGTTTTCGTCGGCTTCAAATCGAGCCATTGTTCATTATGAAACACCTGTCAGTGACAGTCGCAGACAGGTGGAACAATGGCTCATTTGGAGGCCAACAAAAACGTGAGTAGTCAACTTTTCTTCTGGGGCGTCCCTTCCGGTTTAGGGCCTTTCACTGGAGCGTCCCTTCCGGTCTAGGCCTTCCACTGAGCGGTGTATCCGGTCTAGGACCAGCAGCTGGAGGGTCACCTTTTCACACCTAGGTGTTACTTCCGGTTTGACCATGACCTCGCCCTCGAGACTACCTCACCCTTGACCCCCCAACCAATACCCCCACCCCCACGACCCCCGCCTTGCGACCCCGCCGTCGCGCCGCGCGCCCGCGCACCCGCGCGCCCCGCCCCGCCGCCCCGCGCGCCCGCGCACCCGCGCGCCCCGCCCCGCCGCCCCGCGCGCCCCGCGCGCCCCGCCCCACCCCGCGCGCCCGCCCGCGCTCCTTCGCGCCTTCTGCTGCGCCTTCTGCAGCGTCGTCCGGATCGCCCCCGCGCCTCGAATTTTTTTCCGATTTTTGTCGAATTTTTTTTGAATTTCATTTTCTTGTGCTCTCCATCTCCTCGGATCAAGTTTTTGGATTCCCCCCTATGGGGGTTTCGAAAGTCTCCACTTCCTCGGATCTCAAGTTTTTTTGGTTTCCCCCCCTATGGGGTTTTCGAAATTCTCCTCGGATCAAGTTTTTTGGATTCCCCCCTATGGGGTTTTTCGAAATTCTCCAATTCCTCGGATCAAAGTTTTTGGAATCCCCCCTCTGGGGGTAAGCATTCAAAATAGGCTCCTCCTATGGGGGCATGCTTACTACAGGTCTAAACAAGTTAAATGAACTAAAAAAAAAAAGCGTTTACTCGGCGGTCAGTGACGTCACGCGCACAGGCTGAATCATGTCGACCCTTTTTTTTAGTTCATTCAAGTTAATAAGGGGACACAGCAGTGACGTCACACACACAGGTTGAATCATGTCGAACTTTCAGTTCATTCAAGTTAATAAGGGGACACATATACATCATAGGGAAAACATTTTCATCATCAGAAAGACACATTTCAGGATAACACTAATACACAATTTTTTTTTTCATTATTTATTATACAGCCATTACATTTCTGGTAATACAAACAAATACAATTTCATTGAAAAACGCTACAATTCATTGACTAAAATCAACGTAGAGTAATTTTTCTTCTCTTGTAGAATTTCTGTGCATTTTGTTCAGGGTCGTCGTCTTCTTCCTCATCTGTTATACAATAAACTTCTGGGGGGGAAGCTGGTGGATAATAAATGGGGGAATCCTCATCCGGGGAAACTGGTGGATAATTTATGGGGGAAGCTGGCGGATAATTTATGGGGGAATCCTCATCCATACATGAAGTAGGTTGGGAATTTGTCATAAAATATTCCATCTCGCTCCATACGCATTTATCGCAATAACAACTACTAACACATTCTCCACTCATATGAGACTGGGGAGAAGGGTCGATCTCGGCGTGGGTAGGAGTTACAATATCCTGGATAAAAGCGTTAACATCAACCGCCTGAGTAGGAGGCACAGTCTCAACATCCACATGAGGTCGGGGAGAAGTCTCGTTGGTAGGAGGGGTAGCAACAGCATCTCCATATGGATGGGTAGGAGGCTGGGTGGATCTCGCTCCTAACAATCCCATCAACTCGCAAATCATTTTCTCCTGTCGGATTTGATTTGCGCGAATAAGTTCCAACAACCGCATTATATTCGCATCTGGCAAAGAAAAAAAATTTCTCGATTAGAAGAAGAATAAGGCATATCTTTAATTGCATTAAAAAGTTTTATTGGTTAATACATTACACTTCTAAAATCATTTATGTGTAAAAAAAGATTTTTTCAATATTAGAACAAGATAATGAACAAAAAAATCACTTACCATTTACCGCAGGTGGATTATTCCGACATACACAGGGATGCAATCTTCTCTCCTCCTCGCAGACACCTCCAACGGAGTACTGAATTGGATTCATCCTTGACCCAACTTGAATGACAGTAGATGCAAAGAGTGACCCAGCACGGGCATTTATAACAGCGTTATGACCTATCGCCCCGCCTCTAACCTTTCGCCCCGCCTCTAAACACCTCTACCCCACCGTATTATAATTCCAATATTTTACACAGATTTTCATAATTCCACGTTGAATTATTAGCAAATACACTTGAACATGAGGGTATATTGAAATGCTCATATGCATATTTCATTATAAATTGGTCATTCTTTAATTTATTTCTACCAAAATCTTTAAACAAATATGGTATAATTTTCTTGACGCTATAATTTGTTAACTTATACACAAAATATATAGCATATAAGCCGCACACCAATGATTTTTCATGTTGAATCCTCTGATTAATACCGTACATGAAATTTCTCTTGTATATAATTTTCTCATATATATTTGTATAATGTTTTAAATCCACCCCGAAACTATCTAAATATATTAATATGTATTTGTTCACATATATACTAATCCAATGACCCATATTTTCATCTTGATCGTTCAATATATTAATGATGAAAATTACCGGCTTATCTTTTATCCTCATAATAACTTCATTTATATTATTTGCGGCAAAACATCCCAAATACGAGGCGTATCTTCCCGTATGATGTTTCAAGGCAATATTTATTTCTTCACAATTCATGATCTATACTCGCGTATGCACTATCACTGTTCTATTTTCATTTATATTTAAAATCGCATTAGTTTCACCAAACATCAGACAAATTCTATTCTCATCTTTCGGTTTACCAAATGTCATATCTATTCTCAAATTACCATTCTTCTCGACAGATATAGCATTCTTAACCTGTTCACTTCTCAGATCAACACCTAATATAGTTCTGCCTTGGAGAAAACTCTTATATGTAATCAGATGATCAGTCTCCAAACCCAGAGATTTCAAGGTAGCGTAATATAACCTACTCGCGTGGGTAGGGAACTTACAGTCAATATTAAGAATCATTTCTGAATTAATTGTAACCCCGAAATGATTCAAATCTTCATGTTGAAAATATAATGGATTAAAATTATATCCTCCATCATATGTCTTCATATCAACTAATATAATAAATATCTTATCGGGTATGACTTGTCCCCAAGGATTATCTGCGATCAATTGTGTTTGATTAGATGCCAGAATATATGATTTAAATAATGTCTTCTTGAACAGATATTCACACCCCTGCGGGTTTGCCCTCATGCTTGAATTCAATGCAATTAATGCATTCGTATACGGAATAACTTTATCGATCCATAATTTAATGGAATTAATATTATATTTATATGTTTTTCCGCTTAATGGAGTCATAATTGCCCATGCGGGTGAATGCATTTCAAGTCTCAATCGACATTCGACACTATCCAGGATATATTCGTGAAAACTACTCACATCCAGCATCAAAGGGAAACAAGTATTCACTTCATTCGTTAATTTACCTTCGTCTTTCTTAATATCATCTAAATCAGCTGTTGTAATAGTACTACTTGCTGTGTCTTTATTACGAAAGAATGCTATTCTTCCCAATGTATCTAATTTTGATGGGGATAAATGCTTAAGCAGTTTAATATAACCCGTATATGAATAAAATGGATTCGATTCTATAAGTTGTTCATTGAGATACAAACACACAGATTTGAATATTGTCTGACTTATAGAGTTCACAAATATGACCTTATCATCGTCTCCCAGTGCACTCCCATCCTCATTTGTTATATTTATGTTCATTTCCAAGGCCAGACTCGTTAAATCTAAAAAATGACCTTCTGAACTTTGTATTCTAAATTCGAGAAATTTATCAGATCCCTGATTTACTGGTAATACTTCACAGGTGCGTCTAGCTGCTATTGAGGATTCAATAATGGTATGTCCTGGTAATTTTGGGAATCCATCAGTTATGGAATGAGAATAAGTGGGGACGGGGGCGTTGAGTCCCCCCGGTGTAACGTATAGAGCACCAGCCGACATACTAACAATATGACAGTCAACAATAAACTAAAATTAATTAAATATTCCAGTTTCTTTTATTATTAAATTTCAATCGTTTCAAACCAATCTTTCTACTTCCTCCGGATAATAACTTCTGTCCGACACCCTTCAATGTTTCTACGCCTCTATTTCTCGCAGAATTTTTCAATGCAATACCATTATTAACATCGTTCAACACATTTTGCCCGTATTGTAATACTCCCGGAGCAAAGGTATTCAATAAGAATGGTAATGCTTTTCTGGCCATCCCGCCGAGAAATGACAATAATCCTCCGCCCCTCCCTCTAGCTTTATATAATATAATATCATCTAAACCTCCCCCTTTCACCCTCGAAGTATCAAAGAGTTTCAGGAATGATTCCACTGAAGGAGGAGAGAAACTGGTTCTCATCTTGACGGTTCGTTCAATATTAACTCAACTTGATCATTCACTCTCGTTTTATAGGTCTTAAATGTAGTACACATACAGTAGAACACTTGTCATTATATTGAATTAACCTTCCTTTCTGATCAGCGAGCTTAATACTCACTTGATCAATTATCTTTTTATTAAGTGGTTTATACATTGTGGGGTCATAATTAGATCTTAATGTATTAATATCAACTACTCCCAAAAGAGATACCAACTGATCGCCAAAATTAATGGGATCAATCAAATCACTATATATTAACATATAATTAATACCTGATTCAGGATCGGGTGGGTTTACCGCCTTCACACCAGACTCGTTAAAAATAATCTCTTTTTTATTGGTAAAGACATACAAAATTTCATTACCTAAGAACCCTAGCATATCGCTTCCTTCTTTATCAAATTCCAACCCCACATAACCACTGGTAATATCAGAAGGTAGTATAATTTTTTTTTTCAAGTTAATAACCACTCTGTTTATTCCTGGATGATATGTGAACACAATTGAGTTTTTGGGGATGATAATACCCGTTGTATGTTTAACTGCTATTAAGAGATTTGCATTAATATCCTCATTTATTGCCTCTAAAATCCTTGCCATATCACCTCCAATAATTTTGCTCATATCAATTTTATGCATATATTTATTTACTGTAGATTTCTCATATGTAATACATATCTTCAAATTCTTTTGCGGTATATAATGCGTCTTGGGGTAAATTATATTTTTCAGAGCAACCTCATAATCAATTTTATTATCTAATATAATGGGGTCATATAATTTATTAATGAAAGCCGAAGGTGTATTGGCGGGAAATAAATCGAGACTTGAATCGCTACACACGTATAGAAGACGTTCAGCCATCTCCACACTCTTATAACACACACTAAATAAAAACATAACTTGACAGAGTTTATATACTCACCTAATATGTTATCCACGATGTTTCTCTCCTTACACCGCCTCCTTTATGTAATAATTGTTTTCTCACTTTTGTATTCCTCACAAAATCAAAATGTATACCTGATATATTTAATAAATGCTTTATTTCTGTTAAGTAATCAGAATCGATTCTTCTCGCTGATTTCACATTATTTTCTGATAAAACATTTAATATTTCAATAATATTACGTCCAGTAATGGGGGTAAGAAGGTCACCATTCTCATCCCAACTCACCAAAGGATTTCTTTGCAATAATACCAACATTGATTTCACATATTCTATATTTCTCGCACTCACTCTTATGTGCATGAATCTTGACAAATCTGGGGTTTTCTGAGGTTTCACCGAGGTGAGAGCAGGTGGGTTGACCTGCCTAGCGGGAGTAGTCTTAAACTTGCGTTTAACACCACGCTTCAAGCATCCACCACCACCACCTCCTTCCAAATTCTCACCACCCTCCGATTTTACTAACTCGAGAGGTTTCCGATTCATAACTGAAGTTGGTACAAGATAAAATTCTTTCATGATTTATTAAACAATCTCGAAATAATATTTACTGCTAGAGGTAATATAATGCCAAGAAGATTTCCACCTCTGATACTCAGCAAATATTTCTTTTTACGCTGAAAACCGATTTTCTTACAAGCTAATGATTTAATCTCGTTCTTGTACTTTTTAAATATTTTAGGGTCTAATGGTATTTTATTCTTAATCAAATTCTTGAAAATCTCACTGATACAACTTATGTGCGTTTTCTTAAACTGTTGTAATAAACTCTTCCGATGATTGCGTGGGAGACTATTAAGTAATGTAATTAATTCTTTAAATTTTTCTAATAATGATTTTTTCATTGTACCTTCAACAAATCTCCTTCTTTGACCCACGAATTAAAAGTGGAATCATAACCTTTATAAGATACCAAATAATGCGTAATTCCACCAATTTTTTTTCGTTTCAATACTCTGTCGATAATATATTCTGGAGGTGGTATGGCTGGGGTCAATTCTTCGCGATAAAATGTTCCTTTAATCTTTTCACCTTTCAAATCTTTCAAATGATATGTTGTTATAGGTTGAGAATTATTAATTCTATATATTTTAAATATTTCCTCTGTATTTTGTGTGTGAAACCCTCGGTTAAACGCGGATGATCTGCTAAGAGTCACTCTTGTTGTGTCTCCAACAGCCAATTTCTTACTGATTCGTTTCTTATTGGATCTTCCATTTTTATAATTTATCCGAAACTGATTCCTTATATCATTCAATGACGTAATACCATGGACTTGCAATGGGGTTTTACCGCCAATCCCCGAGTGCGGAGATGAATTATACGCATCTACTAATTCATTTAACACTTTTGAATAATTAAATGTATTGGCACTTGTCATATACTTGTATAATTTACGTTTCAGCGTTTGCAAGCCTCTCTCTGCAATGGAAGCTTTTGTTTCTTTCGAAAATACATGATATAACTTTATATGCTTACTCTGCAGATAATTCTGTACCTGTTTATTTAGAAACTCCCTGCCTTTATCTGTAAATAATCTCGATATATTCTTCGCCTTTTCATTCTCCAATATGTTTTGTAATGCATGTAAAGTGCTCGGTCCGTCTTTCTTTTTCATGAGTACTGCTTGTAAATATCTTGAAAAAACATCGATACACACGAGAATGTATTTATATCCATCATTATATCTGGATAATTTAGACATATCACCCAAATCACAGGTTAATATCACTCTGGGTTTAGGAGCAATTATTTTCCTACGAGGAAACTTCTTAGGTTTAAGAACGTATAAAGTATATGATCTTTCTGAATTTAAGAAATTTCTGACCTCTTTCAAGGTTATGGACGGATCGATCTTTTTTACAGCTGTATATAAACTGTTTACACCAGAGAATGACCCAGCAGATCCAGGATCTCTATAAACCTTTTCAATTAATTTTGCTCGCTCCATTGGTATACAATTTCGTAGGAATCCTGCCGTAACACATTGGTTCGCAACTGTAATGCTTCTGGTGTATTTAATGCAAGGTCTATGAATAAATAACCAAAGGGTGACCGTTTTATAGCAGATTTATATATATTTACAAATTCCTTATTTTTTCCGAACACTTGTCGCCCCAGAATCTCTACTTGTCCAAGATCCCTCATTTTAAATAAAGCAAAATGCGTGGCGTTTAACGCCATGGTACGACTATATCGCCCTCCGTGAAATATATTTTGAGTAATCAGAATAATGCTTATATTATGATGTCTACCTTTAGTAAAACATTCGAGAATAATTTCACTGTTACCTGCTTTTAAAAATAGATCATCAACAATAATTATTGTATTTTCATCAGGTGATGCAATGACATTCTGCGGGTCGATAATATCGTTACTTAATGTTAATTTATGAGTTATCTCTGAATCTTGTTCTAAGGGGTGTGATGTCACCCCGCATATTATAATGTTATGAAATTTCTCGTGGTATAACTTTATTAATTTTGATGTGAAATACGATTTGCCACTATTCGAATAACCGGCAATGATAATCCTTGATGGATAACGAAATATATCAACGTCAGCAGATGTGTATGTTGTCAAGTTCAACATCTTCCCCTTATTATTTTAAAATGAACTAAAAGTTTCCTCTCATTAAGTTAAATGAACTAAAAGTTTCCTCTCATTAAGTTAAATGAACTAAAAATTTCCTCTCTTTAAGTTGAATGAACTAAAAAGGGTGTTTACCATAGAGAGGCGTCTTGTACACTGTAAGTCTTAATGGGTTTTCAAGATATATAATACTTTTAGTTCAACAAGAGGACACAGTTAATGTGGAGCAGGATTGCCTCACCAAAATTAGTTGCTTTAGGGTGACGATTGACCTAGGTGTTTCAGTAAGGATATACTGGTATTATATTCTATCTTGGATGTTACCCGCATTTCATGGCGCCTGTCTGTCCTGAGTTGACGCAGGTGTTATGTTCTACCTTGAGTGTGAACCGCATTACATGGCGCCTGTCTGTCCTGAGTTGACCCAGGTGTTCGGTAAGGCGATGATTATCTTTAATCTACCTTAGGTGTGAACCGCATTACACCATGTGTTGAGGTGACCCACAATGAGTCTCTCAGAGTGAGGACAGTGCTTCTATCCGTGACTGAGCTCATCTTCCCCATATTATTTTAAAATGAACTAAAAGTTTCCTCTCATTAAGTTAAAGGACCTCATCTTCCAACGCTGAACCGCACAACATGCTGTCTGTCTGACCTGTGTTGACCCAGGTGTTCATGATTATCTTAAATCTACCTTAGGTGTGAACCGCATTATACCGTGGTGTCGGGAGGAGGGGGCGGCCTATATAAGCTCAATGAGACACTCAGAGCGAGGACAGTGCTTCCATCCATCATCCGTGACTGACCTCATCTTCCCCCCCACAGTATTCCTCTCATTTAAGTTAAAGGACCTCATCTTCCAACGCTGAACCGCACAACATGGAGAAAGGTAAGTTATACTTAGAAAATTCTTGTTTTTGCATGTTTAATTTTTGTTGAAGCATACGAGTGAAATTTGGGTTAATTTTTGTTGAAGCATACGAGTGAAATTTGGGTTAATTTTTGTTGAAGCATACGAGTGAAATTTGGGTTAATTTTTGTTGAAGCATACGAGTGAAATTTGGGTTAATTTTTGTTGAAGCATACGAGTGAAATTTGGGTTAGTGCGTTAATAAGTGAAATTTTTAAATGGGTTAAATAAGTGAATTGGTGAAGAGGAGATTGTTAGAAAATTCTTGTTTTTTTACATGTTTAATTTTTGTTGGAGCATATGAGTGAAATTTTTTACTGGGATAGTGCGTTAATAAGTGAAATTCTTAACAGGGGATAGCATATATTCGAAATACTTGGAAGCATTGGTGAAGAGAAGATTATCGATTAGAAAGCAGCGTTCGTTGGTAATCGAGAAAGGCGGTGTACAACGCAATGAAAGGTTATTGCAATTGGATAATGAGTGGGCACGTGTAGATGCTTTATGGAAGAAGGCTATAGAAACAGGTATGTAACCAATTTGTGATCTTTTGTTGTGCTAGTCACTCGAGAAAAGATTTTTTTGTTCTATTCATTGAAATCTTAATATATTTTGGGTTATGAATTGGATGTGCTTTTTTCCTCTGTTCATTGAAATCTTAATATTTTTTTTTGGGTTATGAATTGGATGTGCTTTTTTCCTCTGCAGGAAATACACCTGGTAGTGTTGTCGCCCAGCTTGGTGGTGAGAGTGCTAGTGTTGGTACCTCACAATGCGGAGGTGCGGGTACTTCTGCCCCCATTAATGATGATGAGAGAGCAACTACCTCGCATGACGTGTCTGACACGCATAATAGTGAAGATGAGACCCCAGAAGTTATTACATATATCCAGAATTTTAGAGGTAGACATACAGTGAGGAAATATAGTGTTCCTTCATCTTATAACAGAGAGTTAAGAATGTATTTACATGTTTATAGGGATTATTTTATAGAACAGATGCGAGATATGTATGATAGATCGCCTCTAGCAATGTCGCTCAGAATCCACCCAATTATAGTTATAAGGACATTACGTCAAAACATATCGGGTGATGATCAAAATGGACAATTTGTGATAAATTTAGCGTTTGAGTTAGTAAGTGAAGAGGAAATCTCTGAAGTATTTGATCGATGGGTGGGAACGATATTAGAAAGATACGAGTCAGAGTTGCAAGATCAGGAAGGATCTGGCTGGATCATAGATCAAATCGAATCTTTCAGTATCGAATATGTTAAAGTAGAATTCAGAGTGCAAGTGGGGTCATATGTGGCATATCCCGAGAAACTGCGAGGGAAGAAATATGTATTTAATCCAGAGATTAATGATGGCTTATGTGTACTGCGTGCTTTTGCAGCCTATCAATGTCATAAAAAGAACATGCCATGGAATCATATTCGCAGAGCAGTTAATACTAAGAGAGGTTGTCTTAATCATGCAAAATCTTCTATAGATGATTTCCCCATTACGCGTGATAAGTTAGGTATATTAGAGAAGGAAAATAAAGTGTCATTATATGTTTATCAATTAAGAAAGGATCAAGATAGGACATTTATGGCTATGTGTCGTAAGGGGAATAAGAAATATAAGGACATTATGTGCGCGTTATTGTTGAATGAAAGACATTTGGTTTTAATCAAAGATTTTGACGGGTATGTTAGAACGATAATGACAGAAAAAGGTGTAAAGAAGCACTGTCATAGTTGTTTGATGAAGTTGAATACACAGGAAGAGTTAGATATCCACGAAGATGGATGTAAAATCAATCAGATTCTCGTATTCCTCCGGAAGGAACAACAGTACACTTTGAAAATTTTAGTCATACACATTCCAACGAATATATCGGTGTATTTGATTTCGAATGTGCATTAGACACCACTCTCCCAGCAGGTAAAATTGAGTCTCGTCATAAAGCTATTGCCTATTGTTATATTATATTTGATCGCAAAGGAGAAATAGTGTGTATAAACAGTTATAAGGGGGAGGATGCTGTTAATCATTTCATTTTAAATGTTAGTGGTGAATGGAATAAAATAAAGTTTAGAAGACAGTATCATGAAATCCATATGACGGAGGAGGATGAGATGAGCCATGATTCTCAGATCGCTTGTGAATTATGTGGTAACACCTTCAAAAACCCCAAAGACAAACATAAACACCATGACCATACTTTAAATTTCAATAATTATATTGGAGCCTATTGTGCACGATGTAATATGCAGTGTAAAGACAAGAGAGAGAAATTATTGCTTTTTTGTCATAACATGTCGTATGATTTAGGAATAATTTTAAAGGAATTGAATGTTGATAAATATAACGTTGAAATTCATTCGAAACAAGGATTCAAATTCTTGAAAGTAGACATAGGTAAGGTTAGATTTCAGGATTCACTGTCTTTGTTGAATGGATCTCTTTCCACGTTAGCAGAACAACATATCAAGGCAGGTAAATCCCTGAAATATACAGAGACTATCCTGAAAGATGTGCCTCGAGATGTCTTACCTTTATTATGTAAAGGAAAACAAATTTTGTGTTATGATTATATTGATAGTTTAAAGAAGCTCGATGAAACAAAATTACCCAGCAAAGATCATTTTTTTAATTCTTTGAGAAATAGCGCTATCAGCCAAGAAGATTATGAACATGCATTGAAAGTGTTTGAGTTGGGTAAATGTAAGACTTTAGGAGATTACTTGATGTTATATCTCAAGACAGATGTTGGTTTGTTAGCCGATGTCTTCATGGAGTGGCGTAAAACACTCAAGGATATTTATAAGTTAGACGTTAGTAATTATATAAGTTTACCATCATTCAGTTGGGATGCATTCCTATTGAAAACTAATGTAAGATTAGATATGATATATTCCCATGAATTATATGACTTGATTAAAAGGAATCTCAGAGGTGGGTTTACCTGCGCAATTAATCAGTATTCTAAAGCAGATAATCCCCTAATTAACCCTAATTTTGATGTTGAGAGTGGAATGGGCACTCATATTCTATATCTAGATTTCAATTCTTTGTATGCTAGTGCGATGGTTGAAGCTCTTCCACAGAATGGTATCAGAAAATTATCCAATGACGAGAAGAATGCTATCCTCGATGTGGGATTAAGTAATGTTTCCTGTGAAGGACAAAAGGGATATTGGATAGAATGTGATACCAAGCACATATCCCCCGAGGTAGCTAGACTCACTGATGAACTTCCTTTAATATTATCACATATGAATATATCAGAAGAGATGTTATCTCCTTATTGTGAATCTATATTGAAAAATGAAGGTAGAAAGATCCCCAAATCTAATGGGAAATTAGTGGGCAGTCATTTACCTCAGAAAAATTATTTGATCAGTCTAGAATTGTTACAGTTATTACTGGAACTTGGGTTAGAGGTGGAAAAGGTTCATACCATATATGAATATACACAGGCAAAATTTTTAGAACCTTTCATATCAACTAATATTGCACAGAGAACAGCTACAAGATGTCCTATCAAGTCAAAAGCCTTCAAATTAACTAATAACGCCATATATGGGAAATCATTGCTGAATATTACAAAGTATGCTGAGAAATATAGATATATCAATAATGAGAAAGCATTTATTAGAGCGAGTAAAGATCCTTTGTTAAAAAATATCACACATTTAAATCAAGATAGAGTGATTTGCACATTCAATAAAGATATATTAGAAGTTAAGCAACCACTTTATCTCGGTTTTCAAATTCTTGAGATAGCTAAAAAGAAATTGTATCATTTTTGGTATAAAGTTTTAAAACAGCATTATGGTGATGATGTAAGACTTCTTTATACCGATACTGACTCGTATATTTTTAGCTTGAAATGTAAAGATTTGTACACCGAGTTAAAAAGTGAACCATTGTTAGGTTATATGGATTTTTCAAATTTCAGCCCTGAGCATCCCTTATATGATGATAGTAGAAAAGGGGAGCTGGGGTTATTGAAATCTGAAATGTGTGATAACCATATTAGCGAGTTGATAGCCTTGAAAGCTAAAATGTATTCTGTCAAGATTGCTGGAAGATCAACTAATGTCAGCAGAGCCAAGGGTATTCCTTCGCAATTTATGCCATTATTAACACATGCAAGATATAAGAATGTTTTATCAAATGTAGATAGAGAATTATTCACGTGTAAGTCTATAGGTAATGTAAAAGGTGAAATATGTACGGTAAGAATTAATAAGAGAGGTTTGTCAGCTTTTGATGATAAAAGATATCATTTGAATACTAATGAATCCTTGGCTTATGGACACCCTGATATTCCACCATCTAAACGTAGGAGAATAGAGTGATGTATTGCTTGTATAATAAATAATGAAAAAAAAAAATTGTGTATTAGTGTTATCCTGAAATGTGTCTTTCTGATGATGAAAATGTTTTCCCTATGATGTATATGTGTCCCCTTATTAACTTGAATGAACTGAAAGTTCGACATGATTCAACCTGTGTGTGTGACGTCACTGCTGTGTCCCCTTATTAACTTGAATGAACTAAAAAAAGGGTCGACATGATTCAGCCTGTGCGCGTGACGTCACTGACCGCCGAGTAAACGCTTTTTTTTTTTAGTTCATTTAACTTGTTTAGACCTGTAGTAAGCATGCCCCCATAGGAGGAGCCTATTTTGAATGCTTACCCCCAGAGGGGGGATTCCAAAAACTTTGATCCGAGGAATTGGAGAATTTCGAAAAACCCCATAGGGGGGAATCCAAAAAACTTGATCCGAGGAGAATTTCGAAAACCCCATAGGGGGGGAAACCAAAAAAACTTGAGATCCGAGGAAGTGGAGACTTTCGAAACCCCCATAGGGGGGAATCCAAAAACTTGATCCGAGGAGATGGAGAGCACAAGAAAATGAAATTCAAAAAAAATTCGACAAAAATCGGAAAAAAATTCGAGGCGCGGGGGCGATCCGGACGACGCTGCAGAAGGCGCAGCAGAAGGCGCGAAGGAGCGCGGGCGGGCGCGCGGGGTGGGGCGGGGCGCGCGGGGCGCGCGGGGCGGCGGGGCGGGGCGCGCGGGTGCGCGGGCGCGCGGGGCGGCGGGGCGGGGCGCGCGGGTGCGCGGGCGCGCGGCGCGACGGCGGGGTCGCAAGGCGGGGGTCGTGGGGGTGGGGGTAGTGGTTGGGGGGTCAAGGGTGAGGTAGTCTCGAGGGCGAGGTCATGGTCAAACCGGAAGTAACACCTAGGTGTGAAAAGGTGACCCTCCAGCTGCTGGTCCTAGACCGGATACACCGCTCAGTGGAAGGCCTAGACCGGAAGGGACGCTCTAGTGAAAGGCCCTAAACCGGAAGGGACGCCCCAGAAGAAAAGTTGACTACTAACGTGGAACACCAAAAGTAGCTCCTGTATATGCGGGACCCTCCTGTACGTCATCAATCGGCTTCGCCTTTCAGCCTTGATAGCTTAATAGTTCAAAGTTTTAGTGGCTTGAAGCTTAGCGTACTGGTGTGTTTTCCATACTGGTTTCTCAGAGATAACAAGAATGCTTCTTCAGTTCACCTCCAAAAGCTGATGTTTCTTAGTCGAACGTTTGAATCAGTTTTGAGCTGCGTGGGAAAAATTGGGAGATTAGTTTTCATGTGATAACTTGTGGATGACAAATCTTATTGACTTCATATCCTCAGTGTTAAACCTGAGTTGCTCCAGAGATTCGTTCCCCTCTCTGCACTGATCTTTTCACATTCATTGGCATATAGTATCCAGGGATACCTTACTCTGATCACACACTGAAATAAGATTATTATTATTACGTCACATTTAAAAGTCATAGCGTCTTGCGGGATTAGAACTCAAAACCGGTTGCTTGTGACTGTGACTCTAACCAGGAGTGACCCCCGGGAGTCATAATACTGGCGTAACCCTGGGGATCATAATGCTGGCGTGACCCCTGGGATGGTCATCATACTGGCGTGACCCCGGGTGGTCATAATGCTAGAGGGACCCCTCTCTGATCCTAGCATCCAGCCGTCAATAACTTCGCCTGATGGATTACCCAAGAGAGCATTATTGGTGGTGCCGTCCGTTACCTGTCCGTTGGTGACCTCGTTACCGTCGTGATCACTCAGAGCTGTGGCCATTCTTGCCCTCTTCTCGCTCCTCACGTTATGAGGCCAAACACCGACCTTAATGACCCTGGTAATGTACCAATGTTGGGGAAGAGGGAAGAGAGGGGCGGGGGAGCACTATTCTTGCACACTCAGGGACCTCCCTCACCCAGGAATATGATGGGGGGGGGGTCAACAGAAGACACTTATTGGTCATTGGTTACCTAGGAAAGGGAAGGGGAGGAGTCGTACCTGAAAGAAACTGCTATTGGTCCTGTGTTTCGAAGGAGTAGCTAAGGTACGAAACAAATGTTGCTGTTGGTGCAGTGTTTAGTATGGGAGGAGCTAAAGTGCGGAATAAACGCTGCCATTAGTCCTGTGTGGTGTGTGGGAGGAGCTAAGGTGCAGAACAAATGCTGCTATTGGTTCAGTGTCAGCGTGGGAGGAGCTAAAGTGGGGAACAAACGCTGCCATTGGTTCAGTGTCAGTGTGAGAGGAGCTGAAGTTTGGAACAAACTCTTCTATTGGTCTTGTGTGGTGTGTGGGAGGAGTTAAAATAAGTTTTCTAACCAGTCATTACTAGTTTGTTAGCTATTGAAAACAAGGATATAATCTCAAGTAACTAGACACTGCTGTCAGCCGGTTGTCAGGTAACTAGACACTGCTGTCAGCCGGTTGACAGGTAACTAGACACTGCTGTCAACCGCTTGTCAGGTAACCAGACACTGCTGTCAGCTGGTTGTCAGGTAACTAGACACTGCTGTGAGCTGGTTGACAGCCAAGGGCGGAAGGAAACTTAATTAAATATTGATGTGTCTCATTTATAGACAAGGAAGTCTCATATAGAGTAAGCAGGGGAAAAAAGGTTATATACGAGTCCTAAAGTGGTCGTCTGGTGCATTCCCTAACTTAAAGTGGTCGTCTGGTGCGTTCCTTAACGTAGAATGCTGATGCAAGCTTTACCTAAAGTAGTCGTGTGATAGAGTGAAAGCTGTAGTTCTTCCTGTGCTGGTTGTGTTGGTACCAGAGCTGTGCTGGGGTTCCAGGTGATGCTGGGAGGCAGATGCTGAAGTGAAGCTGCTTGCTGTATCCAGCATCATGTATCGAGCACTTTCCCTCTTCAGTCACATTCATTGATACACACACACACACACACACACACACACACACACACACACACACACACACACACACACACACACACACACACACATTATTATCACACTGGCCGATTCCCACCAAGGCAGGGTGGCCCGAAAAAGAAAAACTTTCACCATCATTCACTCCATCACTGTCTTGCCAGAAGGGTGCTTTACACTACAGTTTTTAAACTGCAACATTAACACCCCTCCTTCAGAGTGCAGGCACTGTACTTCCCATCTCCAGGACTCAAGTCCGGCCTGCCGGTTTCCCTGAACCCCTTCATAAATGTTACTTTGCTCACACTTCAACAGCACGTCAAGTATTAAAAACCATTTGTCTCCATTCACTCCTATCAAACACGCTCACGCATGCCTGCTGGAAGTCCAAGCCCCTCGCACACAAAACCTCCTTTACCCCGTCCCTCCAACCTTTCCTAGGCCGACCCCTACCCCGCCTTCCTTCCACTACAGACTGATACACTCTTGAAGTCACTCTGTTTCGCTCCATTCTCTCTACATGTCCAAACCACCTCAACAACCCTTCCTCAGCCCTCTGGACAACAGTTTTGGTAATCCCGCATCTCCTCCTAACTTCCAAACTACGAATTCTCTGCATTATATTCACACCACACATTGCCCTCAGACATGACATCTCCACTGCCTCCAGCCTTCTCCTCGCTGCAACATTCATCACCCATGCTTCACACCCGTATAAGAGCGTTGGTAAAACTATACTCTCATAAATTCCCCTCTTTGCCTCCAAGGACAAAGTTCTTTGTCTCCACAGACTCCTAAGTGCACCACTCACCCTTTTTCCCTCATCAATTCTATGATTCACCTCATCTTTCATAGACCCATCCGCTGACACGTCTACTCCCAAATATCTGAATACATTCACCTCCTCCATACTCTCTCCCTCCAATCTGATATCCAATCTTTCATCACCTAATCTTTTTGTTATCCTCATAACCTTACTCTTTCCTGTATTCACTTTTAATTTTCTTCTTTTGCACATCCTACCAAATTCATCCACCAATCTCTGCAACTTCTCTTCAGAATCTCCCAAGAGCACAGTGTCATCAGCAAAGAGCAACTGTGACAACTCCCACTTTATGTGTGATTCTTTATCTTTTAACTCCACGCCTCTTGCCAAGACCCTCGCATTTACTTCTCTTACAACCCCATCTATAAATATATTAAACAACCACGGTGACATCACACATCCTTGTCTAAGGCCTACTTTTACTGGGAAATAATTTCCCTCTTTCCTACATACTCTAACTTGAGCCTCACTATCCTGGTAAAAACTCTTCACTGCTTTCAGTAACCTACCTCCTACACCATACACCTGCAACATCTGCCACATTGCCTCCCTATCCACCCTGTCATACGCCTTTTCCAAATCCATAAATGCCACAAAGACCCCTTTAGCCTTATCTAAATACTGTTCACTTATATGTTTCACTGTAAACACCTGGTCCACACACCCCCCTACCTTTCCTAAAGCCTTGTTCATCTGCTATCCTATTCTCCGTCTTACTCTTAATTCTTTCAATAATAACTCTACCATACACTTTACCAGGTATACTCAACAGACTTATCCCCCTATAATTTTTGCACTCTTTTGTCCCCTTTGCCTTTATACAAAGGAACTATGCATGCTCTCTGCCAATCCCTAGGTACCTTACCCTCTTCCATACATTTATTAAATAATTGCACCAACCACTCCAAAACTATATCCCCACCTGCTTTTAACATTTCTATCTTTATCCCATCAATCCCGGCTGTCTTACTCCCTTTCATTTTACCTACTGCCTCACGAACTTCCCCCACACTCACAACTGGCTCTTCCTCACTCCTACAAGATGTTATTCCTCCTTGTCCTATACACGAAATCACAGCTTCCCTATCTTCATCAACATTTAACAATTCCTCAAAATATTCCCTCCATCTTCCCAATACCTCTAACTCTCCATTTAATAACTCTCCTCTCCTATTTTTAACTGACAAATCCATTTGTTCTCTAGGCTTCCTTAACTTGTTAATCTCACTCCAAAACTTTTTCTTATTTTCAACAAAATTTGTTGATAACATCTCACCCACTCTCTCATTTGCTCTCTTTTTACATTGCTTCACCACTCTCTTAACTTTTCTCTTTTTCTCCATATACTCTTCCCTCCTTGCATCACTTCTACTTTGTAAAAACTTCTCATATGCTAACTTTTTCTCCCTTACTACTCTCTTTACATCATCATTCCACCAATCGCTCCTCTTCTCTCCCACACCCACTTTCCTGTAACCACAAACTTCTGCTGAACACTCTAACACTACATTTTTAAACCTACCCCATACCTCTTCGACCCCATTGCCTATGCTCTCATTAGCCCATCTATCCTCCAATAGCTGTTTATATCTTACCCTAACTGCCTCCTCTTTTAGTTTATAAACCTTCACCTCTCTCTTCCCTGATGCTTCTATTCTCCTTGTATCCCATCTACCTTTTACTCTCAGTGTAGCTACAACTAGAAAGTGATCTGATATATCTGTGGCCCCTCTATAAACATGTACATCCTGAAGTCTACTCAACAGTCTTTTATCTACCAATACATAATCCAACAAACTACTGTCATTTCGCCCTACATCATATCTTGTATACTTATTTATCCTCTTTTTCTTAAAATATGTATTACCTATAACTAAACCCCTTTCTATACAAAGTTCAATCAAAGGGCTCCCATTATCATTTACACCTGGCACCCCAAACTTACCTACCACAACCTCTATAAAAGTTTCTCCTACTTTAGCATTCAGGTTCCCTACCACAATTACTCTCTCACTTGGTTCAAAGGTTCCTATACATTCACTTAACATCTCCCAAAATCTCTCTCTCTCCTCTACATTCCTCTCTTCTCCAGGTGCATACACGCTTATTATGACCCACTTTTCGATCCAACCTTTACTTTAATCCACATAATTCTTGAATTTACACATTCATATTCTCTTTTCTCCTTCCATAACTGATCATTCAACATTACTGCTACCCCTTACTTTGCTCTAACTCTCTCAGATACTCCAGATTTAATCCCATTTATTTCCCCCCACCGAAACTCCCCTACCCCCTTCAGCTTTGTTTCGCTTAGGGCCAGGACATCTAACTTCTTTTCATTCATAACATCAGCAATCATCTGTTTCTTGTCATCCGCACTACATCCACGCACATTTAAGCATCCCAGTTTTATAAAGTTTTTCTTCTTCTCTTTTTTAGTAAATTTCTACAGGAGAAGGGGTTACTAGCCCATTGCTCCCGGCATTTTAGTCGCCTCATACGACACGCATGGCTTACGGAGGAAAGATTCTTTTCCACTTCCCCATGGACAATAGAAGAAATAAAGAAGAACAAGAGCTATTTAGAAAAAGGAGAAAAACCTAGATGTATGTATATATATATATATGCATGTGCGTGTCTGTGAAGTGTGACCAAAGTGTAAGTAGGAGTAGCAAGATATCCCTGTTATCTAGCGTGTTTATGATATATATATATATATATATATATATATATATATATATATATATATATATATATATATATATATATGTGAAGTGACGAGTCATATAGTACTTTATAGCTGCGCAGCAGTTAAGGAATAATCCTACAGGACATGGCAGTTTACTCTCCTTTACCTACAAGAGCCATTATTATGGGTCTTTTCTCAGCAGATCAAAAATAAGGTATGTGCCTTATTTTCTGCTTTTCTCTGTAAGTTGTGGTATGTTGCTGACTGTAAAACGTTACTGGGTTGTCTGCTGGTATCGTCAGCATTTTCATCGTGATGTAATGTTCTGTAATGACTCTGGTATCCTCAGAGACCTCACATAAATTGTAGAGGACTAATTTAATATAAACCGTCTAATGGATTTTTTAAAGCTAATGTAGCATATATTAACCTTGAGTAGATATATTAATTATTTTCTGATATGTTTGTGAATGTGACAATGACTTTTTTTTTGTTAAATAAAGCACTTAATAGTCATTAGATCTCAGCGTTCTATAAATATTGAGTCTTCCATAACCTCACTGACTGCATGGTGCTGGTTGTAACCTAAACCTGTGGTTGTTACAGGTGGTGAGAACGAGGGAACTACCACTCCTGTAGCAACTGAACGAGGACGAGGCTCGCCCCACCCGCGACATCAGGTATGAATGAGTTATTGTGTGTGTGTGTGTGTGTATATATATATATAAACATTGTCTCTACGTCCACAGCAGGACTCGAACCTGCAAACTCTGTATCAAAGTCCACAGTACTTTGCCACGGAGCCAGTCCTTTGATACAGAGTTTGCATGTTCGAGTCCTGCTGTGGACTTAGAGACAATGTTTGCTAATAATTTCGCCTATTTGCGAATTGTTAAACACACACACACACACACACACACACACACACACACACACACACACACACACACACACACACACACACACACACACACACACACACACACACACACATACACGCATACACGCATACACACATACACACACACATACACACATACACGCATACACGCATACACATACACACACACACACACACACACACACGTACACACACACACACACATACACACATACACACATACACACACATACACACACATACACACACATACACACACACACATACACATACACACACACACACACACATACACACACACACACACACACACACACACACACACACAGGGCCAGGAGCTTGGACTCGACCCCTGCAACCTCAACTAGGTGAGTACACACACACACATACATATATATATATATATATATATATATATATATTATATATATATATATATATATATATATATATATATATATATATATATATATATATATATATATATATATATATATATATATATATAGATCCGGGCTAGGTAGTAGGTTGGTAGACAGCAACCGCCCAGGGAGGTACTACCGTCCTGTCAAGTGAATGTAAAACGAAAGCCTGTAATTGTTTTATTGTTTTACATGATGGTAGGATTGCTGGTGTCTTTTTTCCGTCTCATAAACATGCAAGATTTCAGGTACGTCTTGCTACTTTACTTACACTTAGGTCACACTACACATGTATGTATATATACACCCCTCTGGGTTTTCTTCTCTCTTACTAGTTCTTCTTCTTGTTTATTTCGTCTTATCTCCATGGGGAAGTGGAACAGAATTCTTCCTCCGTAAGCCATGCGTGTCGTAAGAGGCGACTAAAATGCCGGGAGCAAGGGGCTAGTAACCCCTTCTCCTGTATATATTACTAAATGTAAAAGGAGAAACTTTCGTTTTTCCTTTTGGGCCACCCCGCCTCGGTGGGATACGGCCGGTGTGTTGAAAGAAAGATACATATATATATATATATATATATATATATATATATATATATATATATATATATATATATATATATATATATATATATATATATATATATATATATATATATATATATATATATATATATATATATGAAGGCTGCGCCTTTCAGCCCTGCAGGTTTACCTGGAGTTTACCTGGAGAGAGTTCCGGGGGTCAACGCCCCCGCGGCCCGGTCTGTGACCAGGCCTGAGGATAATAATAATATCTTTATTTCTACAGGCCTAGCTGACATTAATGACATACTACTATATAGAAAACCCCTTTTTATGCAGAGCATTTCGGGTAGATTAGGTCAGTTTTGTACTCAGGTACCCATTTGACTGATGGGTGAACGTGGACAGCAGGTGTCTTATGGAAACACGTCCTAATGTTTTGTAGCCGTGCCGGGGAATAGATCCCCGGACCTCAGTGTGTGAGCTGAGGGCACTAGCGATCGAGCTACGGGACACCCTGTTTTATTATTATTATTATTATTATTATTGAAACTAAGCGATAAGCCCGCAAGGGTCATACAGCTCGTTGTGTCAATAACACTCACAAAATCAGAAGAGGCGGTGCCAGGAGCTGAGAATTGACCCCTGCAACCACAAATAGGTGAGTACACACACACACACACACACACACACACACACACACACACACACACACACACACACACACACACACGATCAGTGAAGCTAGTAGCGATCAGTGAAGAGGCGGGGCCAGGAGCTCGGACTCGACCCCCGCAACCTCAACTAGGTGAGTACAACTAGGTGAGTACACACACACACGCACGCATATGCAACAGGCCTAGTGTCTAATCGACATGTGCCTAGGACAAAATGGTAACTAACGGACGGAAGGGACACTCAGAAGTGTCCCTCTTTGCAGGTGATATGAAGTTAATGACGAGAATTAAATAAGATGAGGATCAGGCAGGATTACATAGAGACCTGGACAGGCTACAAGCCTGGTCCAGCAACTGACTCCTTGAATTTATCCCCGCCAAATGCAAAGTCATGAAGATCGGAGAAGAGCAAAGAAGACCACAGACAGAGTGCAGGCTAGGTGGCCAAAGACTGCAAACCTCACTCAAAGAAAAGGTTCTTGGGGTGAGTATAATACCGAGCACATCGCCTGAGGCGCACATCAACCAGATAACTGTTGCAGCATATGGGCGCCTGGGAAACCTGAGAATAGCGTTCTGATACCTCAGTAAGGAATCGTTCACGGCTCTCTACACCGTGTACGTCAGGCTCATACTGGAGTATGCAGCACCTCTTTGGTACGCACACCTTGTCAAGTACGACAAGAAATTAGAGAAAGTACAAAAGTTTGCGGTAAGTCTAGTTCTAGAGCTAAGGGGAATGTCCTACGAAAAAAGGTTAAGGGAAATCGGCCTGACGACACTGGAGGAGAGGAGGGTCAGGGAAGACATGATAACGACATACAAAAAATACTGGGACACAGAAAGAAGGGGGTTATCATTGGAAATTGAAGACTCAGATGGGTCAAAGGGCTGTTAGGAAGTATTTCTTTAGTCATAGAGTTGTCAGAATGTGGGATAGTCTGGCAAGCGACGTAGTGGAGGCAGGAACCATACATAGCTCTAAGACAAGGTATGATAAAGCTCATGGAGCATGGAGAGAGAGGGCCTAGTAGTGACCAGTGAAGAGGCGGGGCCAGGAGCTATGTCTCGACCCCTGCAACCACAAATAGGTGAGTACACACACACACACACACACACACACACACACACACACACACACACACATACAAAACACACATACATACAAAATACACACACACACACACACACACACACAGTCAAGACATTTATTGCAAGAGACATTTTGTCACTTAAGGCTTTATCAGTCCTAATGATAATGCCACAAGCCATTAGACTGATAAAGCCGTAACTTTGCGAAACGTCTCCTTCAGTAAATGTGTAAAGGCCACCACCAACCAGCATTAAAAGGAAGGAAAGGTCCTCAAGGCACCAGCATTGTAAAGACAGAAATATGCCCGGGGCACCAGCATTAAGAGGATAGAAACGTGTTGGGGTCACTGCCATTATTTTTTACAATCCCCGAGTATAAAACTTTTGGAACTCTGTAATCAACATGAATTACAAAAAAAATAATATTTTTTTGTAGATGTATTTTAATTAATGTGTCTACACTCTGAACCTTTTAAATGTGGTACACGTGTGCTTTATTTTTGGGAGAGAGGGGCGAACAGTGTACTTACCCCGGGGCCAGGAGGTAGAACGCTACTACGACCTTGGTAGAGGGAAAGAGGAGAGGCCCCAGCAGTGTGTAAAGTCCCTGGGGTCCAGGGTGGCTGGCTATGTCTGTTGTGTTGAATTCCAGCATTGTTTCTTCAGCAATCTGGGTGATACGCCCTGCTGTGTGGGATCCAGGAGATGGCAACGGTCTCAGGACAACAGTTTCAACAGCTGTGTCTTCCTGTTATGTTACGGAAATCTGCTGCCCATTTCACCACCGTCTATGCATTTGAAAGTTACTTTAAAAAATAATCCGGAATGACAATATAATTTATACACAGGTAAGTATAACCCGCATATAGGAGAGAGAAGATTACGATGACGTTTCGGTCTGACTTGTGCCATTTACGATGTCACACTGATACAAAAGAGTGAGGAACATAGGTGGGACAAAGAGAGGAAGAAAAAATAGTGGTAGTGGAAGTAGTGGTAGTGGTGGTAGAAAGTAGGGAGAGTAGTTTTAGTGGCACAAGATAGATTGGGGAGTGAAAGGTGATGGGAGACAATAGAACTTCTCACAATTAAATCATTTTCTGATGATAATTTATAATCCACCTTAGGTCTTCTATTGTTTCAAGATGAAACGAGATCACTGTCTGGTGAAAGTGCTTGATCAGCCAAGTTGTGATGGCTATGTAGGCAAGCGGGCTTGTAGCAGCAACAGCCTGGTTGACCAGATAGTTAACAAGGACACTTGGTCTCAGGTTGAGCTACGAGGGACGGTGGGGGGGAAACTTGAAGCCAGCCACAGGTATGCCTCAGGCACAAAGTTATTATGTTAAAAAACATGATTACACGGAGAGGCAGTGTTGACAGTGTATGGAGCAGGAGCCACAGGGGGTGAGTAAGCTCTATATCCTGTGTCAGGGTGTGAGGATTACTCGCCATCCCGGGGACTACCGGGATTTTTGAGAGTGGGGGAGTGCGTGCGTGAGTGGGGGAGGGAGTGTGTGAGTGGTGCATGAGTGAATGAGCGGAGAGGGAGTGGGAGGTAAGAGGGGCACTGGGTGAGGGAGGGGAGCAGTAAATGAGGAAGTGGGTGTGGGATGAATGAAGCAAGAGAGGGAGTAGGTGTGGGATGAATGCAGCAAGAGAGGGAGTGGGTGTGGGATGAATGCAGCAAGAGAGGGAGTGGGTGTGGGATGAATGCAGCAAGAGAGGGAGTGGGTGAGGGGAAACAAGCACGAGTTTTTCCACTCCTTCTTCCACTGAAGGTTCTTGAACCACATAATGACTCTAACAACATGCTCATTGGAGAAGCCAGGTATAGATACTCAAAAATCCGGGAAAAGGGATTAACGTACATTTGTTATGGGTTCCATCACACATTGAATTACTCCTTCATGATAAAGTAGTTAAGTTAGCCAAAAAAAAGCATTAGGAATAATATTAAGAGAGAGATAAATAAAGAGACCGAATGTTATAGGAATGCAGTTAGAAGCCTGAGTAGATCTACCACTCACTACAACATTAACGTAAACACGTACGTTCATGGAACAACTTTCAATGTTAACAATCTGACTGATGTTGTAGTGGCCAGGTTTAGGCTTAGTTGCAAGTACTTCTGGCAGTTTGGCAGACACTCAGATGATGATCACACCAAATGCAAATTATGTGGCCAGCCCTGTGGTCACTATCTTGAACACTATGTGCTTAATTGTCCACTTATTGTGTAATAAAAAGATAGGATAATAACCTATGTGATATGGCATGATATCTTAATGAAAATAACATACCATACATGTTAAGCAAATTTCCTATATTTGCTTTCAACAGATAAGTCAACCATAGACTTGCACACGAAAATCACTCACTACGAAAGCAAAAGACTTGGCAGACGATGCACCATCCCCCAAAGGAAAAGCAGGGGTGTCACTAGCACGTTAAGAGACCATACAATAAGTGTCAGGGGCCTGGGACTGTTCAACTGCCTCCCAGCACACATAAGGGGGTTACCAACAGACCCCTGGCAGTCTTCAAGCTGGCACTGGACAAGCACCTAAAGTCAATTCCTGATCAGCCGGGCTGTGGCTCGTACGTTGGTTTGCGTGCAGCCAGCAGCAACAGCCTGGTTGATCAGGCTCTGATCCACCAGGAGGCCTGATCACAGACCGGGCCGCGGGGGCGTTGACCCCCGGAACTCTCTCTCCAGGTAATAGATATAAACCCATACGTACTCCTGTTAACCTTTTTTGGGCCTAGTTCCTAGGCCTTATGTGTATCCATATACTTTTGCTTTACCCTCCACAGGATGGATATGAGGTGCACAGTAAACTGACCACTTTGGTGGCAAAATCTTAAACGTATTTAGAACTTATCTCTCATTCCTCAATTGGCTTGTATCCTTCCATCTCCCACATCCCCCATCAAACTTCCTCTGCTCCTTCTTACTATCTCCTACATTCCCCTTATCCTCCCCTCTCCTTCATGTCTTCTTCCATACCTTTGATATACCTTTATACCTTTGAAGAGTTTCGAGAGTTTCTCTACTCTCTGAGCCCGGCCATGGGCCAGGCTCGTCTGGTGTTTGCCTGGTCAGCCAGGCTGTTGCTGCTGGAGGCCCGCTGTCCCACATATACATCACAGCCTGGTTGATCTGACACCTGGTGAAGATACTTGTCCAGTTTCCTCTTCAAGGCTTCTACACGGAAAAACAGAATGCAAAATTTCACAACTTATTGTTAAATCTTCAGCCCAGCCTGTCAACATGTACATGTGGGCCCATCCCACATGTGATAACCTCTTCAGTTACTGTTGCATCACTCTGCTTCTTCCTCTGGCTCCACTATAAAGTGTTTCGTTCTCTTGTCTCTGTATTAGATCGATCAAGCCCCCCTGGTGGGCGAAACGTCTCTTAGTAAAGACACCCAGGTGTTACACATGTATTTACACCAGTCTGTCAGTGTTGAATTCATTTAGTCGAAAGCATTGGCCTGGTTAAGCAGTCAACATTAGAGCCTGGACCCAAGCTGGTCTGCGAGAACAGGAAATCCCCTCGACACCAGTCACAGGCATGTCACAGGTGTATACCATCTAGACACCACCTCTGCCACCGACCATCGTCATTGCCACTAACAACGACCAGAAAGGGAAGTATGTACTCTAGTTTCGTCACGTAAGTGCGAAATGGGAACATGGTCAGTTTATGTTTTGCACTCTGGCAAGATTCTTGTGTTTCATTTCTGTCCCATGAACACGTAAGATGACAGGTAAATCTGTCCCATGAACACGTAAGATGACAGGTAAATCTGTCCCATGAACACGTAAGATGACAGGTAAATCTGTCCCATGAACACGTAAGATGACAGGTAAATCTGTCCCATGAACACGTAAGATGACAGGTAAATCTGTCCCATGAACACGTAAGATGACAGGTAAATCTGTCCCATGAACACGTAAGATGACAGGTAAATCTGTCCCATGAACACGTAAGATGACAGGTAAATCTGTCCCATGAACACGTAAGATGACAGGTAAATCTGTCACATGAACACGTAAGATGACAGGTAAATCTGTCACATAAACACGTAAGATGACAGGTAAATCTGTCACATGAACTTGTAAGATGACAGGTAAATCTGTTACATGAACTTGTAAGATGACAGGCAAATCTGTCACATGAACTTGTAAGATGACAGGTAAATCTGTCACATGAACTTGTAAGATGACAGGTAAATCTGTCACATGAACTTGTAAGATGACAGGCAAATCTGTCACATGAACTTGTAAGATGACAGGCAAATCTGTCACATGAACTTGTAAGATGACAGGCAAATCTGTCACATGAACTTGTAAGATGACAGGCAAATCTGTCATATGAACTTGTAAGATGACAGGCAAATCTGTCATATGAACTTGTAAGATGACAGGCAAATCTGTCACGTGAACTTGTAAGATGACAGGCAAATCTGTCACATGAACACGTAAGATGACAGGCAAATCTGTCACATGAACACGTAAGATGACAGGCAAATCTGTTAAACTTCTGCTTAAATTCAGACTCTGCATACCTTTGTTTTTCTACATACTTCTTAATAGATCTTAGTGCTAATGTTCCCATTCCATCCCAGGAAGACTGGTCTGAGACCGTGCCGTGACTGGTCTGAGACCGTGCCATGACTGGTCTGAGACCGTGCCATGACTGGTCTGAGACCGTGCCGTGACGAAAATAATTCCCAGACCAACAAACAGATGTTACATAATACATAACAGTTAACACTGTTGCCACCTACCACCTGCCTTCTGGCACTATTACCACCTGCCTCCTGTCGCCATCACCACCTGCCTCCTATCATCACCACCTGCCTCCTAACACCATTACCACCTGCCTCCTATCACCTTTACACCTGCCTCCTATCACCATCACCACCACCGCCACCATTACCACCACCACCACCATTACCACCACCACCACCATTACCACCACCATTACCACCACCTACCACCACGACCTACCACGACCACCACCACAGCCCATAACTACCACCCACCACCACTACCACAACCCATAACTACCACCCACCACCACCTACCACCACCACCACCACTATCACTACCACCATAACCACCACCATAACCACCACCATCACCACCACCATCACCACCACTACTACCACCTACCACCACCATCACCACCTACCACCACCACCTACCGCCACCTCCACCACTACCACCACCTACCACTACCACCAACCACCACCACCTCTACCACCGCCTACCATCACCTACCACCACCACCGCCGCCTACCATCACTACCACACCACCTACTACCACAACTACCACCTACCACCAACACCTGCCACCATCTACCACCACCTACCACCATCTACCACCATCTACCACAACCTACCACCATCTAACACCATCTGCCACCACCTACTACCATCTACCACCATCTACCACCATCTTCCACCATCTGCCACCACCTACCACCATCTACCACCATCTAACACCATCTGCCACCACCTACCACCATCTACCGCCATCTTCCACCATCTACCACCATCTGCCACCACCTACCACCATCTACCACCACCCACCATCTACCACCATCTACAATCACCCACCACCATCTGCCACCGCCTACCGCCATCTACCACTATCTACCACCACCTACCACATTCTTCCACCATCTACCACCATCTGCCACCACCTACCACCATCTACCACCATCTACCGTCTACCACCATCTGCCACCACCTACCGCCATCTACCACTCTACCACCATCTACCACCATCTTCCACCATCTACCACATTCTTCCACCATCTACCACCATCTTCCACCATCTACCACATTCTTCCACCATCTACCACCATCTTCCACCATCTACCACATTCTTCCACCATCTACCATCATCTGCCACCGCCTACCGCCATCTACCACTATACCACCACCTACCACATTCTTCCACCATCTACCACCATCTACCACCACCTACCACATTCTTCCACCATCTACCACCACCTACCACCATCTACCGTCTACCACCATCTGCCACCACCTACCATCATCTACCACTATCTACCACCATCTTCCACCATCTACCACATTCTTCCACCATCTACCACCATCTTCCACCATCTACCACATTCTTCCACCATCTACCACCACCTACCACCATCTGCCACCGCCTACCGCCATCTACCACTATCTACCACCACCTACCACATTCTTCCACCATCTACCGTCTACCACCATCTGCCACCACCTACCGCCATCTACCACTATCTACCACCATCTACCGTCTACCACCATCTGCCACTACCTACCGCCATCTACCACTATCTACCACCATCTACCACCATCTTCCACCATCTACCACATTCTTCCACCATCTACCACCATCTACCACCACCTACCACATTCTTCCACCATCTACCACCACCTACCACCATCTACTACCGTCTACCACCATCTGCCACCACCTACCACCATCTACCACTATCTACCACCATCTACCACCATCTTCCACCATCTACCACATTCTTCCACCATCTACCACCATCTTCCACCATCTACCACATTCTTCCACCATCTACCACCATCTTCCACCATCTACCACCACCTACCACCATTTACCACCATCTACCACCATCTACCATCTACCGCCATCTACCGCCATCTACCACTATCTACCACCACCTACCACATTCTTCCACCATCAGCCACCACCTACCACCATCTACCACCACCTACCACCATCTACCACCATCTACCACCACCTACCACCATCTGCCACCACCTACCGCCATCTACCACTATCTACCACCATCTACCACCATCTTCCACCATCTACCACCATCTTCCACCATCTACCACCATCTTCCACCATCTACCACCATCTTCCACTATCTACCACATTCTACCACCATCTACCACCACCTTCCACCATCTACCACCACCTACCACCATCTACCACCATCTACCACTATCTACCACCACCTACCACCACCTACCACCATCTACCACCACCTACCACCATCTGCCACCACCTTCCACCATCTACCACCACCTACCACCATCTGCCACCACCTTCCACCATCTACCACTATCTACCACCACCTACCACCACCTACCACCATCTACCACCACCTACCACCATCTACCACCACCTTCCACCATCTACCACCACCTACCACCATCTACCACCATCTACCACTATCTACCACCATCTACCACCACCTTCCACCATCTACCACCACCTACCACCATCTACCACCATCTACCACTATCTACCACCACCTACCACCACCTACCACCATCTACCACCACCTACCACCATCTACCACCACCTACCACCATCTGCCACCACCTACCACTCACTTAAAGCCAGCTTGATCTAAGTAATGGATCGTCTGTTCCATTTTGAAATTTTAAAAAATCAGCCTCCGATTTTTTTTACAGAAATTTTACGATAAACTTGCAGGAAGACAGAAAAATATGAACTCTATCGCAGGAGCATTTAAGGGTTGGTTTACCTTGTGGGCCCCGGAGAGGTTAGTATTTAATCGTAAAGGAGGAAGGATTATGAGCCTAATGAGGCGCAGCTTTAAGGTTCAATTTTCCTTGCTGGAGGCTGCGATAAGCCATTAACACCTAACGTCTTAAAAATTTATAGTTTATGGAATAGGGTTTAAGGGTTATTTTACCGCAATATTGACAGTACCATGAACCACTGATGGTATGGGCGAAACATCGACTTTATTGACGGGTAGACTAAGGTTCATTCTTCCAGGCTGCTGGGTGATGGGGGGGGACGGCGGTGGTTTGAAGGTGGGCGTAGGGCGGTTTATTTTGCACCTTAGTGTAGGATGGTGGAAGGTCGAGTGTCCCGTGCACTAAGCACGCGAAATATGACTCCCAGCAGTCCACTATCGGTAATTAAAACATCTGCCTTGTATAAACTACCTAAGTGTATTAAAGATCTGATCTCTCTCTCTCTCTCTCTCTCTCTCTCTCTCTCTCTCTCTCTCTCTCTCTCTCTCTCTCTCTCTCTCTCTCTCTCTCTCTCTCTCTCTCTCTCTCTCACACACACACACACACACACACACACACGTACGTACGTACGTCAGTTGGAGGACGATATAGCAGCACTAGCCAAATCAGAGCCAAAACTGCTACACAGCCACATAAGAAAGAAGATGATGGTAAAAGACCAAGAAATAATGCTGAGAGAACTGAGGGAATTTACTTACGATAAGAAAGTAGAGGAACTCAATTTGATGACTACAAGAAAGGATTAGTGGAGATATGATTACAACATATAAGATATTCACGACTTTGACAGAGCAAATAGGGACAGACTTTGAACTGAGAAACATGGGGACGAGAGGTCGTAGATAGAAACTTAAGAAACAAATGAGCCACAGGGATGTTAGGAATTACTTTTTCAGGCTCATGATGGTAAATAAATGGAATGAACTAGATGTGGCAGAGACAGACTCGGCACACAGTCTCAAGAGTAGATATGATATGCCTATAAGGCCAAGAAACAATAGTAGATGGTGTGGTAGATGGTGGCAGGTGGTGATAGATGGTGGCAGATGGTGGTAGATGGTGGTTTAAGAGGCGGGGTGAAGAGCGGGGCCTCGACCCCCACAAACACCTGGGTCAGTACACACATCCCTGGGTCTCCTGCTCCAGCATAACAAAAATATTTCTCGATATGATGTTAATCAATGATAAATTAAACGTCGCGAGGGAGAACAATAATGTTAATTACGGGGTTGGTGGTGGGAGGAATGGTGGTGGTGGTGGTAGTGGCGATGGTGGTGGTCTGTTGGTAGTGGTGATGATGGTGGTGGTAGTAGTAGTGCAGATGAGGTTACTAGCTTTCACTGGGTTGTTCGTCTGGAGAGAACAAGTGACTTCACGCTATCTTAATCGACCTGACATCTCTCGTTTGGTATCATTCACCTGACATCTCTTGTTTGATATTATTGACCTGATATCTCCTGTTTGTGTAGTCTCTGGGGAGGGGAGAGAGAGAGGGGGGGGGTTGATGCAGCAGCACCTGGAACCTCAAAACAACAACGACAACTTGAGCGACTTCACTGAATCACTGACATGAGACATCGTTCTCAAGTGTGTGTGCTCCAGAACTGTGAGTGTTTCTGACATCCGGAATGGATTACCTCTCAAAACGTCTGACTTTTGAAAGAAACATCTAAATGACCCTCCGTGACTAACCACAACGACCGTGCCCTGTTAACAGCGGTTAAATGTCCTCGTTAACGACAAAACGTTTTTTTGTCAGATGGGGGAAAAGAGAGAGAGAGAGAGAGAGAGAGAGAGAGAGCTTCGTCAGGAGTGGAATGGCTTGCTCGGGAGAACCCGATTGACTCACCTAATATTTGTTTGCCTGACCCAGTACGTAATTGACTCATCCAGTACCTGATTGACTCACCCAGTACCTGATTGACTCACCCAGTACCTGATTGACTCACCCAGTGCCTGATTGACTCACCCAGTATTTGTTTGGCTGACTCACTGCTTGATTCCCTGATTGGAGAAAGAGCTAAGATCTAGGTGATATACCGGAAGCCTTAAATAGTGCAGACATAGCTCCTTTGCATAAGGGACGTAGTGGAGCACTAGCTAAAAATTACAGACCAGTTACCCTAACCTCTCACATCATAAAAATCTTCGAAATAATGATGAGACAGCAGGTTACAAATTTCATGGACCAGCACAACCATCATAACCCGAACCAGCATGGTTTTAGAGCAGGACGACCAAAACGCAGATGTGATTTACACAGATTTTGCAAAAGCGTTTGACAAATGTGATCATGAAGTGATAGCGCACAGAGTGAAGGTCATGGGCATTACGGGGAAGGTAGGCGGATGGATTTTCGGGTTCCTAACACACAGAACACAAAAAGTAGTAGTAAGCAGAATAAGATCCAGCATCAGCGAGGTCAAAAGCTAAATTCCCCAAGGCACTGTCCTGGCACCTCTGCTGTTTCTCATCCACACAGCAGACATAGATGAAAACACCCGTCACACTTTTGTATCATTATTTGCAGATGACACTAAAATAAGCATGAAAGTCACTACGGTAGAGGACACTGAGGAGGAGAAAGAGATACATGATAATATATACCTGGAAAGTATTCGAGGGCCTGGTCCCAAATCTGCACACTGCCATAACAACATACTGGAGTGAGAGATATGGGAGGAAGTGCAAAACAAACCCAATGAGGAGCAGGGATGCGATGGGGACAATAAGGAAACAATGGATCAACATCCGGGGTCCCAGACTATTCAACATCTTAACAGAAGATATCAGAAACACTACTCGAACAAGTGTAGAAGCCTTCAAGAGGAAACTGAACAAGTATCTTCACCAGGTGCCAGATTAACCAGGCTGTGATGGATATGTGGGGCAGCAGGCCTCCAGCAACAACAGCCTGGTTGACCAGGTAAGCACCAGACGAACCTAGCCCATGGCCGGGTTCCGAGAGTAGAGAAATTCTCAAAACTCTTCAAAGGTATACCCAGTGCCTGATTAACTTACCCAGTGCTTGATTAGCTCACCCAGTGCCTGACTTACTCACCCAGTGCCCTGTTGACACACCCAGTGCCCTGTTGACATACCCAGTACCTGATTGACACACCAAGTATCTGACTGACTCACTCAATGCCTGATTGACACACCCAGTATCTGATTGACTCACCCAGTGCCTGACTAACTCACCCAGTGCCTGATTGACTCATCCAGTATTTGATTGACTCACCCAGTGCCTGATTGACTCACCCAGTACCTGATTGATTCACCCAGTGCCTGATTGACTCACCCAGTACCTGATTGATTCACCCAGTGCCTGATTGACACACCCAGTATCTGATTGACTCACCCAGTACCTGATTGATTCACCCAGTGCCTGATTGACTCACCCAGTACCTGATTGATTCACCCAGTGCCTGATTGACTCACCCAGTACCTGATTGTTTCACCCAGTGCCTGATTGACTCACCCAGTACCTGATTGATTCACCCAGTACCTGATTGATTCACCCAGTACCTGATTGATTCACCCAGTACCTGATTGATTCACCCAATGCCTGATTGATTCAACCTGGGTGACCCGCCTAGACGGTAACACCTGAGCTCTTCCAATTTTGCCCCCCCCCCACGCTCTTCATCTCTCTCTGTCTGTCTGTCTGTCTGTCTGTCTCTCTCTCTCTCTTTCTCTCTCTCTCTCTCTCTCTCTCTGTCTCTCTCTCTCTCTCTCTCTCTCTCTCTCTCTCTCTCTCTCTCTCTCTCTCTCTCTCTCTCAGAGCACCACTGGGGAGGAAGGAAAGGGTGCTGGAACTTGCTATCTATGTCCACCATTACCAGTTATCTTGAGCTACTGAACTCCTTCCCATTGTCTCACAACGGAGCGCTTTCTTTCGCCCTCTGTCCGACTCCAGATTTAAGATCTTGCTCTTTTGTGAGCAGATGCTGCAGACGTTGATCCCATAGTCTCTCTCTCTCTCTCTCTGTCTCTCTCTCAATACCAGGTGTCTCTTCCCTCTCTCTTAAGTCATGGATTTCATTCACTTTTCCCATCTTCCACACACTCGTCCTTACTCTCGTCCACACACGCTCGTCCTCACTCTCGTCCACACACCTCGTCTTGTCCACACACACTCGTCCACATACTCGTCCTGTCGTCCACATACTCGTCCTGTCGTCCACATACTCGTCCTATCGTCCATGCACACTCGTTCAAATACTCGCCCTGTCGTCCACATACTCGTCCTGCCGTCCACACACACTCGTCCATATACTTGTCCTGTCGTCCACACACGTCGTCCTGTCGTCCACTCACATACTCGTCCTGTCGTCCACACACGTCCTGTCGTCCACTCACATACTCGTCCTGTTGTCCACACACACTCGTCCACACACCTCGTCCTGTCGTCAGCACACACTCGTCTTCACACTTGCCCACGCACTTGTCCTCATACTCGTCCACACACACACTCATCCTCACATTTTTCCACACACTCGTCCATACACACTCGTCCATACACACTCGTCCACACACACACACACACACACACACACACACACACACACACACACACACACACTCGACCACACACACACACACACTCGACCACACACACACACACTCGACCACACACTCGACCACACACTCTTCCACACACTCGTCCACACACACACTTGTCCACACTCGTCCACACTCTCGTCTCCACACACGTCCACATACTCGTTCTGTCGTCCACACACACACTCGTCTCACTCGTCCTCACACTCGTCCACACTCTCGTCTCCACACACGTCCACATACTAGTTCTGGCGTCCACACACACACACACTCGTCTCAAATTCGTCCACACACACTGGATGGATGGATGGATAATGAGAACCTTCAAAACTAGGGAGGCCAAGCCCATGATGACACTCTTCAGGTCACTTGTTCTATCTAGGCTGGAATATTGCTGCACACTGAGAGCACCTTTCAAGGCAGGTGAAATTGCTGACCTAGAAAATGTACAGAGAACCTTCACGGCGCGCATAACGGAGATAAAACACCTCAATTACTGGGAGCGCTTGAGGTTCCTAAACCTGTATTCCCTGGAACGCAGGCGGGAGAGATACATGATTATATACACCTGGAAAATCCTAGAGGGACTAGTACCGAACTTGCACACGAAAATCACTCACTACGAAAGCAAAAGACTTGGCAGACGATGCAACATCCCCCCAATGAAAAGCAGGGGTGTCAGTAGCACGTTAAGAGACCATACAATAAGTGTAGGGGCCCGAGACTGTTCAACTGCCTCCCAGCATACATAAGGGGGATTACCAACAGACCCCTGGCAGTCTTCAAGCTGGCACTGGACAAGCACCTAACGTCGGTTCCTGACTAGCCGGGCTGTGGCTCGTACGTTGGTTTGCGTGCAGCCAGCAGCAACAGCCTGGTTGATCAGGCTCTGATCCACCAGGAGGCCTGGTCACAGACCGGGCCGCGGGGGCGTTGACCCCCGGAACTCTCTCCAGGTAAACTCCAGGTCCTCACGCTCGTCCACACACTCATCCACACACCTCATCCTGTCGTCCACACACACACTCGTCCACATACTCGTCCTATCGTCCATACACACTCGTCCACACACACTCGTCCTCACACTCGTCGTTTCTCATATTTTTTGTATGTCCTCCAAGTTTGCCAGTTTTCTCTGTTGTGTCTCTGGTCCTTCCTGTTAATATTCACCACTGCCTCCCTCCTCATTACCTGATTGCCTCTCTGATTGGCTCTCGTTATGACCGTGATTGTCTCTTGATTGTGATTGTGATTTTCTTGATTGTGATCGTGATTGTCTCTTGATTGTGTGTGTAACAGCCTGGATGATCAGGTCCTGATCCACTAGGAGGTCTGGTCAAGGACTGGGCTAAGGGGACGTTGACCCCCGGAACACTCTTCAGGTATACTTAGGATGCTAGCACTCGGGATGCTAGCACTCAGGTTGCTAGCACTCAGGTTGCTAGCCCTCAAGATGCTGGCTCCCAGGACGCTAGCACTCAGGATGCTGGCTCCCAGGACGCTAGCACTCAGGATGCTGGCTCCCAGGACGCTAGCACTCAGGATGCTGGCTCCCAGGACGCTAGCACTCAGGATGCTGGCTCCCAGGACGCTAGCACTCATGATACTAGCACTCAGGATACTAGCACTTATGATACTAGCACTCAGGATGCTAGCACTTATGATACTAGCACTCAGGATGCTAGCACTCATGATACTAGCACTCAGGATGCTAGCACTCATGATACTAACACTCAGGATGCTAGCACTCATGATACTAACACTCAGGATGCTAGCACTCAGGATGCTAGCACTCATGATACTAGCACTCAGAATGCTAGCATTCAGGACGGTAGCACTCAGGATGCTAGCACTCATGACACTAGCACACAGAATGCTAACATTCAGGACGCTAGCACTCAGGATGCTAGCACTCAGGATGCTAGCACTCATGATACTAGCACTCAAGGTGCTAGCGCTCATGATATTAGCACTCAGGATGCTAGCAATCAGGACACTATCACTCAGGATGCTAGCACTCAGAATGCTAGCACTCAGGAAACTAGCACTCAGAACTTAGCACTCTCCACTTTGATCCTCTGGCAGTACTCAGACAAGTTTTAATGATTTGGGGATTATGCTGTGAGAGCCTCAAAGTGAAGATGACGGTGGTGAAGGTGACGGTGGTGAAGGTGACGGTGGTGAAGGTGACGGTGGTGAAGGTGACGGTGGTGAAGGTGACGGTGGTGAAGGTGACGGTGGTGAAGATGACGGTGGTGAAGGTGACGGCGGTGAAGGTGACGGTGGTGAAGGTGACGGTGGTGAAGGTGACGGTGGTGAAGATGACGGTGGTGAAGGTGACGGTGGTGAAGATGACAGTGGTGAAGGTGACGGTGGTGAAGATGACGGTGGTGAAGATGACGGTGGTGAAGGTGACGGTGGTGAAGGTGACGGTGGTGAAGATGACGGTGGTGAAGGTGACGGTGGTGAAGATGACGGTGGTGAAGGTGACGGTGGTGAAGATGACGGTGGTGAAGATGACGGTGGTGAAGGTGACGGTGGTGAAGGTGACGGTGGTGAAGGTGACGGTGGTGAAGGTGACGGTGATGAAGATGACGGTGGTGAAGATGACGGTGGTGAAGGAGACGGTGGTGAAGATGACGGTGGTGAAGGTGACGGTGGTGAAGATGACGGTGGTGAAGGTGACGGTGGTGAAGATGACGGTGGTGAAGGTGACGGTGGTGAAGATGACGGTGGTGAAGATGACGGTGGTGAAGGTGACGGTGGTGAAGATGACGGTGGTGAAGATGACGGTGGTGAAGATGACGGTGGTGAAGGTGACGGTGGTGAAGGTGACGGTGGTGAAGATGACGGTGGTGAAGATGACGGTGGTGAAGGTGACGGTGGTGAAGGTGACGGTGGTGAAGATGACGGTGGTGAAGATGACGGTGGTGAAGGTGACGGTGGTGAAGATGACGGTGGTGAAGATGACGGTGGTGAAGATGACGGTGGTGAAGGTGACGGTGGTGAAGGTGACGGTGGTGAAGATGACGGTGGTGAAGATGACGGTGGTGAAGGTGACGGTGGTGAAGGTGACGGTGGTGAAGATGACGGTGGTGAAGATGACGGTGGTGAAGGTGACGGTGGTGAAGGTGACGGTGGTGAAGATGACGGTGGTGAAGGTGACGGTGGTGAAGATGACGGTGGTGAAGGTGACGGTGGTGAAGATGACGGTGGTGAAGATGACGGTGGTGAAGATGACGGTGGTGAAGGTGACGGTGGTGAAGATGACGGTGGTGAAGATGACGGTGGTGAAGGTGACGGTGGTGAAGATGACGGTGGTGAAGATGACGGTGGTGAAGATGACGGTGGTGAAGGTGACGGTGGTGAAGGTGACGGTGGTGAAGATGACGGTGGTGAAGATGACGGTGGTGAAGATGACGGTGGTGAAGGTGACGGTGGTGAAGGTGACGGTGGTGAAGATGACGGTGGTGAAGATGACGGTGGTGAAGGTGACGGTGGTGAAGATGACGGTGGTGAAGATGACGGTGGTGAAGATGACGGTGGTGAAGGTGACGGTGGTGAAGGTGACGGTGGTGAAGAAGACGGTGGTGAAGATGACGGTGGTGAAGATGACGGTGGTGAAGGTGACGGTGGTGAAGGTGACGGTGGTGAAGATGACGGTGGTGAAGATGACGGTGGTGAAGATGACGGTGGTGAAGGTGACGGTGGTGAAGGTGACGGTGGTGAAGGTGACGGTGGTGAAGATGACGGTGGTGAAGATGACGGTGGTGAAGGTGACGGTGGTGAAGATGACGGTGGTGAAGATGACGGTGGTGAAGGTGACGGTGGTGAAGGTGACGGTGGTGAAGGTGACGGTGGTGAAGGTGACGGTGGTGAAGATGACGGTGGTGAAGGTGACGGTGGTGAAGGTGACGGTGGTGAAGATGACGGTGGTGAAGGTGACGGTGGTGACGGGGGTGAAGGTGACGGTGGTGAAGGTGACGGTGGTGAAGGTGACGGTGGTGAAGGTGACGGTGGTGAAGGTGACGGTGGTGAAGGTGACGTTGGTGAAGGTGACGGTGGTGAAGATGACGGTGGTGAAGGTGACGGTGGTGAAGATGACGGTGGTGAAGATGACGGTGGTGAAGGTGACGGTGGTGAAGGTGACGGTGGTGAAGGTGACGGTGGTGAAGGTGACGGTGGTGAAGGTGACGGTGGTGAAGATGACGGTGGTGAAGGTGACGGTGGTGAAAGTGACGGTGGTGAGGATGACGGTGGTGAAGGTGACGGTGGTGAAGATGACGGTGGTGAAGGTGACGGTGGTGAAGATGACGGTGGTGAAGGTGACGGTGGTGAAGGTGACGGTGGTGAAGGTGACGGTGGTGAAGGTGACGGTGGTGAAGGTGACGGTGGTGAAGATGACGGTGGTGAAGGTGACGGTGGTGAAGGTGATGGTGGTGAAGGTGACGGTGGTGAAGATGACGGTGGTGAAGGTGACGGTGGTGAAGGTGACGGTGGTGAAGGTGACGGTGGTGAGGATGACGGTGGTGAAGGTGACGGTGGTGAAGGTGACGGTGGTGAGGATGACGGTGGTGAAGGTGACGGTGGTGAAGGTGACGGTGGCGAAGATGACGGTGGTGAAGGTGACGGTGGTGAAGGTGACGGTGGCGAAGGTGACGGTGGTGATGGTGACGGTGGTGAAGATGACGGTGGTGGTGAAGGTGACGGTGGTGAAGATGACGGTGGTGAAGATGACGGTGGTGAAGATGACGGTGGTGAAGATGACGGTGGTGAAGATAACGGTGGTGAAGATGACGGTGGTGAAGATGACGGTGGTGAAGATGACGGTGGTGAAGGTGACGGTGGTGAAGGTGACGGTGGTGAAGGTGACGGTGGTGAAGGTGACGGTGGTGAAGATGACGGTGGTGAAGGTGACGGTGGTGAAGGTGACGGTGGTGAAGATGACGGTGGTGAAGATGACGGTGGTGAAGGTGACGGTGGCGAAGGTGACGGTGGTGAAGGTGACGGTGATGAAGGTGACGGTGGCGAAGGTGACGGTGGTGAAGGTGACGGTGGTGAAGGTGACGGTGGTGAAGGTGACGGTGGTGAAGGTGACGGTGGTGAAGGTGACGGTGGTGAAGGTGACGGTGGTGAAGGTGACGGTGGTGAAGGTGACGGTGGTGAAGGTGACGGTGGTGAAGGTGACGGTGGTGAAGGTGACGGTGGCGAAGGTGACGGTGGTGAAGGTGACGGTGGTGAAGATGACGGTGGCGAAGGTGACGGTGGTGAAGGTGACGGTGGTGAAGGTGACGGTGGTGAAGATGACGGTGGTGAAGGTGACGGTGGTGAAGGTGACGTTGTTAAAGGTGACTGTGGTGAAGGTGACGGTGGTGAAGATGACGGTGGTGGCGGTGATGAAGATGACGGTGGTGAATTTGACGGTGTAACGGTGGTGAAGATGATGGTGGTGAAAGTGACAGTGCTGAAGATGACATATATATGTATATATATATATATATATATATATATATATATATATATATATATATATATATATATATATATATATATATATATATGTCGTGCCGAATAGGCAGAACTTGCGATCTTGGCTTAAATAGCAACGCTCATCTTGCCATATAAGACAAGTGAAAATTTGTGTATGCAATAATTTCGCCAAAATCATTCTGAACCTAACGAAAAAAATATATTTCACTGTGTTTGTTTAGTATTAAATTATTATCAACAAATCTAAAATATATTTAGTTGGGTTAGGCTAAAATAAATTGCTCTTGTTATAATAAGGTTAGGTAAGTTTTCTAAGATTCTTTTGGTGCAAAATTAAAAAAAAATACATTAACATTAATGAAAAAAATATATCTTTAAACGTATAAGAGAAAATTTCAGAAAGGACTTAATTTTAAATGAGTTATTGCTAATTGACCAGTTTTACATATTCGGCACGACATATATATATATATATATATATATATATATATATATATATATATATATATATATATATATATATATATATATATATATACATACATATATATATATATATATATATATATATATATATATATATATATATATATATATATATATATATATATATATATATATATATATATAATGTATGTATATATAGGTAAAACTGGTCAATTAGCAAGAACTCATTTAAAATTAAGTTCTGTCTAAAATTTTCTCTTATACGTTTAAAGATATATTTTTTCATTTATGTTAATGTAAAAATTAATACTTTTGCACCAAAAGAACCTTAGAAAACTTACCCAACCTTATTATAACAAGCGCAGTTTAATTTAGCCTAATCCAACTAAATATATTTTAGATAAGTTTACAGTAATTTAATAATAAACAAATACAGTGAAATACATTTTTTTTCGTTAGGTTCAGAATGATTTGTTGCGAAATTATTGCATACACAAATTTTCGCTTGACTTATTCGGCAAGAAGAACGTTGCTATTTAAGCGAAAATCGCAAATTTTACCTAATCGGCACGACATATTATATATATATATATATATATATATATATATATATATATATATATATATATATATATATGTAATATTGGGAGAAGTATGCTGCATACATTTTAGGATATACAACATAGAGGGAAGGGGTGTGTAGAGGGAGCCGTGTGTAATGAAAACTATGTTGAAGGGTGACGAGGCATATGAAGCAGCAAGCATGAAAGTGGTGGTAGTGGTGGTGGTAGTGGTGGTGGTGGTGGTGGTGGTAGTGGTGGTGGTAGTGGTGGTGATGGTAGTGGTGGTGGTGGTAGTGGTGGTGGTAGTGGTGGTGGTAGTGGTGGTGGCGGTAGTGGTGGTGGTAGTGGTGATGGTAGTGGTGATGGTAGTGGTGGTGGTGGTAGTGGTGGTGGTAGTGGTGGTGGTGGTGGTGGTAGTGGTGGTGGTGGTAGTGGTGGTGGTGGTAGTGGTGGTGGTGATGGTGGTGGTAATGATGGTAGTGGTGGTGGTAGTGGTGGTGGTAGTGGTGGTGGTAGTGGTAGTGGTGGTGATGGTGGTGGTAATGGTGGTAGTGGTAGTGGTGGTGGTGGTAGTGGTGGTGGTGGTAGTGGTGGTTGGAGTGGTGGTGGTGGTGGTGGTGGTAGTGGTGGTGGTGGTGGTGGTGGTGGTAGTGGTGGTGGGAGTGGTGGTGGTAGTGGTGGTGGTGGTGGTAGTGGTAATGGTGGTGGTGGTGGTAGTGGTGGTGGTAGTGGTAGTGGTGGTAGTGGTGGTGGTGGTAGTGGTGGTGATGGTGGTGGTAGTGGTGGTGGTGGTAGTGGTGGTGGTGGTAGTGGTGGTGGTGGTAGTGGTGGTGGTGGTAATGGTGGTAGTGGTGATCGTGGTGGTGGTGGTGGTGGTAGTGGTGGTTGGTTGGCTACGGGGGTGTGCGATATATATATATATATATATATATATATATATATATATATATATATATATATATATATATATATATATATATATATATATGCGTGTGTGTGTGTGTGTTTATTGTAATTTTTCATTAATTTATCCCCGTGGAAAAACAACTAAGTAATATACCTTTTAAGATTGTTTGTAATTCCCAATTGGAATAATGTACCAATATAGTTCCTGATCAGCCCTGTTGTTGTGCATGCGTTGGACTGCTTGCGACTCTCACTAGCAGCCTAGTCAACCAGGCTAGCAAACAGGAAGTCTGGTCTGAGACTGCAGGGACGGTGACCCTTGAAACACTCTTCAGGTAACCTTAAGGTGTGTACTTGTCAGAGAGAGAGAGAGAGAGACAGAGAAAGCGAGAGAGCGTCTTGTACACCTTGGTAGTGAGAACGAGGAAGAGGAGAGGTAGAGGGAAGATCTAATGGGAGGGTGGGGGAGTTATGGTTGGAGAGGAGACCTGGGGACTGGGGAAGGGCGGGGGTCTGAGGGGAAGAGTGGAGCTTGGGGAGAGGGGGGGGTGGTTTCTTTGAAAGAGGGGAAGATGGAAGGGGGGGGAGATAAAGCTTTTCTCTGTGCTGGGGAGAATGTCTCCCCACACAGCGGGAAAGAGACTCTATAATCCTAGATAGGATTTGTTTATGGCGTGAAGGGAAACGTTTCCGGGTGTGTGGATACGGAAACGACTTCCCGGGGATAGGAGAAGGACTCCATCGGGGATATTACGACCCCAGGGGATAGGGGGAATGACCTCAGGGTATAGGGAAAGGACCTCAAGGAATAAGGGCACAACTCTGTAGTGAAGGTTGGATAGTAAACGCCACTGCAGTGAAATTGGATGTGTGGAGGCATGTAGAACTGATGTATAAACGAATATGGGATAGATGTGGAACTGGATTTGGAGTTGATATATATATATATATATATATATATATATATATATATATATATATATATATATATATATATATATATATATATATATATATATATATATATATATATGTCATGCCGAATATGTAAAACTGGTCAATTAGCAAGAACTCATTTAAAATTAAGTCCTTTCTAAAATTTTATCTTATAAGTTTAAAGATATATTTTTTTCATTAATGTTACTGTAAAAAATTTTAATTTGGCACCAAAAGAATCTTAGAAAACCTACCTAACCTTATTATAATAAGAACAATTTATTTTAGCCTAACCCAACTAAATATATTTTGGATTTGTTCACAGTAATTTAATACTAAACAAACACAGTGAAATATATTTTTTTCGTAAGGTTCAGAATGATTTTGGCGAAATTATTGCATACACAAATTTTCACTTGTCCTATATGGCAAGATGAGCGTTGCTATTTAAGCCAAGATCGCAAGTTCTGCCTATTCGGCACGACATTATATATATATATATATATATATATATATATATATATATATATATATATATATATATATATATATATATATATATATATATATATATATATATTATTATCACACTGGCCGATTCCCACCAAGGCAGGGTGGCCCGAAAAAGAAAAACTTTCACCATCATTCACTCCATCACTGTCTTGCCAGAAGGGTGCTTTACACTACAGTTTTTAAACTGCAACATTAACACCCCTCCTTCAGAGTGCAGGCACTGTACTTCCCATCTCCAGGACTCAAGTCCGGCCTGTCGGTTTCCCTGAATCCCTTCATAAATGTTACTTTGCTCACACTCCAACAGCACGTCAAGTATTAAAAACCATTTGTCTCCATTCACTCCTATCAAACACGCTCATGCATGCCTGCTGGAAGTCCAAGCCCCTCGCACACAAAACCTCCTTTACCCCCTCCCTCCAACCTTTCCTAGGCCGACCCCTACCCCGCCTTCCTTCCACTACAGACTGATACACTCTTGAAGTCATTCTGTTTCGCTCCATTCTCTCTACATGTCCGAACCACCTCAACAACCCTTCCTCAGCCCTCTGGACAACAGTTTTGGTAATCCCGCACCTCCTCCTAACTTCCAAACTACGAATTCTCTGCATTATATTCACACCACACATTGCCCTCAGACATGACATCTCCACTGCCTCCAGCCTTCTCCTCGCTGCAACATTCATCACCCACGCTTCACACCCATATAAGAGCGTTGGTAAAACTATACTCTCATACATTCCCCTCTTTGCCTCCAAGGACAAAGTTCTTTGTCTCCACAGACTCCTAAGTGCACCACTCACTCTTTTTCCCTCATCAATTCTATGATTCACCTCATCTTTCATAGACCCATCCGCTGACACATCCACTCCCAAATATCTGAATACGTTCACCTCCTCCATACTCTCTCCCTCCAATCTGATATTCAATCTTTCATCACCTAATCTTTTTGTTATCCTCATAACCTTACTCTTTCCTGTATTCACCTTCAATTTTCTTCTTTTGCACACCCTACCAAATTCATCCACCAATCTCTGCAACTTCTCTTCAGAATCTCCCAAGAGCACAGTGTCATCAGCAAAGAGCAGCTGTGACAACTCCCACTTTGTGTGTGATTCTTTATCTTTTAACTCCACGCCTCTTGCCAAGACCCTCGCATTTACTTCTCTTACAACCCCATCTATAAATATATTAAACAACCACGGTCTAAGGCCTACTTTTACTGGGAAAAAATTTCCCTCTTTCCTACATACTCTAACTTGAGCCTCACTATCCTCGTAAAAGCTCTTCACTGCTTTCAGTAACCTACCTCCTACACCATACACTTGCAACATCTGCCACATTGCCCCCCTATCCACCCTGTCATACGCCTTTTCCAAATCCATAAATGCCACAAAGACCTCTTTAGCCTTATCTAAATACTGTTCACTTATATGTTTCACTGTAAACACCTGGTCCACACACCCCCTACCTTTCCTAAAGCCTCCTTGTTCATCTGCTATCCTATTCTCCGTCTTACTCTTAATTCTTTCAATTATAACTCTACCATACACTTTACCAGGTACACTCAACAGACTTCACCCCCTATAATTTTTGCACTCTCTTTTATCCCCTTTGCCTTTATACAAAGGAACTATGCATGCTCTCTGCCAATCCCTAGGTACCTTACCCTCTTCCATACATTTATTAAATAATTGCACCAACCACTCCAAAACTATATCCCCACCTGCTTTTAACATTTCTATCTTTATCCCATCAATCCCGGCTGCCTTACCCCCTTTCATTTTACCTACTGCCTCACGAACTTCCCCCACACTCACAACTGGCTCTTCCTCACTCCTACAAGATGTTATTCCTCCTTGCCCTATACACGAAATCACAGCTTCCCTATCTTCATCAACATTTAACAATTCCTCAAAATATTCCCTCCATCTTCCCAATACCTCTAATTCTCCATTTAATAACTCTCCTCTCCTATTTTTAACTGACAAATCCATTTGTTCTCTAGGCTTTCTTAACTTGTTAATCTCACTCCAAAACTTTTTCTTGTTTTCAACAAAATTTGTTGATAACATCTCACCCACTCTCTCATTTGCTCTCTTTTTACATTGCTTCACCACTCTCTTAACCTTTCTCTTTTTCTCCATATACTCTTCCCTCCTTGCATCACTTCTACTTTATAAAAACTTCTCATATGCTAACTTTTTCTCCCTTACTACTCTCTTTACATCATCATTCCACCAATCGCTCCTCTTCCCTCCTGCACCCACTTTCCTGGAACCACAAACTTCTGCTGAACACTCTAACACTACATTTTTAATCCTACCCCATACCTCTTCGACCCCATTGCCTATGCTCTCATTAGCCCATCTATCCTCCAATAGCTGTTTATATCTTACCCTAACTGCCTCCTCTTTTAGTTTATAAACCTTCACCTCTCTCTTCCCTGATGCTTCTATTCTCCTTGTATCCCATCTACCTTTTACTCTCAGTGTAGCTACAACTAGAAAGTGATTGATATATCTGTGGCCCCTCTATAAACATGTACATCCTGAAGTCTACTCAGCAGTCTTTTATCTTCCAATACATAATCCAACAAACTACTGTCATTTCGCCCTACATCATATCTTGTATACTTATTTATCCTCTTTTTCTTAAAATATGTATTACCTATAACTAAACCCCTTTCTATACAAAGTTCAATCAAAGGGCTCCCATTATCATTTACACCTGGCTCCCCAAACTTACCTACCACACCCTCTCTAAAAGTTTCTCCTACTTTAGCATTTAGGTCCCCTACCACAATTACTCTCTCACTTGGTTCAAAGGCTCCTATACATTCACTTAACATCTCCCAAAATCTCTCTCTCTCCTCTGCATTCCTCTCTTCTCCAGGTGCATACACGCTTATTATGACCCACTTCTCGCATCCAACCTTTACTTTAATCCACATAATTCTTGAATTTACACATTCATATTCTCTTTTCTCCTTCCATAACTGATCATTTAACATTACTGCTACCCCTTCCTTTGCTCTAACTCTCTCAGATACTCCAGATTTAATCCCATTTATTTCCCCCCACTGAAACTCTCCTACCCCCTTCAGCTTTGTTTCGCTTAGAGCCAGGACATCCAACTTCTTTTCATTCATAACATCAGCAATCATCTGTTTCTTGTCATCCGCACTACATCCACGCACATTTAAGCATCCCAGTTTTATAAAGTTTTTCTTCTTCTCTTTTTTAGTAAATGTATACAGGAGAAGGGGTTACTAGCCCATTGCTCCCGGCATTTTAGTCGCCTCATACGACACGCATGGCTTACGGAGGAAAGATTCTTTTCCACTTCCCCATGGACAATAGAAGAAATAAAAAAGAACAAGAGCTATTTAGAAAAAGGAGAAAAACCTAGATGTATGTATATATATATATATGCATGTGCGTGTCTGTGAAGTGTGACCAAAGTGTAAGTAGGAGTAGCAAGATATCCCTGTTATCTAGCGTGTTTATGAGACAGAAAAAGAAACCAGCAATCCTACCATCATGCAAAACAGTTACAGGTTTTTGTTTCACAGTCATCTGGCAGGACGGTAGTACTTCCCTGGGTGGTTGCTGTCTACCAACCTACTACCTATATATATATATATATATATATATATATATATATATATATATATATATATATATATATATATATATATATATATATATATATATATATATATATAGCTCAGAAATCGGGAACAAGCGATACAAGATGCAAAACAACCACGGGGGAGTTGAATGACAGCTCTAGGTCTTTCGTGTTGCAATCAACACATCAGGAGCTTGCAATGTTGCAAGATTCATAATGTGATTCATAACTTCGAAGGTACGACCCGTTCGGACGGAAGTGCGGGTCGAAATGGTTTCTTGTGTGAATGGTGGTAGTGGTGGCGGTGGTGGTGGTAGCGACGGCGGCGATGATGGGGAAGCGGTTCACAACAGCAAGGAACAGTAGCAGAGTAGCAAGGTCTGGATTTCTTCTTTTATGGCGTAAGAAAGAAGTTATTTTCTGAACGAGGGGGCCGCCGCTCCCAACTTTTCGGCAGAGCGCTCGTAATGGCTCGTCTTCGCCCCGCGCCGAATGGCTCTGGGGTTATTGTGTTCGCTCTTTTGTTTTTTTTTTATGCTCGTTTGTGAGTTTGTTTCCGTCTTGTGTGTTTATCGTGCGTGTGTGTCTTGAAGACACCGACTGCTGCTTCTTGCTATTTCAAGGCTGAGCGACTGACCACCTTATGCCTACGTCGCCACTGCTTGTGTTGTCTCCTCTGTATTTCGACTGAAGGTAATCTTCTAGGTGGTTATTAAGGTAATCAAGGTCGTTAATAAAGCAGTCTTTTAGGTCGTTGTTACGGTGGTTTGTGAGGTCATTTTTGAGGTGGTCTTGATGACAGTCGATGAAGGAGAGAGAGATAGATAGTTCTTACTTAACCTTTCCTTCTGTTTAAGCCATAAGTTCTGTTGTATCTTGAATTACCTCTTAAAACCCTTCTATTCCTCCATTTCCATTACCTTTCCTTGTCCCTCCCATCTCCCTTCCTTGTCCATCATTCCATCTTTCCTGTTTAAGCCTCTAGGCTGTTAATAGCCTGACGGAGGTGATGAGGTGGCAGAGGTGAAGAAGCGATGGCTTGTTTTTGTTGGTGGTGGTTTTGGCGGTGGTTGTGGTGGTAGTGATGGTGTGATGTTGGTGGGGTGGTGGTGGTTTTGATGGTGGTGATGATGGGTGTATCTCCAACACAGTAAGTCCTGGGTGGCCGAGGCTGCAGAGGAGTATATATATATATATATATATATGTTTTCATTGTTTTGTGCGTCTAGCTCCTCCTCTTTCATTTTTGCTCGTTCTTTTCTTCCTACTCTCAGTTCTCTCCTCCACCTTCCTGTCCTCTCCATTTTACACTTTTTCTTCTCTTCCTCGATAGTCTCCCACTTTCTAAAGAGTGAAAAGAAATGCTAGTTAGACGTAAAATGCTGAAACAAAACTGAATTCATCACACGGAGTTCAGCATAGACAGAGGGAACAAAAGACATTAATGGAATTCAGAGATATTCAGAATACATTTTCTCGTGTGCGAAATCCAGTGCAGAAGATACATTGAGTAGTGGGCCTTTCATGAAGGAGATGGATCTTACACTGATGACGACAAGGAAATGAGCGAAATACTGAAGCCACAACATGACTGTGTTCACTGATCCATTAATCAGATTAAAGATTGGCAATCCAGATTAATTTTCACGAATGAGAGCCCCAAAACTCTTCCATCGACTTCATAATTTTTGACATAATCCTGACCCCCATTCCTAGACAAGTACGACCATGAGGTAATAGCGCATAAAATGTGTGCTGGAGGAATAACTGGGAAATTGGGCAGATGGATTTTTGAGTTTCTACGAAATCTAAGGCTAAGAGTAAGAGTTAAGAAATTAATCTCAGAGTCTACCACAGTGCAAAGCCTTCCGCCTCAGTCCTCGCTTCAGCTCTCCTCGTTCTCGTTCTCACAAACAGAAATACCTCGTATCCTTTGCAGACGATGCTTGGATTTGCACGAGAGTGGCGTCCATTGAGGACGCAACAAATCTCCAAGCTTATGTAAGTCTGGTCTTTCAGTGAGCCACGAGCAGTGTTATGATGTTCAATGAGGACTAATTTTAGTTACTCCCCAGTGGAAAAAATAAGAATTAAAAACTGGAGCGCAGTATAAAACAAAGTGAAACCAGTCCGTAGAGCGGAAGAGGAATGTGATGGACTTGAGTGTGTTACTGGAAGATCTTGCAATCAAGGATCACAACTGTTTCTTTCTGTATCACTGTCAGGTCTCACTATCAAGGATCACAACAGTGTTTCTTTCTGTGTCACTGTCAGCTTTCACAATCAAGGATCACAGCAGTGTTTCTTTCTGTGTCACTGTCAGCTTTCACAATCAAGGATCACAAAAGTGTTTCTGTGTCACTATCAGCTCTCACAATAAGGATCACAACAGTGTTTCTATCACAAACGCAAGAAATTGATAGGCTATGATAGGCCTTCATAACAAGAGATCCCAAGCGAATGATGATACTCTTTAAGTCAGTTGTGCTTCCCAGACTGGAATATTGCTGTATACGTAACAGTATCTGTTAAGGCAGACGAAAATGCTGAACTGAAGAATGCGTAGAGAACCTTCACTGCTAGGAAAGCCTTACTCACTCTCCTGAATTATTGGAAATGCTTTAAGTCCCTTGAGCTGTATGCCTTGGAACGTAAGCGAGAAAGATGCATCATAATTTACACGGGAATTTTGTTTTAGGGGTTAGTTACAAATCTGCATACAGAAATTACTCCCTACATAAACAAAGGCTCGTTAGACGTGCAAAGTACCTCCAGTGAAGCGCAGGGGGTTCACTGAATACACTAAGATTAAGCGTAAAGGGACCAAGACTACTTCCTCTACCTCCGTGACTCTTCCTTCCTCACGCTCTCCATGTCCCTCCCTCTCCCTCTCCCTCTCCCTCTCCCTCTCCCTCTCCCTTCCTCTCCCTCTCGCTTCCTCTCGCTTCCTCTCGCTTCCTCTCCCTTCCTCTCGCTTCCTCTCCCTCTCTCTCACCCTCCATGCCTCTCCCTTCCTCTCTCTCACCCTCCATGTCTCTCCCTTCCTCTCTCTCACCCTCCATGTCTCTCCCTTCCTCTCTCTCACCTTCCCTGACACTTCCTATTCCGTGTCACTGCCTCTGTCACGTTAAGTTTTACTGTCTTTAATGTAAATTGTTCACTCCCTTCCTCCTTCCCTCCTGTCTGCTCGCCTTCCTTCCCCTCCCATCTCCTTCCCTTCCTTCTCTTCTTTCTTTCCCCTCTTCTCTCCTCCCATTTCTTCCCCCTCCCCTTGCTTGTCCTCTCCTCTCCCCTTCCCACTCTTCCCCCTTCCATACCCCCAGCTGTTGCTTATGCTTCCAAGTTCACGTTCCTGCTGCTACTGTTATTGCTGCTGCTGCTGTTGTTCGTTGCTGTTTCTGCTGTGTTGTTCCTGTTGCTGTTGTTTCTTCTGTTTTGTTCCTGCTGTGTTGTTTGTTGTGTTGTAAAAGGACCCCAATAGAAATAAGTCACCGTGTCTTATGTAACTGTATTTGTGTATACCTGAATAAACTTACTTATTCCTGCTACTGGTGTTCCTGCTGTGTTGTTCCTGCTGTGTTGTTCCTGCTGTGTTGTTCCTGCTACTGTTGTTCCTGCTGTGTTGTTCCTGCTGTGTTGTTCCTGCTGTGTTGTTCCTGCTGTGTTGTTCCTGCTGTGTTGTTCCTGCTGTGTTGTTCCTGCTGTGTTGTTCCTGCTGTGTTGTTCCTGCTGTGTTGTTCCTGCTGTGTTGTTCCTGCTGTGTTGTTCCTGCTGTGTTGTTCCTGCTGTGTTGTTCCTGCTGTGTTGTTCCTGCTGTGTTGTTCCTGCTACTGTTGTTCCTGCTACTGTTGTTCCTGCTGTGTTGTTCCTGCTGTGTTGTTCCTGCTGTGTTGTTCCTGCTGTGCTGTTCCTGCTGTGTTGTTCCTGCTGTGTTGTTCCTGCTGTGTTGTTCCTGCTGTGTTGTTCCTGCTACTGTTGTTCCTGCTGTGTTGTTCCTGCTGTGTTGTTCCTGCTGTGTTGTTCCTGCTACTGTTGTTCCTGCTACTGTTGTTCCTGCTGTGTTGTTCCTGCTGTGTTGTTCCTGCTGTGTTGTTCCTGCTGTGTTGTTCCTGCTGTGTTGTTCCTGCTGTGTTGTTCCTGCTGTGTTGTTCCTGCTGTGTTGTTCCTGCTACTGTTGTTCCTGCTGTGTTGTTCCTGCTGTGTTGTTCCTGCTGTGTTGTTCCTGCTGTGTTGTTCCTGCTGTGTTGTTCCTGCTACTGTTGTTCCTGCTGTGTTGTTCCTGCTACTGTTGTTCCTGCTGTGTTGTTCCTGCTGTGTTGTTCCTGCTGTGTTGTTCCTGCTGTGTTGTTCCTGCTGTGTTGTTCCTGCTACTGTTGTTCCTGCTGTGTTGTTCCTGCTACTGTTGTTCCTGCTGTGTTGTTCCTGCTGTGTTGTTCCTGCTGTGTTGTTCCTGCTGTGTTGTTCCTGCTACTGTTGTTCCTGCTGTGTTGTTCCTGCTACTGTTGTTCCTGCTGTGTTGTTCCTGCTGTGTTGTTCCTGCTGTGTTGTTCCTGCTGTGTTGTTCCTGCTGTGTTGTTCCTGCTACTGTTGTTCCTGCTGTGTTGTTCCTGCTACTGTTGTTCCTGCTGTGTTGTTCCTGCTGTGTTGTTCCTGCTGTGTTGTTCCTGCTGTGTTGTTCCTGCTGTGTTGTTCCTGCTACTGTTGTTCCTGCTGTGTTGTTCCTGCTACTGTTGTTCCTGCTGTGTTGTTCCTGCTGTGTTGTTCCTGCTGTGTTGTTCCTGCTGTGTTGTTCCTGCTACTGTTGTTCCTGCTGTGTTGTTCCTGCTGTGTTGTTCCTGCTACTGTTGTTCCTGCTGTGTTGTTCCTGCTGTGTTGTTCCTGCTATTGTTGTTCCTGCTGTGTTGTTCCTGCTGTGTTGTTCCTGCTACTGTTGTTCCTGCTGTGTTGTTCCTGCTGTGTTGTTCCTGCTACTGTTGTTCCTGCTGTGTTGTTCCTGCTGTGTTGTTCCTGCTACTGTTGTTCCTGCTGTGTTCTTCCTGCTGTGTTGTTCCTGCTGTGTTGTTCTTGCTGTGTTGTTCCTGCTCTCTTGCTCCTGCTCTCTTGCTCCTGCTGTGTTGTTCCCGCTCGGTTGTTCCTACTGTGTTGTTCCTGCTGTGTTGTTCCTGCTGTGATGTTCCTGCTGTGTTGTTCCTGCTACTGTTGTTCCTGCTGTGTTGTTCCTACTGTGTTGTTCCTGCTGTGTTGTTCCTGCTGTGTTGTTCCTGCTGTGTTGTTCCTTCTGTGTTGTTCCTGCTCTCTTGCTCCTGCTGTGTTGTTCCCGCTCGGTTGTTCCTACTGTGTTGTTCCTGCTGTGTTGTTCCTGCTGTGTTGTTCCTGCTACTGTTGTTCCTGCTACTGTTGTTCCTGCTGTGTTGTTCCTGCTGTGTTGTTCCTGCTGTGTTCCTGCTAATGTTGTTCCTGCTACTGTTGTTCCTGCTGTGTTGTTCCTGCTGTGTTGTTCCTGCTACTGTTGTTCCTGCTGTGTTGTTCCTGCTACTGTTGTTCCTGCTGTGTTGTTCCTGCTACTGTTGTTCCTGCTGTGTTGTTCCTGCTGTGTTGTTCCTGCTGTGTTGTTCCTGCTACTGTTGTTCCTGCTGTGTTGTTCCTGCTACTGTTCCTGCTGCTGTTGTTCCTGCTACTGTTCCTGCTGCTGTTGTTCCTGCTCTCTTGCTCCTGCTGTGTTGTTCCCGCTCGGTTATTCCTACTGTGTTGTTCCTGCTGTGTTGTTACTGCTGTGATGTTCCTGCTGTGATATTCCTGCTGTGTTGTTCCTGCTGTGTTGTTCCTGCTGTGTTGTTCCTGCTGTAATATTCCTTCTGTGTTGTTCCTGCTGTGTTGTTCCTGCTGTGATGTTCCTGCTGTGTTGTTCCTGCTGTGATGTTCGTGCTGTGTTGTTCCTGCTGTGTTGTTCCTGCTGTGATGTTCCTGCTGTGTTGTTCCTGCTGTGATGTTCCTGCTGTGTTGTTCCTGCTGTGTTGTTTCTGCTGTGTTGTTCCTGCTGTAATATTCCTTCTGTGTTGTTCCTGCTGTGTTGTTCCTGCTGTGATGTTCCTGCTGTGTTGTTCCTGCTGTGTTGTTCCTGCTGTAATATTCCTTCTGTGTTGTTCCTGCTGTGTTGTTCCTGCTGTGATGTTCCTGCTGTGTTGTTCCTGCTGTGATGTTCCTGCTGTGTTGTTCCTGCTGTGTTGTTCCTGCTGTGATGTTCCTGCTGTGTTGTTCCTGCTGTGATGTTCCTGCTGTGTTGTTCCTGCTGTGTTGTTCCTGCTGTGTTGTTCCTGCTGTGTTGTTCCTGCTGTGATGTTCCTGCTGTGTTGTTCCTGCTGTGTTGTTCCTGCTGTGTTGTTCCTGCTGTGATGTTCCTGCTGTGTTGTTCCTGCTGTGATGTTCCTGCTGTGTTGTTCCTGCTGTGTTGTTCCTGCTGTGTTGTTCCTGCTGTGATGTTCCTGCTGTGGTGTTCCTGCTGTGTTGTTCCTGCTGTGTTGTTCCTGCTGTGATGTTCCTGCTGTGTTGTTCCTGCTGTGTTGTTCCTGCTGTGTTGTTCCTGCTGTGATGTTCCTGCTGTGATGTTCCTGCTGTGCTGTTCCTGCTGTGTTGTTCCTGCTGTGTTGTTCCTGCTGTGTTGTTCCTGCTGTGATGTTCCTGCTGTGTTGTTCCTGCTGTGTTGTTCCTGCTGTGATGTTCCTGCTGTGTTGTTCCTGCTGTGTTGTTCCTGCTGTGTTGTTCCTGCTGTGATGTTCCTGCTGTGATGTTCCTGCTGTGTTGTTCCTGCTGTGTTGTTCCTGCTGTGATGTTCCTGCTGTGTTGTTCCTGCTGTGTTGTTCCTGCTGTGATGTTCCTGCTGTGTTGTTCCTGCTGTGTTGTTCCTGCTGTGATGTTCCTGATGTGTTGTTCCTGCTGTGTTGTTCCTGCTGTGATGTTCCTGCTGTGATGTTCCTGCTGTGTTGTTCCTGCTGTGTTGTTCCTGCTGTGATGTTCCTGCTGTGCTGTTCCTGCTGTGTTGTTCCTGCTGTGTTGTTCCTGCTGTGTTGTTCCTGCTGTGATGTTCCTGCTGTGATGTTCCTGCTGTGTTGTTCCTGCTGTGTTGTTCCTGCTGTGTTGTTCCTGCTGTGATGTTCCTGCTGTGCTGTTCCTGCTGTGTTGTTCCTGCTGTGTTGTTCCTGCTGTGTTGTTCCTGCTGTGTTGTTCCTGCTGTGATGTTCCTGCTTGCCCCAGTTCGTCACCGTCGTCAGGCTCGATAATTTAGTGTGTAATGAGATAATAAATGAGTGAAGTGGAATTTGTGCGTCGTTAATACGACGCAGATGACGACAACGAGTGGTTGTGGCTGGCTCTCTCTCTCTCTCTCTCTCTCTCTCTCTCTCTCTCTCTCTCTCTCTCTCTCTCTCTCTCTCTCTCTCTCTCTCTCTCTCTCTCTCTCTCTCTCTCTCTCTCTTTCTCTCTTTCTTTCTCTTTCTCTTTCTCTTTCTCTTTCTCTCTTTCTCTTTCTCGTGCGCGCCGTATATATATATATATATATATATATATATATATATATATATATATATATATATATATATATATATATATATATATATATATATATATTTTAGTATTGATGGGTGATTTGCTGACTCCTTCACGTCCATCTTGGATTCCTCAAATTCATCTAGTGTGACAGAGTGGCTCCCGCTGCAGGATTATCATTCTCGATCTCACAGAGGTTCAATGCCATTTTAACCACTTCAGAGATTCAGTATCATTGTGAACACCTCAGAGGTTCAGTGTCTTTCTGGACACCACAGAGGTTCGGTATCATCATTCATGCATCGGGAAATTGCAGGTTCATCCATCGCTCCTCAAGACTACCAGCTCAGGCTGATAGATTTCATTATTTCATGTTTACAACCCTTACTGTATGATGGAATATGGCAGGGAAAACCCTTACTGTGTGATGGAATATGGCAGGGAAAACCCTTACTGTGTGATGGAATATGGCAGGGAAGACCCTTACTCTGTGATGGAATATGGCAGGGAAAACCCTTACTGTGTGATGGAATATGACAGGGAAAATCCTTTCTGTCGTGGAATATAACATATATTCGTATATTCACCGTTCTTATATTTTGATATAGCCGTCTATAAAATGATCATAATTCTTGAATCTTACCTCTTCTGTTCTCTGGCAGTAACTTTAAAATCGTCTGGACCTTGTCCGTGATTATTATTGTCAGAAATAATTCTAATTTCTACTAAGGCAGTTTGGTGAGGGGATCCGAGGCTCTCGTGTGATGACTCTGGTCTACTTGACAAATAACATTAGTCATAATTTATTATGGCTAGTTTTATTTGCGAAGTAAATGTTTAAAAATTGTCGTTTGGCTGGTGAAGATATGGACTCAAGGTGGTCGCTGTTATCCTTGACTTGGGAAGGAAAGGTTGATAAACTGTACAGGAAAAAGGCTGCTGAACAAACCAGGGTACGGGTGGTGCTCAAATTCACGGCAGGCGAGTTGTAAAACTCACGTGCTGGCCTGGAGCTTTACGACTCACTTGCCGTGAGTTCGAACACCACCCGTACCGTGGTTTGTTTGCAATCGTGTTGTTATGATTTCGCGAGTCAAAAGGCTACTGATTCAAGACCACAATGACTATTTAAAAAAAAAAAAAACACTTGTGTTCTATATTTCTCATCTGTGAATTTAAGTTTCTTCTTTTTTTTGTGGGGGGGGGGCGATGGGGGTACAGGCGTGTGTTGTATGGATCATCAGTTGTGCAACTTACTTTGATTTGGGCCCTTTTTTTTTTGCGAAAATAACAGAAAAGGATGATTTACTCCTGATTCAGGTATTTCATCATCCTATAACTGGGTTGCAGCAGTTCATTCCCAGTGTCTGCTTTTCACATTACTTTTTCTGCCAATTTTGGAGAAAGATGCCTCGTAATTGCGTGAACAGTGCAGTGGAGAATTGACTTTTGAATCGGAATAGCGTACGGTAACTGCCGTGGTTAAGAAAGCCTGTCACCTATATTTTGGCTGTAAGATTGGAGATCAGATCAAGTGCTGGGCCCTACATACATGCTGCAATACTTGTGCAACAAAATTTCGCCAGTGGTTGAATCAGAAAAAAGAAATCTATGCCTTTTGCAATGGCATTGGTGTGGGTGGAGGGAGCCAACAGATCATGTAAGTGGTTGTTACTTTTGCTTGGTGCTTCCAGTCAGTTAAGGTATTTGCAAGGAAAAATAGTGGACTATAAAATAATGTAATATAACCTCTGCTGTACGCTGGTTACCTCAGGGCGACGGACTACCCATCCCTGAGTACCTCGAGTCATTTTCCTTTGAGTATAAGTACGAGGAGGATGACGTAACTTATGAAACTTGTAAGTCTTGAACCTCACAAGAACCTGATATATTATGTTCATAACTTGACAACTTATAAACTGTACTTGATAAGTCTGAATTAAACGACCTTATCAGAGATTTAGAACTGCCAAAGAGGAAGACCGAACTATTGGTCTTCAGATTGCAGCAGCGGAATCTCCTCCCTGAAAATAGTGGTTAATTTCATGACCGTTGAGAAAGCTTTTGTCCCGTTCTTCATGATGGCAGGTGATCTTGTACACTAGTTAATGACTAATTAATGGTCCAAATCGGACCGAAACGTCGTCCAAAGTTTCTTCTGTGTGCCAGTTATTTGCTTATTGTTCCAGTCACGGTATTGTTCCAGTCACGGTAATGTTCCGGTCACGGTATTGTTCCAGTCGTTCCAGTCACGGTATTGTTCCAGTCGTTCCAGTCACGGTAATGTTCCAGTCACGGTATTGTTCCAGTCGTTCCAGTCACGGTATTGTTCCAGTCACGGTATTGTTCCAGTCACGGTATTGTGCCTATATTATTTTTCGCGACCTTGTAGCTTGCAAGAAACAACATGGATGGTCTGATGACAACCCTAATACAATTCGTAATCCTGATGAGTGAAGACTTCATCAACTCATCGAAGTTGAGTCAGAGGGTGGTTTTATTGCATGTTGGCAACGTGTTGTCGTCAATTCCAGTTGGCTATGCTGGCCACATGAAGAAAACATGCGACAGCATGAAGCAGATTTCGAACTGCATAGACTATGACAAACATCAATGTTGGCTGCCCTGCTTAGCCAGCAGCTAGTGGTAAGCACTGCTGTTGTCTGTGTGAGTGAGATAGTCAGGTGAGGATTTCTTTTTACATCAAGCAGGATTGGTCATTCCGACACTCGCTGGAACCAGGAACAAAAAATGTTCAATTTCCCTACAATTGTTGGATGGAGCTGATTTTGTTGCCACACTTACCCATCAGACTTGGCCCCATAAAATTATTTGTTAAGGCTGTGTATAAAACGGCGGCAGCCTTTAAGCACCTCGGTGGTAAATTCCCAAGACTTAGCGAAGCAAAAATCAAGGAGGGTGGATTTGCTGGTCTACAGATTCTTGAGCTTCTTAGAGATGAGATGAGGAGTTTGACCGTATCATAGTTGATGAGGAGGAAATATGTTTGGAATGCTTACCCCCTGTTAGTAGCAACCAATTTTTGGGGGGAAAATACGCAAGCTGACAATTCCGGGAAGCTGTAATAAAATCCCGCTGTTGTCCTAGCAAAAAGAAAAAAAAATGTTTCAATACATCTTTAAAGATACATTTCCTCCATTCCCACCGAGATTTTTATTTCTGCCAACTGCGGAGCAGTCAGCGATGAACATGATGAACATGATAAACGTTGTCACCAGGACATCTTAGTCATGGAGCAACACTACCAAGGGGAAAATGGAGTCCATCGTTGTCAGTAGCTTACTGCTGGACATTAACGAGAGATGCTCCAGTAGTGAAATACAAGAGATGAACACAAAAGCCTCGGGGGTGAATTAATATAAGTGAATTCGCTATACAGGTAGGTTAGGTTAGGTAAGGTTGGTCAGGAAACAGGACAAGAACAGGGATCTTACTGTTATATTGTGTGTGTGTGTGTGTGTGTGTGTGTGTGTGTGTGTGTGTGTGTATATATATATATATATATATATATATATATATATATATATATATATATATATATATATATATATATATATATATATATATATATATACACGCAAAATGTGCTGATCAGTTTCCTTGGAAACTTTAGTCGATTGTTATTGTGGTCATGTTGGTCATCAGCACTCCTGAAGCTCGGCATTCTTGAAAATTAGCAGACCGATGTTGTTCCTTGTGCTTAAATTTTTTTTCCGACGTATCTGGCAATATATTTACAAGACTGATGAAATATATTTGAACACAAAGGCTGAGGTTGCGTCTCATCCGTGGTCAGATTCATCACTCTGGGTTTAATTGTAATAGTAGATGTGGCGGTAAATCCTTTCAAAATATTGGACCGAGAGTTGTGCGAGCAGAGAGAATTATCATACAGCAGCCTTGTTAACCTAACTAAACCAACTTTTTCGTCAATTTTAATTGCTTTAATTATGAGAGGGAGTCGAGAGAAAGTAGGAGAGAAGAGACAAAGAGAGAGTGAGATGAGAGGAAACGAGAGAGAAGAGAGGCAAGAGAGGGCGAGATGAAAGCAAGAGAGCATATGCCCCTTCCGCCTCGCCCCTCCCCGCCCCTCCCCGCCCCTCCCCGCCCCGCGGCCTCAGAACTCAATACTCATAAAGAAATGCAAAAATCCTCCCTTGCAGTCCCTGGGAATTCTTGCGTGGTAAATCTCACAGCCGGGGCCGCCTAGCGCAGATTGTCGGGGGAGGACCTTGCTGGGGGATGGGGGAACTGCTTTTCCCCACCTTGCTGGGGGATGGGGATCTGCTTTTCCCCACCTTGCTTGGGTATGGGGGAACTGCTTTTCCCCACCTTGCTGGGGGATGGGGATCTGCTTTTCCCCACCTTGCTTGGGTATGGGGGAACTGCTTTTCCCCACCTTGCTGGGGGATGGGGGATCTGTTTTTCCCCACCTTGCTGGGGGATGGGGGGTAGTGCCTTTCCTCACCTCCCCATGGGTCGGGGAGGGTGGTTTCCACATCAGCCTAAGCAGGGTCACTAACACCCACCTACTGCATATTTACTTAAGGTTTCCCCCTGCCCAGGATTGAACCCGTATGATACGGTTGTGAGCCGGATGCAATACCACAGAGCTACCAGCTTCCTGTCTTGTCTCATCTGTCATGCTTTAGTTCTGCCATGTTCATTTATTATTATTATTATTATTATTATTATTATTATTATTATTTTATGATTATATTATTTTATTATTCTTATTATGACATTATTATTATCATATTTACGGGAAGCACTAAATCTGTAAGGGTCATTCAGCGCCTGGGGAAATGCGAGGAGGTGAGGTTTGATCAGTGTAAGGAGAGGCTAGCTCTGACACCTTGGATTAAGAGCCCTTCACCAGCATCAAGAATTTTCGTACATGTACCTTTAAAGTTAATAACAACAACAACAACAACAAACCCGTACATTGTTTTTTTGCTAGTTTTTTATTGTCGATTTTCTTAATGAGAAGTGTTGTTTATGTTAGCTGGTTGTTTGCTCTGACGTGATTGTTTATCTTAAGCACTTCTTGTTTCCTCTCTGTTTACTGATGTGTGTGTGTATCGTTCAGTTGGATCAGACTATAACAGGTGTGGGCCATATCCGGCCAGCCGAGGAATTCTATCCGGCCCACGGGCCATATCCGGCACGCCCAGGAATACTCTGAGATCCTCCGAGGAATTCTACCCTACCCGAGGGTCATATCAGGGGGTCAGGCAAGTCTGTCCAGCCCGACAGAGAATTCTATCCGGCCCGAGGGCTTATCCGGCCCTCCAAAGAACTCAATCCGGCACTATACACAAATAACCCGCACATAAAAGAGAGAAGCTTACGACGACGTTTCGGTCCGACTCGGACCATTGACAAAGTCACACTATATATATAGGAATTGGGGAAAATTTTATCGTCTTTCATTTTGACTTGCGTCCTGACCAGCAGCGGGTGTTGGGCAGTATATTCATACATACACACACACACACACACACACACACACACACACACACACACACACACACACACACACACACACACACACACACACACACACACACACACACACACACACACACACATATATATATATATATATATATATAATATAGCAGGAAGATGTGCAGCACTTGAAGCAGTAATCACTGTTTTAAAAAAAATTCTGTTACTCCCCACTTGTTAATACTTGAGGTGAGTGCATGATTCTCCCTTCTGTTGATACCTGGGGTGAGTGCATGATTCTCCCTTCTGTTGATACCTGGGGTGAGTGCATGATTCTCCCTTCTGTTGATACCTGGGGTGACTGTATGATTCTCCCTTCTGTTGATACCTGGGGCGAGTGCATGATTCTCCCTTCTGTTGATACCTGGGGTGAGTGCATGATTCTCCCTTCTGTTGATACCTGGGGTGACTGCATGATTCTCCCTTCTGTTGATACCTGGGGCGAGTGCATGATTCTCCCTTCTGTTGATACCTGGGGTGAGTGCATGATTCTCCCTTCTGTTGATACCTGGGGTGAGTGCTTGATTCTTCCTTCTGTTGATACCTGGGGTGAGTGCATGATTTTCCCTTCTGTTGATACCTGGGGTAAGTGCATGATTCTCCCTTCTGTTGATACCTGGGGTGAGTGCATGATTCTCCCTTCTGTTGATACCTGGGGTGAGTGCATGATTCTCCCTTCTGTTGATACCTGGGGTGAGTGCATGATTCTCCCTTCTGTTGATACCTGGGGTGAGTGCATGATTCTCCCTTCTGTTGATACCTGGGGTGAGTGCATGATTCTCCCTTCTGTTGATACCGGGGGTGAGTGCTTGATTCTCCCTTCTTTGATACCTGGGGTGAGTGCATGATTCTCCCTTCTGTTGATACCTGGGATAAGTGCATGATTATCCCTTCTGTTGATACCTGGGGTGAGTGCATGATTCTCCCTTCTGTTGATACCTGGGGTGAGTGCATGATTCTCCCTTCTGTTGATACCTGGGGTGAGTGCATGATTCTCCCTTCTATTAATACCTGGGGTGAGTGCATGATTCTCCCTTCTGTTGATACCTGGGGTAAGTGCATGATTCTCCCTTCTGTTGATACCTGGGGTAAGTGCATGATTCTCCCTTCTGTTGATACCTGGGGTGAGTGCATGATTCTCCCTTCTGTTGATACCTTGGGTGAGTGCTTGATTCTCCCTTCTGTTGATACCTGGGGTGAGTGCATGATTCTCCCTTCTGTTGATACCTGGGATAAGTGCATGATTCTCCCTTCTTTTGATACCTGGGGTGTCATGTAGGGGGGTAATGATTAGGGGAATACGGGGGTAAGCGGGGGGAGTCAGTAGGTAGGGGACAGGCGAGGTGGTAGGAGTGAGGTATGCGGAGGTAGATAGGTAATGTGAGGTCACTGGTGACTACATCTTCACCTCTCATTACTCTACCCACCACTCCACACTACTCACCCTCTCACTACTTTAACTAAACATAAATAAATGGAAATAAGAATAAATAACAGGGACAGTGAATATTACTATTCTACTCAAACACAGTTTATTATTAAGTCTTTGTACCATAATACATTTGGGAACAGAACATTATTGTGGTTTAGATAAATGGGGTGGTACACATAAGCAGTGAGACAGGGAACACAATCAACTTGACCAAAATGAATGTAACTTACAATATAGTTCAGAGGGCAGTTCCTCACAGGAACTAAGCCACAGGTCCCAAGACCTACACAGCACAAGTACTGCACCAAGCCAGTACTCTGCCCAATGCCTCCAACAGTCTCCTCCATAGACTTCAGCAGCCTTCTCCCGAGCCCTGCATCCCAGCAGCAGCTCCGCTCGAAGTCTCTGCTCAGGAGCTCTGCACCCCAGCAGCAGCTCCGCTCGAATCTCCTGATCATGCTCTTCCTTGGGCTTTTATGGTGGTCCAAGCACCCTCCACAACCACGTGTACGACCTGACGCCTAGGTCTGACGCCGTCAAGAACAAAAGACCTCAGACGTGGGCGTGGCTACAGACGTCTGCCAAGGCAAGGTGTGACCATATAATTGGTTAAATTAGGTCTCCCCAGAGACCTCACAAGCCCAGCTGAACTACATCACATCCCCCTTTCTCCCCCAATTTAAAATATCTGAGAACTAGGACAATTTGTCCGAGTTATTAGACTATTTTAATCCTAATCCCTTAAATCTATTACAATACAAAGACAAAATTATACATAATACAATTATTCAACTACATATATTTCCCTCAACCTTCTCAACTACCACAAGGCAGCGTAATCAGTACACCTGGCAGTTGACCAGCATAACAGTTGCTCTCTGGTGCAAAGCCTCCTTACCTGTCATTTCTCCTTAAAACTAAATATCGGGCTCCAGTGCCTTCCCTACTTCTACTAGAAATGCACTAGCCAATGCTAGTCACCCTCGCACGTTATCCATTGGGCCAAACCTCTCTAGGCTTCTATGGCGTGGAAAACTGCTCCAACGGGTTGCATTCTTTCAAGTAACTGCAACTGGACCACTTCACTACTACCAAGGTCGCATTTTCGGCACACTTCACATGCACACTACAACATCTGAAAATCGAGACAGGGCAGGCATCGCAGCAAAGACCCTCCATTATCCTATGCCATTACTAGGATTCACTGGCCTCATAAAACAAGGCGGCCATAATCACTGGACCGTATTCAAGGTCACCTTATTTCACACAGTTAACACTAACTTCTGGCAAATCAAAGTAGGCTGGGGACATCTCACACTCTCAATTGTCTCTCATGGCTGGCAGGACATCCCCGCATACCAGTCGTACAGGTCGACCAGCAAGGCAGGATACACCTCCATACCGCCCTTGATAGCAGGCTGGTCCCAGCAGCTGGAGTCCATCTCCGCGGCTCACGTCCTTCCACATCTCCGAGGATGGCAGCTCCTTCATAGTAGATTCTCCTGTCCTGGCACACCATCCAGGATCCCTCACACACCAGTGCAGCATCACCGCCATCTCCTGAGCTAGGCGGCATCGCAGCATCACAGCACGGCTACTGCATCACAGCACGGTCCTAACATCTCAGCATCCCGGCACGGTCCCAGCATAGCAGACAGCATCACAGCACGGCCACAGCATAGCAGACAGCATCACAGCACGGCCACAGCATAGCATACAGCATCACAGCAGCCGACATCAGCAGTAGCAGGCAATGGTCAGTTGCTCGAGGTGAGGTGAGGTCACTTCAGGTCATCAACAGCAGGTGCGGTCACCCATCCCTGGCAACTGCGGGTAACTGGCGGTCCGCGGGTGATGGTCACAGAGGCTGGGTGACGCAGACACCCACTACAATGGATGACAGACCAGGGCAGCAATACATCTACTGGGGCACATCAACTGGGTGACTGGGCACATCAGGTGGATAATAATCATAGGCATCTCTTCAGTGGGTGACAGTTGTGGGCTAGTCTTCCAAGGTGGGCTGGGTGACTTCTCATTCCTCTGTAAATATTCAATTTCGGCCAGTAATTGCTTCCCCCAAAAGTCTCACCCAAACACTGATTTTCTCCACCATTTATCTCAAACCAACAACCAACTCCACCAAATATAATAATACAACCAAACAATTATTCAGACCCACTGTCAAGAAAAGGTCAGTTAAGGTCACTAGGATTATAATATTACACTGATATTGACTTTAACTTTACACACACAAGAAAAAAAAATGATAGCATAACATAAGTATAACCGAGCAGTCAAAAATAAGGCACATGGGACTGGTTCCTTCTATAAAAATAAGAACCACCACCGCTTAGACACCATGTCATGTAGGGGGGTAATGATTAGGGGAATATGGGGGTAAGAGGAGGGAAATAGTAGGTAGGGGACAGGCGAGGCAGTAGGAGGGACGAGTGTGGAGGTTGGTAGGTAATGTGAGGTCACTGGTGACTACAACTTCACCTCTCATTACTCTACCCACCACTCCACACTACTCACCCTCTCACTACTTTAACTAAACATAAATAAATGGAGAAAAGAATAAATAACAGGGACAGTGAATATTACTATTCTACTCAAACACAGTTTATTATTAAGTCTTTGTACCATAATACATTTGGGAACAGAACATTATTGTGGTTTAGATAAATAGGGTAGTACACATAAGCAGTGAGACAGGGAACACAATCAACTTGACCAAAATGAATGTAACTTACAATATAGTTCAGAGGGCAGTTCATCACAGGAACTAAGCCACAGGTCCCAAGACCTACACAGCACAAGTACTGCGCCAAGCCAGTACTCTGCCCAATGCCTCCAACAGTCTCCTCCAGAGACTTCAGCAGCCTTCTCCCGAGCCCTGCACCCCAGCAGCAGCTCCGCTCGAAGTCTCTGCTAAGGAGCTCTGCACCCCAGCAGCAGCTCCACTCGAATCTCCTGATCATGCTCTTCCTTGGGCTTTTATGGTGGTCCAAGCACCCTCCACAACCACGTGTACGACCTGACGCCTAGGTCTGACGCCGTCAAGAACAAAAGACCTCAGACGTGGGCGTGGCTACAGACGTCTGCCAAGGCAAGGTGTGACCATATAATTGGTTAAATTAGGTCTCCCCAGAGACCTCACAAGCCCAGCTGAACTACATCACAGGGGTGAGTGCTTGATTCTCCCTTCTGTTGATACCTGGGTGAGTGCATAATTCTCCTGTTGATACCTGGGGTGAGTGCATGATTCTCCCTTCTGTTGATACCTGGGGTGAGTGCATGATTCTCCCTTCTGTTGATACCTGCGCTGAGTGCTTGATTCTCTCTTCTATTAATACCCGGGATGAGCGAGTGGTTCTTCCCTCTGATAATACCTGGAGTGAGTACATGTTAATCCTTAGTTGAGGTTAAATCCCAAGTAATAGTAATTCCAGCTCTGCTGGAACGAAACCTATGATGCTGCCGTAGCTGATGAGCCTTTAACGGAATAGTTGACGATGTCCTTATTACCCTACTGAAGTCTCCCAGCTCAGACTGACAGTTCAAAACGTTGTATGAGCACAATTCTGCCTGACGGTGTATGGCAGGGAAACATAGGTAGCTCTCTTTTTTTCCTACTGTGAAACTATTATGTAGAATTATCTCTGCACACTGCTGATAGATGAAATTTTGCTGAAGAAAATGGGTGGTGAGTACACGTCAGCGCCACCTGTGATCCAGCGTTCGTACCTCCAGCTTCCCATCTCAATAATTTTCTTTCCTCTCTTGGTCTCCTGTTTACGTTTGGCTCGAGAGGTGGGTTACTGCACCTACCCCAAGGATATACACACCCAGAGGTATATTTCTCTCAGAGTATATGTACTATTTTAGGGATTAAAGTATTCTTGTCTGGTGATGAACAGGTTACTTGAAACATTAATGAGCCTCGTATAGTTGATGGCTTTAAACTTTTCCCAGATTAACAAAGTAACCTTCACCCACCGTCTCCCATCTGCCACCTATATCTGAACTTGCGTGAGCTTTTGTTTCTTAATATGTGGTTATATTATCATGTTTGCATCACTTGTATCGTAAAGTGAAGATGAATTTATTTTGGTTTTGTGCTTGTCGCTGTTATGGATGGGGTGGTGGTGGTGGCGATTGTTGTTGGGGTTGCTCGGATTCTTGTTGGGGGAGTTGTTGGGTGGCTGTTGTTTGGGTTGTTAGGGTTCTTGTTGGGGTTGTTGTTGGGTGGTTGTTGTTGGATGGTTGTTGTTGGGTGGTGGTTGTTAGTGTTGTTGGACTTAGAGATGATGGGGTTGTTGGAGTTTTTAAGAGTCATTAAATCTTACGCTTTATTGAGTCCAGCCTCCAGGGAGCCCCAGAAAAAATAAATATATTGGCCAGATATGGGCGGGACTAATAAAGGAAACAAAGTTTAAACCAGAAAGGGTAAATAAAGCGTTGCCTGCAGCTGTGTGCGCTTGTCTCTCCATTCACCTTTAATCATCAGCTGTTTCACCTTATTAAACACAATTTTACTTACAAGTGGGTGGTGCTTGAAGCTTATCTAAGCTCCCTGAACTTACATAAGCTTCGTGGCCAGCCAGTAAAGATAATAACCTAACCTTGCTCAATAATTTTCACACTGTGAACTGTGTAAGATTTTGATGTGATTATCAAACGTAAACAAAACCAAACAAAAAAAAGTAATGGTAGGTCATTGTTGGAATCTTTTGGGGCACCAGTTACATCCCCAGTCTCGTACTTGTAGTCGATTCCGGGGGGTCATCGCCCCCGCGGCCCTGTCAGAGACTGTTTTAATTATAATAATGTAATAGTGTGATTATGTAGTTAATAATAGTAATAGTTAATACTGTATGTTGTCTGTAACACCTAGGCTGCACTTATTTATTGCTAGGTTAGCATAGGCATTGTGTGTGAGAAGACTTGCTCATGTATCGTACCTTACACTGAGTCAAACTCAGGACCCTTCGGTTGTTTCTTTTGCGCTTTAGCCATTGAGCTGCATCCTCTGTGAGGGATTTTCAGCGCTGTATGATCCTTGTGGGTTTAGCGCCTAGTTTTTTATTATATTGTGAGTACTTTTAACAGAGTCTACCTGGAGGGTATTCCCGGGATCAACGCCCCCGCGCCCCGATCCTTGACCAAGCCTCCCGGTGGATCAGGGCCTGATCAACCAGGCTGTTACTGCTCAACTCACGTAGTCCAACGTACGAACCACAGCCCGGCTGATCCGGCACTGACAAGGTATCTGTCCAGTTCCCCCTTGAAGGCAGCCAGGGGTCTATTGGTAATTCCCCTTGTGGCTTGTGGGAGGCTGTTGAACAGTCTTGGGCCCCAGATACTGTGTTTTTCTTCTCTAAGTGTACCAGTGGCGCCCCTACTTTTCATTGGGAGTTCGTGATATTTCTCATCATTCTCATAACAGCAGAGCAAGGATGAAAGTTCCTATTTCCGTAAGAGATCAAAAGAGGGCTGAAAGTCTTACCATTTTCACAATACGGGATAGGAATGCTGCGAGTCACCAGGAAGGTAACGTGAGCTGTGCTAATATTTACAGTAATATGAGCTGCAGTAACGCAGCCTTGTTGGAAACTATTGATCCCTGGAGACTGTGAAAAGTTGACAGTGTTGACGCTGTAACTGATGGCTTTGTGTTGTTAAGTGTTGCTAGTGTTGTTATTTCTTCGTCATCTTTTTTCTCTCTTGATTTTGTTGTGGTCCTTACGATCCAAGTCTGTGTGTTGCTTTATGCCCAGTCTCTGTGTTGCTTTATGCCCAGTCTGTGTGTTGCTTTATGCCCAGTCTGTGTGTTGCTTTATGCCCAGTCTGTGTGTTGCTTTATGCCCAGTCTGTGGTCCTCCTACGTCTGTGTGCTCATTCTGTGCTCCTCCCACGTCTGTGTTGATCAGTCTGTGGTCCTCCCACGTCTGTGTGCTCAGCCTGGTCCTCCTACGTCTGTGTGCTCAGTTTGTGCTCCTCCCACGTCTTGTGTGCTTAGTGTCCTCCCACGTCTTGTGTGCTTAGTGTCCTCCCACGTCTTGTGTGCTTAGTGTCCTCCCACGTCTTGTGTGTTCCATCTTAATTAATACTCCACTGAGAATTCTTCAGCTGCCACAGAGAAGTCTTCCAGCGTCTGATATTTACTTAGTATTAAGTCATTGTAGACGTCAGACATTGTAGAGCCTTTACTACGGTCTTCCTCCTTTCTTATGTTATGTTCATTACTTAAGACTTCTGTAACGAAGGAGAGGAAGGCCGCCTTGATGCCAGTTTGGAGCTCTTGATTCTTGGCACTAGAGCTGCCTAACCTGATTATCACCCATGCTTCAGATACTGCATAACCCCCTACTTGTTTAGCGCTTCCCGTCAGTTATATAGAAATACAATAAGAATATAAAGACGAAGCTCTACAGTAGGCCTACTGGTCCAAGTTAGGCAGGTACAATTCACCTACTAACCTAAGCTATTTTGGTACAAGTCACCTACTGGCCTAAGCTAGTTAGGTCCAAGTCACATTCACTTAAGGAAGGAGCTCTGCATCAGACCTGCTAGCACAAGCTAAGGGTGAAATGGTTAGGATAATAATAATGATGATAATAGAGGCCTCAGGACGCACTCAAGACAAATCTGTGAGAAAACGGATTTGTATAAGGTTTTTGAAAGGGGAAAAATACTGTCTTGGATTCATTCATTCATTCTTCAGTCCACCAAGCAGCTGTATGACCCTTACGAGTCTAGCGCTTCAATTATATTGGTAGTAGTAGTAGTATAATTTAATCGCGTACATGGTGGAGGTACTGGGGGGGGAGGTAGTTGTGCTGGTGGTAGTAACGGTGGTGGTACTAGTATATATAATGTTGGTGGCGGCGGTGGTGGATGTTGGGGGTTCTGCTATAATACTGGTAGTGGTGGGGATACTTGTATTTATAGTATACCTTTGATATACCTTTGAAGAGTTTCGAGAGTTTATCTACTCTCTGAGCCCGACCATGGGCCAGGCTCTTCTGGTGCTTGTCTGGTCAACCAGGCTGTTGCTGCTGGAGGCCCGCTGCCCCACATATCCATCACAGCCTGGTTGACCTGGCACCTGGTGAAGATACTTGTCCAGTTTTCTCTTGAAGGCTTCTACACTGGTTACAGCCGTGTTTCTGATATCTTCATGGTTTTGGGGAATATTGGTAGTTATAGTACTGGTAGTGATGAGGATACTGGTATTTATGGTACTAGAAGTGGAGATACAGATGGTTATAGCAGTGGTAGTTAAGGTAATGGCTCTGTATATGGGGTTACTGTTAGTTATGGTACTTGAGTATTCTATGGTCACAAGACAGAGTCCCAGGAGTTGTGTGTTGCTGTGACCACTCGCAGTAACACATCTCATGGGCTGGGGAACGCTTCCAGCATTATTCTCTCTGGAACAGAGAAGAGAGACGTAACTGATAACATACATATGGAAGATACATGAGACATCCCTCAGCTGCGCACTGTTAGAGCAACTCACTGGAGTTTAATAAGGTATGTGAGAAAGTGTGGAATAAGCGCAGTGACGAGCAGGGGGCGCCATGGGTAGGGACCCCCGCTTTACCTTGTTGTGGGGTCGAATCATAGCTCTTGGCCCCGCCTCTTCGTTCGCCGCTACTAGGTCCACTTTCCCCGCTCCATAAGCTTTATTGTACCTTTATTGTGTGTGTGTGTGTGTGTGTGTTAGTTATCATTTTGTCCCAGGCATATGTCTATTAGACACTAGGCCTGTTGTATATATGTGTGTGTGTGTATTCACCTAGTTGTGGTTGCGGGGGTCGAGTCACAGTTCCTGGCCCCGCCTCTTCAACTGGCCGCTACCCGGTCACTCTTCCCGCTCTGTGAGCTTTATCATACCTCTTCTTAAAGGTATGTATGGAACCTGCCTCCACTACATGTGTGTGTGTGTGTGTGACTGTGTATAGTGGTGGTGTGCGACTGTATGGTGGTGTATGTGACTGGTGGTGTGTGTGACTGTATGGTGGTGTATGTGACTGGTGGTGTATGTGACTGGTGGTGTATGTGACTGTATGGTGGTGTATGTGACTGGTGGTGTGTGTGACTGTATGGTGGTGTATGTGACTGGTGGTGTATGTGACTGGTGGTGTATGTGACTGGTGGTGTGTGTGACTGTATGGTGGTGTATGTGACTGGTGGTGTATGTGACTGGTGGTGTGTGTGACTGTATGGTGGTGTATGTGACTGGTGGTGTATGTGACTGGTGGTGTGTGTGACTGTATGGTGGTGTATGTGACTGGTGGTGTATGCGACTGGTGGTGTGTGTGACTGGTGGTGTATGTGACTGGTGGTGTGTGTGACTGTATGGTGGTGTATGTGACTGGTGGTGTATGTGACTGGTGGTGTGTGTGACTGTATGGTGGTGTATGTGACTGGTGGTGTATGTGACACTACGGTGGTGTGTACAGATTTCTGTCTGCTCTCTGTTTGGTCTTTATTTTAGCTTACTAAGTAAGTCTGGTCTAAGACCGGTCTGCTAGGGTACAAGAACAACTCTCGAAACCCTTCACGGGTACATCACAGGCCTGGTCTGGGACCGGGTCGCGGGGGCGCTGACCCCCGACATCACTCCCAGGTAGGTGTGGCCTGCTGGACACACATCAACATGCATTCGTCTGTTAATATTTTCACGAAGAAGCATTAGATCCGTAGGTTCGTGTACTCTGCGTATATCCACGTCTCTGGTCGTGTACTCTGCGTATATCCACGTCTCTGGTCGTGTACTCTGCGTATATCCACGTCTCTGGTCGTGTACTCTGCGTATATCCACGTCTCTGGTCGTGTACTCTGCGTATATCCACGTCTCTGGTCGTGTACTCTGCGTATATCCACGTCTCTGGTCGTGTACTCTGCGTATATCCACGTCTCTGGTCGTGTACTCTGCGTATATCCGTCTCTGGTCGTGTACTCTGTATATCTCTCTGGTCGTGTACTCTGCGTATATCCACGTCTCTGGTCGTGTACTCTGCGTATATCCACGTCTCTGGTCGTGTACTCTGCGTATATCCACGTCTCTGGTCGTGTACTCTGCGTATATCCACGTCTCTGGTCGTGTACTCTGCGTATATCCACGTCTCTGGTCGTGTACTCTGCGTATATCCACGTCTCTGGTCGTGTACTCTTCGTATATTTGTTATGTCTCTGGTCGTTTTGCAAGCCTGGAAATATATTTCAGGGAAAGAAAAGAGTGAATTGTATGTTACAGTCCAGTGAGGGAGATTAACGAACAGGAGAGGACGAGAGAGAGAGAGAGAGAGAGAGAGAGAGTGAGAGAGAGAGAGAGAGAGAGAGAGAGGAGGGAGGGGTAAGGCAAGGCAGGGCAGGGTTAGCACTCGCCAGGGTGGAGTGCCAGCTTCGTCATCCACTCACCCGCATTTCCACCCTCATTTCCCCCAACAAATTTAAGGATTTAATTGAGCATTTCGACCCGTGTCAGCCATAAAGTTGTCCTCTTGACTTCATTGCTCGACAGTGCCACAAACCCCGGCTCTAAGAGTGCCATATTAATTTCCTGAAAGTCGTGGTCGAATGGTCGGGGGGGTCGACCCTGGATGGAGTAGTAACTGGATGATCAGCCATGGAGGGTCGGTGTGTATGTGTATGTGTATGTGTGTGTGTGTGTGTGTGTATGTGTATGTGTGTGTGTGTGTGGGTGTGGGTGTGGGTGTTCACTTACCAAATTGTGGTTGCAGGGGTCGAGTTTCGGCTCCTGACCTCGCCTCTCCTCTGGTTATTACTGAGTTCTCTCCTGGCTGCACGAGCCCAAACATACCTGTGAACCCTGCCTCTATCACTTCCATGTCTAGGCCACGTCACCTCACAACTCTAAGGTTAAAGAAATATTTCCTAAAATCCCGTTTACTCATCTGCGTTTTTTGTACCCGAGACCGCCTTGCTAACACACTCGCTCTGTCTATCCTGTCACCCCTGGTCCTTCTGTCCCTTAATGTCGTCAGATTTAGCTCCTCTAGCCTCTCCTAGTAACTCGTATCCCCTCAGCTCTTGCACTTTTTCCGGCTTCTTTACATGCTTTATGAGATGCAGGTTCCATACTGGTGCTGCATACTCAAAGATGAGACTGACATAAGCTGTGTTTAGGGTTATCAATGCCACCAAGTTTAGGTTCTTGGCAGCCTTGTGTTTACTGCAGCGGTTACTCGGTTGATGTGTTCCTCAGGCGACATGCTTGGAACTATGTTCACCCCGAGGTCCTCTTTCAGAGGGGTTTACAGCCTTTATTCCCCGAACCTGTACAGTTTCCGTACGTTTTTGCCCTTACCCGACTTTTCATGAGTTTTCATTTGCTGGGGTTTATTTTAGTAGCCACCTGTCAGACCAATCCTGCAGCTTGTCCAGATCTATTTGAAGTCTTTCCTGGTCTTCTGTTTGTTTTTCCATTAGTTACGTATTACCTACGAACAGGGACACCTCTGACTTTGTTTTCCTCTGTCATGTCGTTTACGTACACAAGAAACATTGCTGGACCAAGTACTGACACTTGTGGAGCCCCCACTCATCACACTTACCCATTCCAACACCTCCTCTTGGACAATAACTTGTTTTTCTTGATCCACTGTAGTGCTTTCCCTGTTATACCTGCCTACCTCTCTATCTTTTGTCCAGGCTTCTTACGGGGTACTGTATCGAACGCCTTCTTACAATACAGAAATATACTGTCCACCCATCCCGCTCTCTCTCCTTAACTTTCTTTATCTTGTCATAGAACTCTAGCAAATTTGTGAAACAGGATTTACCATCTCGAAAACCATGCTGGTTGTTGTTGTTGATGAATCCGCTCCTGTCTAGGTGCTTCATTACTCTTCTCCTGATAATCTTCGCCATAACCTTATAAACTATGCATGTTAGTGACACTAACTTGTAGTGTAATACTAGTGAAGAACAAAAAGGCACAATACCGTAGCTGGAACAATACACAAATAACCCGCATATAAAAGAGAGGAGCTTTCGACAACATTTCGGTCCGACTTGTGTGACTTTGTAAATGGTCCAAGGCGAACCGAAACATCGTCGAAAGCTCCTCTCTTTTATTTGCGGGTTATTTGTGTATTAATGTTAGTGAGCTTTCCTCCTTCCTTCAGCCTTATTACCTGGTAATTCACAGTTGTCTTCTTTTCGGTGCGGCTGTATAGCAGCTTTGACTTAAGATTTGGTTTTTGATGCCACGCATATTCGTTTTGGCTCTTTTACTTGCTCCCATATTCTCTCTATTTCCATATTTCTTCCATGTTATTGCATCTTTAACTTTTGCCTGCCTGCACATCTGGGTGAACCATGGACTCTTCTTGTCTGTTCTTCTGCTTCTGGGAATGAATTTCTCTACTGCCTATCGATATTTAGCAGCTACATTTCCCATTATTTCATTCACTCTCTTTCCGTCTAGCTATCTTTCTCACGACACACTGATTAGGAATTTCCTTATTCTGTCAGTCTCCTTTTTGACGTCAGGTTTCACCCTGCCTTCATGTTCTGTATTTCTTTCCACGTTCACTTTCATAGGGTATTCGAACCTCGGTACTGCGTGGACCTACCACATGGGCCCTTCTCATAGAAGCGCAACTCTGACTCGATTTCCTGCTTCATATGTCGTTTACATGCACAAGAAACAGTACTGACCTGTGTGTATATGTGTACTCACTTATTTGTGATTGCAAGGGTCGATTCATAGCTACTGGCCCCGCCTCTTCGGTAGTCGCTACAAGACCCACTCTCTCCCTGTTCCAAGAACCTTATCGTACCTCATCTTAAAGCTTTATGTGGATCCTGGCTTCACTACTACACTCTTCAGATTGTTCCACTTCCTGTGTATGTGTGTGTGTGTTTGGTTTACAGAATATTGGGAGGTAGCTGGTGCTGGCGTCATCTGCAGCCTCTCGCTTTTCCTCAGATGCACTTTTTCCTTCCTCTCCCAGTTTTTTCTTCAAAAACTTTTATATTGATGGTTTTTTTCCCCCGTGTTCATCCCTACCTCCTTGTCATTGTCAGATCTCCTCCGTAAAAGTGATAACGGCTCTTGTGTGTTCATGGCTGGCATGGCTTGAGCATGGCTGTGTTCATGGCTGGCATGGCTTGAGCATGGCTGTGTTCATGGCTGGCATGGCTTGAGCATGGCTGTGTTCATGGCTGGCATGGCTTGAGCATGGCTGTGTTCATAGCTATATTCATGCCTCCCGTTCATAACTTCTTCAGGAGTTGATGGTCCATCTCCACGTTCATTGTGGGTACATCACTGACTCTGTGTATGTGTGTGTATCCACTAGTAAGTATGTTCCTCCGTTCGTCTATGTCTGCTTGTGTATGTATTTGTCTGTGAAACCACTTGTACGTGTCCCAACGTCCGTCTGTGTATCCACCTGTCTGTGTATCCACCTGTCTGTCTACCTGTCATTATATCCAACTGCAGGTGTGTTCCTCTTTCCCCTCCTTTCTGTCTATTATTAACCACTTGCCATTATTTTTTTCTCAGTTTAATTGCTTTCAACTTCGATTCATGATATATCGTATCTTTATATGAAGCTGTGGATGGTTTCGGCTTCTCCCTCAAGTGTCTTTCCCTAGAGTGAAAAGGTGAAGCACAATTTTGGTTTGCAATCCAAACATTTGCCTCCCACTTCACCCTGTGCCTCCTTTTGTCGCCATGTGCGTATGTTTATATATATATATATATATATATATATATATATATATATATATATATATATATATATATATATATGTATATATATACAAACACTGATCTCTGGCCGAAGGAGACTCGAACCTACGAACCTTGGAACAAGGTAAGCAGTGCTATACCATTCTCACCACACTGGACAATACCTTGTCGTGCAGAATAGGTAAAACTTGCGATTTTGGGTTAAATAGCAACGTTCTTCTTGCCGAATAAGGCAAGCTAAAATTTGTGTATGCAATGAATTCGCAAAAATCATTCTGAACCTAACGAGAAATATATATTTAGCTGTGTTTGTTTTGTTATTAAATTATTGTAAAATAATCTAAAATATATTTAGTTGGATTAGGCTCAGTTAAATTGCGCTTGTTATAATAAGCTTAGGTAAGTTTTGTAAGGTTCTTTTGGTATAAATTTATTAATTTTTGCACGAACATAAACGAAAAAAATATATTTTTAAATGTATAAGAGAAAATTTTAGAAAGGACTTAATTTAAAATGAGTTCTTGCTAATTGACCAATTTTACCTATTCTGCACAATATATATATATATATATATATATATATATATATATATATATATATATATATATATATATATATATATATAATTTACATTTATATTTATAATGTCTTGCGTATATGTTTATTTCACGTGTTTTAAGGTTCCCATGCGTGAGGAGAAGGAGCGGGTGTTGGAGACAAGGTAATTAATGGATTTTTGGCTGCAGGCACTTGAGGTCCACCCAGCCAGAGGTGGTGGTGTGGAGGGGAAGGGAGGAGGAGGAGGAGAGAAGAGTGGAGGGACAGGAGGAAGAGTGGAGGGAAGGTGGGGCAGGTGTTAAGGCGAAGGAGGAAGAGAAGGTAAAGGCAGGTGTTGCGCGGGGAAAGAAAGGATTAGGGGTAGAAGGAAGGAAAGAAGAAGGGAGGAAGGGAGCGAGGGAGGGAGGGAGGGAGGGAGGAAGGAAATGCGGGAGTAGTAACTGCCTGGGAAGGGATGTTTGGTTTTGTAGGATGGAGAGGGAGTACTGAGGTGAAGGAGGGAATGGATCTCTCTAACACTCAGATAAGGAGGGAGGGACTCCCTCCTGTACTCCAGGTAGGGAGGGAGGGACTCCCTCCAGTACTCCAGGGAGGGATTTCCTCCATTACTCCAGAGAGGGACTCCCTCCGGAACTGCAGGGAGGGTCTCCGGTACTCCTGGGAAAGAGGGAGGGAGTTACTCCCTCTTATACTCCACGGGAGAAGTGACTCCCCCCAGTACTCCAGTGGAGGGAAGGACTGCCTCCAGTACTTCAGGGAGGGAAGGACTCCCTCTAGTATTCCAGGGAAGGAGGGAGAGACTCCCTTCAGTACTCCATGTAGGGAGGGAGGGACTCCCTCCAGCACTCCGCAATTCGTCCACATAAAAAGTTTGGCGTCTCATTTGTAGCCGCCAAAACTTGTGTGAGCAATAGTTAAAAATCTTGGCTCTTGCACGAGACAGAGTGAATACTGTCCGTCTTAATGACGGGGTAGCTGTCTGTCTGTCAGCCTTCCTGTTTCTCTGCTTGTCTGCCTTCCTGTCTGTCTGTTTTTGCCTTGTTTTTGTTATATGAAAAATATTTGGGATTTCTTTCAATTTTATTAAAGCCTTTTAGCTCCTGTCTCTCCTGAGTTTTCTAAGATTCGTATAAGTTCAATTTTTTTTTATTTTCCTTGTCAGTGTTTCTATCCGCATTTCAGATAGTCTAAATCTCCTTGAGAAGCTCTGTGATTCTTCGTTTTCGCCTGTAGAGGGAGCGTCTCTCTCTTTATGGTTTGCATCTCTTTCTTTTTCGTTCAGGGAATGTACGTTGAGCATACTTCAGTTGCCATAGAGTTGGTCCTTTCTAAATACTGGTTTAGATTCATGTCATTTAAGATAACTTTCCAGTATATTTCACTAAGTAGATGATTTGTTTGATACCAGTCGATGTTGTTGTTCTCGTTAAAGTTAAAGAAGAAAAAGGCACAACACCGTGATTGGAACAGTACACATATAACCCGCACATAGGAGAGAGGAGTTTACAACGACGTTTCGGTCCGTCGTCGTAAGATCCTCTCTTCTGTGTGCGAGTTATTTGTGTATTGTTAAACTAAAGTTTGGTGAAGGCACCCTCATAAGTGTTCGCATTTGGCTGGCCAGAACCCATGTACATACAAACCTGAACTTCGATTACATTGTGATTTGAATAAATTGTCTTTGATTCTATTATATTTCGTGAAAGGACATCATTATTTGTAACGATAAGTTATTTTCCAGTCTTGCTGGCTGTAATAAAGTTGGTAGAATTACCGACAATATGTAAAGTAAAAGGACACAAGTGCAACTAATGTGACATTTATTGTGGCAACGTTTCGCTCTCCAGGAGCTTCTTGCTGTCACATTAGTTGCTTGTGTCCTTTTAACAGTGTAAAGTTATTTAGTACAGAGATTCGACAGCTCATTTGTGTGAAAATTTTCATCTGCACTGCCTCCTGGGATTATTTATGCTGTAACATTATTCTCTAGGTTCTTCCATTTTAAATGTTTTAAATTTAAATCTACAAGTTTGGGTTGTAAAGTGTGTGGATGTTGCTGTGGATGGTGTGGATGTTGCTGTGGAGGGTGTGGATGTTGCTGTGGATGGTGTGGATGTTGCTGTGGATGGTGTGGATGTTGCTGTGGATGGTGTGGATGTTGCTGTGGATGGTGTGGATGTTGCTGTGGAGGGTGTGGATGTTGCTGTGGAGGGTGTGTGGATGTTGCTGTGGATGGTGTGGATGTTGCTGTGGAAGGTGTGGATGTTGCTGTGGAGGGTGTGTGGATGTTGCTGTGGTATGTGTGTCTGAGTATGGATGTTGTAGAGTGTATGACTATTGCTGTGGAGGGTGTGTGGATGTTGCTGTGGAGGGTGTGGATGTTGCTGTGGATGTTGCTGTGGAAGGTGTGGATGTTGCTGTGGAGGGTGTGTGGATGTTGCTGTGGTATGTGTGTCTGAGTATGGATGTTGTAGAGTGTATGACTATTGCTGTGGAGGGTGTGGCCGTTGCTGTGGAGGGTGTGGCCGTTGTTGTGGAGGATGTGGCCGTTGCTGTGGAGTGTGTGTGACTTGCTGTGGTGGGTGTGACCGTTGATGTGAAGGGTGTGACCGTTGCTGTGGAAGGTGTAACCGTTGCTGTGGAGGGTGTGGCTGGACCATCCTGGAGGTTACCTACTGGAGGTTCCTCTACTGTAAGTTTCTTGTTCTCTTAAACGGGCCAGCCAGAATTCTTTGCTCGCTTACCGCGACACTTCGCTTAATTGGATTTCCAGCTCAGGTGTTCCGTGATCATTAATTATTGTTGGAGCTCTGTCGCTGACGGTGGTGGCGGCGGCGGCTGCTGCGACGGCTGCTGCGACGGCTGCTGCGCCGGCTGCGACATTGGTTGCGGCTGTGGTTTCATTCATTATCTATATTATTATGTGTAATATTGCGTTGTTTATTAACCTTGTCTTGTATCACAACCATGTACACGCATCAGTGTACACACTCCCATGTACACGCATCAGTGTACACACTCCCATGTACACGCATCAGTGTACACACTCCCATGTACACGCATCCATGTACACACATACATGTACACACATCCATGTACACACACACCCATGTACACACACCCATGTACATACGAAGAGACGATGCCAAGAGCTATGAATCGACCCCTGCAACCATAAATAGGTGAGTAAAAATAGGTGAGTACACCCATGTGCACACCCCTGCATCACACCCATGTACACACCCCTGCATCACACCCATGTACACACCCCTGCATCACACGCATGTACACACCCCTGCATCACACCCATTTACACACCCCTGCATCACACCCATGTACACACCCCTGCATCACACCCATGTACACACCCCTGCATCACACCCATGTACACACCCCTGCATCACACCCATGTACACACCCCTGCATCACACCCATGTACACACCCCTGCATCACACCCATGTACACACCCCTGCATCACACCCATGTACACACCCCTGCATCACACCCATGTGCACACCCCTGCATCACACCCATGTACACACCCCTGCATCACACCCATGTACACACCCCTGCATCACACCCATGTACACACCCCTGCATCACACCCACGTACACACCCCTGCATCACACCCATGTGCACACCCCTGCATCACACACATGTACACACCCCTGCATCACACCCATGTACACACCCCTGCATCACACCCATGTACACACCCTTGCATCACACCCACGTACACACCCCTGCATCACACCCATGTACACACCCCTGCATCACACCCATGTACACACCCTTGCATCACACCCATGTACACACCCCTGCATCACACCCATGTACACACCCCTGCATCACACCCATGTACACACCCTTGCATCACACCCACGTACACACCCCTGCATCACACCCATGTACACACCCCTGCATCACACCCACGTACACACCCCTGCATCACACCCATGTACACACTTCTGCATCACACCCATTTGATAAATTAGACACATGTGCAACTCTTGGGTATCTTTATTGAGGAAACGTTTCGCCACACAGTGGCTTCATCAGTCCATACAAAGGAGAATCTTGAAGAACAGGAGGAGAATGAGGTAATCAGTCCCTCAACCTTGAGTCGATGTGGTCAGTCCATCAATCTTGAATAGAATACGGCATACGTGCTGAGAAGGAGCTTATAAACCGTTGGCAGGAGAGGTGCAGCAGTCATAGGTCGTGTAACATTTGTTCAATGTTGAAGTAGGTCGTGCCCAAGAATTAGGCAAGCGAAGAATTCCCAAGTATTAAGATCCATCCCAACGGTTTATAAGCTCCTTCTCAGCACGTATGCCGTATTCTATTCAAGATTGATGGACTGACCACATCGACTCAAGGTTGAGGGACTGATTACCTCATTCTCCTCCTGTTCTTCAAGATTCTCCTTTGTATGGACTGATGAAGCCACTGTGTGGCGAAACGTTTCCTCAATAAAGATACCCAAGAGTTGCACATGTGTCTAATTTATCAACATGTCGGTTCTCTGAACCATTCATCTACAAATCACACCCATTTACACACCCATGTATACACCCCTGCATCACACCCATGTACACACCCCTGCATCACACCCATTTACACACCCCTGCATCACACCCATGTATACACCCCTGCATCACACCCATGTACACACTCCTGCATCACACCCATGTATACACCCCTGCATCACACCCATGTACACACCCATGCACACACACACACACACACACACAAACACACACACACACACACACACACACACACACACACACACACACACACACACACACACACACACACACACACACACACACACACACACACACACACACACACACATACACACACACATAAGAACATAAGAAAGGAGGAACACTGCAGCAGGCCTGTTGGCCCATACTAGGCAGGTCCTTTACAATTCATCCCACTAACAAACATTTTCCCAACCCAATTTTCAATGCCACCCAAAAAACAAGCTCCGATGTGCAAGTCCCTCTCAAATCCAACCCCTCCCACTCATGTACTTATCCAACCTAAATTTGAAACTACCCAAAGTCCTAGCCTCAATAACCCAACTAGGTAGACTGTTCCACTCATCAACTACCCTATTTCCAAACCAATACTTTCCTATGTCCTTTCTAAATCTAAACTTATCTAATTTAAATCCATTACTGCGGGTTCTCTCTTGGAGAGATATCCTCAAGACCTTGTTAATATCCCCTTTATTAATACCTATCTTCCACTTATACACTTCGATCAGGTCTCCCCTCATACTTCGTCTAACAAGTGAATGTAACTTAAGAGTCTTCAATCTTTCTTCATAAGGAAGATTTCTAATGCTATGTATTAATTTAGTCATCCTACGCTGAATGTTTTCTAACGAATTTATGTCCATTCTGTAATATGGAGACCAGAATTGAGCTGCATAATCTAGGTGAGGCCTTACTAATGATGTATAAAGCTGCAGTATGACCTCTGGACTTCTGTTGCTTACACTTCTTGGTATAAATCCCAATAATCTATTTGCCTTATTACGTACGCTTAGGCATTGCTGTCTTGGTTTAAGGTTGCTGCTTACCATAACCCCCAAGTCCTTTTCGCAATCTGTATGGCTAAGTTCTACATTATTTAACTTATAAGTGCTAGGGTTATGGACACTCCCGAGCTTCAGAACCTTGCATTTATCTACATTGTACTGCATCTGCCACTTTTCTGACCAAGAGTAGAGTTTGTCTAAATCCTCCTGAAGTTCCCTAACATCTACGTTTGAATCAATTATCCTACCTACAAATATCCTACCTATCTTTGTGTCATCGGCGAATTTGCTCATATCACTAGTAATTCCTTCATCAAGATCATTGATATATATTATAAACAACAACGGGCCCAAGACTGATCCCTGTGGAACGCCACTTGTTACTGATCCCCACTCGGATTTAACCCCATTTATGGACACTCTCTGCTTCCTGTCTGTGAGCCATGATTCGATCCACGAGAGCACCCTTTCCCTAATGCCATGAGCTGCTACTTTCTTCAACAGTCTTTGGTGCGGAACTCTATCAAATGCCTTACTAAAATCCAAGTAAATAATATCAAATTCTTTATCGTGGTCAACAGCCTCAAAAGCTTTACTGAAGAAAGTTAATAAATTAGTTAGACAAGACCGGCCTCTTGTGAATCCATGCTGTGTATCATTAATCAAGCTATGCTTATCGAGATGGCTTCTTATAATTTGAGCTATAATTGACTCTAGTAATTTGCCTACAATTGAGGTCAGGATTATTGGGGGGTTAATTTGACGGTAACGACTTGTCCCCTATTTTAAAAATAGGAATTACATTAGCCATCTTCCACATATCAGACACTACACCTGTTTGAAGAGATAAATTAAAAATATTAGTTAATGGTTCACAGACTTCCATTTTGCATTCCTTTAGAACCCTTGAAAAAACCTCATCAGGACCCGGTGACTTATTTTGCTTCAGTCGGTCTATTTGCTTCACAACCATTTCACTAGTGACTGTGATGTTACATAATTTATCTTCTTCTGGCCCACTATAAAAATTAATTACCGGAATATTATTAGTGTCTTCCTGTGTAAAAACCGAGAGAAAATAATTATTTAAAATCGAGCACATTTCATTCTCTTTGTCAGTAAGACACACACACACACACACACACACACACACACACACACACACACACACACACACACACACACACACACACGGCATAGACGAGACAGGGGAAAGGGACTACATAGTAGGTACACTTCAGTCTGGGGAGCACAAGGTGGTCATTGCAGTGATGTATAATCCACCACAGAACTGCAGGAGGCCAAGAGAGGAATATGAAGAGAGCAACAGAGCAATGGTGGACACACTTGCTGAGGTGGCAAGAAGAGCTCACTCCAGCAGAGCAAAGTTGCTGGTTATGGGGGATTTCAACCACAGGGAGATTGACTGGGAAAACCTGGAGCCACATGGGGGTCCTGAAACATGGAGAGCCAAGATGTTGGATGTGGTGCTGGAAAACCTCATGCACCAACATGTTAAGGACACTACCAGAGTGAGAGGGGAGGATGAACCAGCAAGATTGGACCTTGCGTTCACCCTGGGCAGTTCAGACATTGAGGACATCACATATGAGAGTCCCCTAGGAGCTAGTGACCACGTGGTTCTGTGCTTTGAATACATAGTAGAGTTGCAAGTGGAGAGAGTAACAGGAGTTGAATGGGAAAAGCCAAACTATAAAAGAGGGGACTACATAGGGTTGAGGAACTTCCTGCAGAAGGTTCCGTGGGACAGAGAACTGGCAGGAAAGCCAGTAAATGAAATGATGGAATATGTAACAACAAAATGCAAGGAGGCAGTGGAAAGGTTTATTCCCAAGGGCAACAGAAACAATGGGAAGACCAGAACTAGCCCCTGGTTTACCCGACGGTGTAAGGAGGCAAAAACAAAGTGCAATAGAGAATGGAAAAAGTACAGTAGGCAGAGAACACATGAAAATAGGGAGATTAGTCGCAGAGCCAGGAACGAATATGCACAGGTAAGGAGGGAGGCCCAGCGACAGTATGAAAATGACATAGCATCGAAAATCAAGACTGACCCGAAACTGTTGTATAGCCACATCAGGAGGAAGACAACAGTCAAAGACCAGGTGATCAGACTGAGGACAGAAGGTGGAGAACTCACAAGAAATGACCAGGAGGTATGTGAGGAGCTAAACAGGAGATTTAAGGAAGTTTTTACAGTAGAGACAGGAAGGGCTCTGGGAAAACAGCACAGAAGGAGGGAATATACCAACAAGTGTTGGATGACATACGAACAACCGAGGAGGAGGTGCAGAAGCTCCTAAGTGACCTTGATACCTCAAAGGCGATGGGACCGGACAACATCTCCCCATGGGTCCTTAGAGAAGGAGCAGAGATGCTGTGCGTGCCTCTAACCACAATCTTAACACATCCCTGAAACTGGGCAACTACCTGAGAAATGGAAGACAGCAAATGTAGTCCCCATATTTAAGAAAGGAAACAGAAATGAGGCACTAAACTACAGACCTGTGTCTCTGACATGTATTGTGTGCAAAGTCATGGAGAAGATTATCAGGAGAGTGGTGGAACACCTGGAACGGAACAAGATTATAAATGAAAACCAACATGGGTTCATGGAAGGCAAATCCTGTGTCACAAACCTTCTGGAGTTTTATGACAAGGTAACAGAGGTAAGACACGAGAGAGAGGGGTGGGTTGATTGCGTTTTCCTAGACTGCAGGAAGGCCTTTGACACAGTTCCCCACAAGAGATTAGTGCAGAATTTGGAGGATCAGGCGCATATAACAGGGAGGGCACTGCAATGGATCAGGGAATACCTGACAGGGAGGCAACAACGAGTCATGGTACGTGAAGAGGTATCACAGTGGGCGCCTGTGACGAGCGGCGTCCCACAGGGGTCAGTTCTAGGACCAGTGCTATTTTTGATATGTGCAAACGACATGATGGAAGGAATAGACTCTGAAGTGTCCCTATTCGCAGATGATGTGAAGATGATGAGAAGAATTAAATCGGATGAGGATGAGGCAGGACTGCAAAGAGACCTGGACAGGCTGGACATGTGGTCCAGAAACTGGCTTCTCGAATTCAACCCTGTCAAATGCAAAGTCATGAAGATTGGGGAGGGGCAAAGAAGACCGCAGACAGAGTTTAGGCTAGGTGGACAAAGACTACAGACCTCACTCAGGGAGAAAGACCTTGGGGTGACCATAACACCGAGCACGTCACCGGAGGCACACATCAACCAAATAACTGCTGCAGCATACGGGCGCCTGGCAAACCTGAGAATAGCGTTCCGATACCTTAATAAGGAATCGTTTAAGACACTATACACTGTGTATGTTAGGCCCATACTGGAGTATGCAGCACCAGTCTGGAACCCACACCTGGTCAAGGACGTCAAGAAGTTAGAGAAAGTTCAAAGGTTTGCAACAAGGCTAGTCCCAGAGCTCAGGGGAATGTCGTACGAGGAAATGTTGAGGGAAAACGGACTGACGACACTGGAGTACAGAAGGGTCAGGGGAGACATGATAACGACATACAAGATACTGCGGGGAATAGACAAGGTGGACAGAGATAGGATGTTCCAGAGAGGGGACACAGAAACCAGGGGTCACAACTGGAAGCTGAAGACTCAGACGAGTCACAGGGACGTTAGGAAGTATTTCTTCAGTCATAGAGTCGTCAGGAAGTGGAATAGCCTAGCCAGTGAAGTAGTGGAGGCAGGAACCATACATAGTTTTAAGAAGAGGTATGACAAAGCTCAGGAAGCAGAGAGGGAGAGGACCTAGTAGCGATCAGTGAAGAGGCGGGGCCAGGAGTTGAGTCTCGACTTCTGCAACCACAGTTAGGTGAGTACACACACACACACACACACACGCACACGCACACGCACACGCACACGCACACACACACACACACACACACACACACACACACACACACACACACACCCATGCATACGCTAATGGGGTGTGTAGTTGCGCTGATGTGGGTGGGTGTTTCTTGCCACCCAGGCCTCACAGTGGGCGGCGTGGGCGGGTGTTCCCCGCCACCCAGGCCTCACAGTGGGCGGCGTGGGCGGGTGTTCCCCGCCACCCAGGCCTCACAGTGGGTGGCGTGGGCGGGTGTTTCCCGCCACCCAGGCCTCACAGTGGGCGGCGTGGGCGGGTGTTCCCTGCCAACCAGGCCTCACAGTGGGCAGCGTGGGCGGGTGTTCCCTGCCACCCAGGCATCACAGTGGGCGGGTGTTCCCGCCACCCAGGCCTCACAGTGGGCGGCGTGGGCGGGTGTTCCTTGCCACCCAGGCCTCACAGTGGGCGGCGTGGGCAGGTGTTCCCTGCCACCCAGGCCTCACAGTGTGGGCGTGGGCGGCTTTCTTCAAGTTTTGCCCAATCGTAAAAATAATTGTATATTTTTTAATTACTTTCCACAGCTGGTGCTGTTCCCAGCAGCTGGTTCTCTTCCCAGCAACTGGTGCTGTTCGCAGCAGCTGGTGCTGTTCCCAGCAGCTGGTTCTCTTCCCAGCAACTGGTGCTGTTCGCAGCAGCTGGTGCTGTTCCCAGCAGCTGGTTCTCTTCCCAGCAACTGGTGCTGTTCGCAGCAGCTGGTGCTGTTCGCAGCAGCTGGTGCTGTTCCCAGCAGCTGGTTCTCTTCCCAGCAACTGGTGCTGTTCGCAGCAGCTGGTGCTGTACCCAGCAGCTGGTGCTGTACCCAGCAGCTGGTGCTGTACACAGCAGCTGGTGCTGTACCCAGCAGCTGGTGCTGTACCCAGCAGCTGGTGCTGTACCCAGCAGCTGGTGCTGTACCCAGCAGCTGGTGCTGGGTACAGCAACAATAGCAGGAGCAACAACATTAACGGCAACAATAACAATGACAGCAATAACAGCAACAAAAATAACAGCGCTAGCAATAATAACAAGAAAAATAACTCAGTAACAATAACAACAGCAACAATAAGAATAACAATAATAATAATAAGAGAAACAGGACAGCAGGTGGTGGTTTGTTGTCACCAATTTTAGCACCATCGTACCAGCTGGCACCCTCCCATGGTATCCTCCCCAGGTACCCTCCCCTGGCACCCTCCCATGGTATCCTCCCCAGGTACCCTCCCCTGGCACCCTCCCATGGTATCCTCCCCAGGTACCCTCCCCTGGCACCCTCCCCTGGTATCCTCCCCTGGCACCCTCCCCTGGTATCCTCCCCTGGCACCCTCCACTGGTATCCTCCCCTGGTACCCTCCCCTGGCACCCTCCCATGGTATCCTCCCCAGGTACCCACCCCCTGGTACCCTTCCCTGGCACCCTCCCTTAGCACCCTCCCTGGTACCATCCCCATGTACCGTCCCCTTGTACCCTTCTCCCTCCCCTGGCACCCTCCACCCGTCCATGGCACCCTCCACCCGTCCCTGGCACCCTCCCATGGTATCCTCCCCAGGTACCCTCCCCTGGCACCCTCCCATGGTATCCTCCCCAGGTACCCACCCCCTGGTACCCTTCCCTGGCACCCTCCCTTAGCACCCTCCCTGGTACCATCCCCATGTACCGTCCCCTTGTACCCTTCTCCCTCCCCTGGCACCCTCCACCCGTCCCTGGCACCCTCCACCCGTCCCTGGCACCCTCCCATGGTATCCTCCCCAGGTACCCTCCCCTGGTACCCTTCCCTGGCACCCTCCCTTAGCACCCTCCCTGGTACCATCCCCATGTACCGTCCCCTTGTACCCTTCTTCCTCCCCTGGCACCCTCCACCCGTCCCTGGCACCCTCCTCCCTCCCCTGACAGCCCCATCCACCCCTGACGCCTCCGTCAGTCCCTATACCCTATTCCCCTCCTGATCCCATTCCTTCCCTCCCATCCCCCTCCATTTACTCCTTTACTCCCTACCCATCCCCTCTTCTCCCCTCCCTCTCCGCCCTTCCTCTCCCTCCCCCTCCCCTCTCTCTCTCTCTCTCTCTCTCTCTCTCTCTCTCTCTCTCTCTCTCTCTCTCTCTCTCTCTCTCTCTCTCTATCTCTCTGCCAGTCTCTGAAAACCTCTTAGCTGACAACTGCTAATCTACCACCATCACTACTGTCATCATCACCATCACCAACACTATCATCACCATCAGTACCATCACCACCATCACTACTGTCATCATCACCACCAACACTATCATCACCACCGTCATCATCACCACCAACACCATCACCAACACTATCATTACCATCACCAACATCACCACCAACACCAACATTACATTAAGATAAGATAAGATTTCGTTCGGATTTTTAACCCCGGAGGGTTAGCCACCCAGGATAACCCAAGAAAGTCAGTGCGTCATCGAGGACTGTCTAACTTATTTCCATTGGGGTCCTTAATCTTGTCCCCCAGGATGCGACCCACACCAGTCGACTAACACCCAGGTACCTATTTGCTGCTAGGTGAACAGGACAACAGGTGTAAGGAAACGTGTCGAAATGTTTCCACCCGCCGGGAATCGAACCCGGGCCCTCCGTGTGTGAAGCGGGAGCTTTAGCCACCAGGCCACCGGGCCACCGGGCCACAATATTATCAAGTGCCTTAAATATAATGTTGAGGAGGAGCCTGGACACAGGTGTCATCCACCACCAGTGACACCACTGACACAGGTGTCATCCACCATCAGTGACACCACTGACACAGGTGTCATCCACCATCAGTGACACCACTGACACAGGTGTCATCCACCACCAGTGACACCACTGACACAGGTGTCATCCACCATCAGTGACACCACTGACACAGGTGTCATCCACCATCAGTGACACCACTGACACAGGTGTCATCCACCACCAGTGACACCACTGACACAGGTGTCATCCACCATCAGTGACACCACTGACACAGGTGTCATCCACCATCAGTGACACCACTGACACAGGTGTCATCCACCACCAGTGACACCACTGACACAGGTGTCATCCACCATCAGTGACACCACTGACACAGGTGTCATCCACCATCAGTGACACCACTGACACAGGTGTCATCCACCACCAGTGACACCACTGACACAGGTGTCATCCACCATCAGTGACACCACTGACACAAGTGTCATCCACCATCAGTGACACCACTGACACAGGTGTCATCCACCACCAGTGACACCACTGACACAGGTGTCATCCACCATCAGTGACACCACTGACACAGGTGTCATCCACCATCAGTGACACCACTGACACAGGTAATAACAAACAGTTGACAATTTACTTCATCTCTGACATCTAGTTATACAGACTATGTACATTTAAACCCAATTCTGCGAGGGTGAGGTTTACATATGCAGAATGGTTATCATCTCTGGTAGGATCGAATTCCTCTGCAATGGCTAACACATGCCTTGACTGAGGGAGATTTGAACGAGTATCTACAAAAGATACTTGTGGGTTTCTCATTACTTGTCGAGTACGCAGGGAGTAACGACATTCAGGTTGATTATCTGACTGAGTATCTGAGGTAGAGGGTACAGAGTCAAGAGGATTTTCAGCATCTGTCAAATTAGTCTGGGTAGCAATATCATCAACATCGCATACTAATTTCATATGATCTAAATGCGATTCTTTGTACTTACCAGTACTAATTTCTCTAACCTTATACTTATTACCAGAAATATGTCAAATTTGTCAGCATTACTCTCGAACCTACTTTGACTTTTGATGGCTTAGCACGGCTATTAGTTACTCTAGTAAATTCTGCTGTTGATTTATGAAGTGTTTCACGGATTCTTCTAAAAACACTTTGAGCCATGCTGGTACGAGTTGCTACGAAATCATCAAGGTTGTAATTAGGTTTCGGAGTGGAATATAACAACTCATAGGGTAAACGCTTGTCTACACCATACAATGCATAATGTAGAGTATCACCTATGGAAGCATTGTAAGCAGAATTTATGGCACATTGAACATCTGGTATGACTTAATCCCAAGTTTTACTATTGGGGTTGATAGTGGCTCTCAGGACATCAAGTACTTTCTTATTGGTTCGTTCGGCTAACCCATTGCTGGCAGGATGATGAGAAACAATGGTGGATTTAGAGATCTTGTATAAAGTAAACAAATTTTCAAGAATCTCATTACAGAATTCACCTCCATTATCTGTTACTAAGGACTTAGGGGTGGTATGCCTGCAGATAATGCGTTCTTTAAACGCTTTAGCTACTGTCTCTGCAGTCTTATCTGCAATGGGAACTAACTCACAATATCTGGTGAAATGGTCTACCATAACACACAGATGTTTGTTGCCTTGGAGGGAACATTTAAAATTGGTTAACAAGTCAAGGGCAACTCTTTCCCACGGTTCGCTAGTGGTTGGGTACACTTGGATTGGATTAGGACCATTGACATTTCCTTTATGTTGCATACAGACACTTCATTTCTTAACATACTCGGAAATGTCAGTTGCCATACGTGGCCAAAAGTATTTCATTCTGGCTTGTTTCACAGAACGATCCATACCAGGGTGTGTAACACCTGGTGCATCATGAACTAGCTGTAGAGCTATGTTCACTAGTGACTGTGGAATTACTAACTGGTACACTCTTCTGCTTGGAGTACCCAACTCGGCTGTTCGATACAGTAATTCTTGGCTCATTACAAAGTCACTAATGGGTGCTGGTGGCTTCACAGTAAGAATAAGATCTTCCCGGAGCAGGAATCGAATCACACCAGACCACATGGGATCTGTTCTTTGGGCATTTTTGACATCCTCGACAGTAAATGGAGGGTCTGCAGTAACTACACTAACGTGTCGCGATAAAGCATTTGCAACTACATTTGACTTGCAGGTAAATGTTCAAAGGTGGGATTGAACTCTTGGATAGTCAAGGTCCATCTGGCTAACCTTCCAGTAGGTTGTTCTGGAATAAAGGTATCAGTGGTGCATTGTCTGTCAAGACATGAACAGGGTACTGGTAAATAATGTCTCGGAAGTGCTTTAAAGACCATACTATTGCTAAAGCTTCTTGCTCCGTTACTGTATAATTACGTTCAGCCTTCATAAGGACTCGGCTAGCAAATGCAACTGCGTTGTACTTGCCATCAGTCTTCTGAGCTAGTACGGCACCTATGCCAATTGAACTAGCATCAGTTGTTAGATAGAAAGGCTTAGAAAAATCTGGGAATTTCAAAATAGGAGCAGATGTTAACTTTTCTTTTAGAGTTTGGAATGCTCTTTCTTGACAGAAGTTCCAAATGAAAGGAGCATTTTTCTTAAGCAATTCAGTTAGCGGAGCTGCTATTGAAGAAAAATTTGCAATCAAAGATCTGTAGAAACCTGCTAGACCCACAAAGGATCTTACAGCATCAGCAGTTTTGGGAGTTGGAAAATTTAGTACTGCAGTTACTTTACTTTGATCAGTCATAACCCCTCTAGGAGTGACTACGTGGCCCGGAAACTTAATTTCTGATCTGAAAAATTGACATTTGGACAGTTTGATCTTTAAATTGGCTTCTTCAAGCTTGCCAAGTACTATATCAAGTCTTTTCAGATGTGTATCCACATCTTCGGACATGACGATTACGTCGTCTAAGTACACCATAAGTGCTTTACCTATAAGACCTCTAAAGATGTTGGTCATGAGTCTAGAGAACGTTATAGGTAACGATCGTAATCCAAAAGCCATTCGTAGGAAATGATAATGACCTGTGGGAGTGGAGAATGCAGTTAACTCTTGGCTATCCTCGTGAAGAGGGACTTGCCAAAACCCTTGTAACAAGTCCAGGGTCGAGAAGACTTTGTTATCTCCGATATTGTGTAAAAGGTCACCTAGTACAGGAAGTGGGAAACGATCTGGAATGGTTTTCGCATTTAACTTCCTAAAATCAATCACCGGGCGCCAAGTGCCGTCCTTCTTAGGCACTAGGATCAAGGGCGCATTCCAGGGTGAATTGCTATGTGCAATAACTCCATCATTGAGCATTTGATTGATCAGTTCCTCTGCAACAGCAACTTGGGAATGAGGCATTCTGTATGCAGGTATATAAATAGGTCTAGTACCAGGTTCAAGTGGAATACGATGGGACAATAAGTTCATTACACCCATCTTCTCACCTGGTAAGGCAATGGCGTTACGATGTTTGTTCAACAAAGTCAACAAACGCTTGACTTCGTCTGGGAAGTCAGTGGGAGCTAAGTCTTTCTACTCAACTGGTGGAATGGATTGATCCAGCAGAGTGGATGAGGTCTCCACTGTTGAAATAGCACCGACCCACTGGTCAGGTGGCACGTCATCCTGTACTTGAACAGGGTAAGGATAGTGAACTAGGTCAATGAGGTTGGTATTTGCTCTGAGACGAACACTGTGACCCGAAGTGTTAGCAAGGAGTAAATGGATCTTACTGTCTCTTACAACGTGTAAGGAAGGTTCAACAAATAAACCCTTGACCTTGCAGGAATCACTGTCAACTAGGACATTATCACCATCTGGAACATTAGGAACAACAGACACTCTAGTGAGAGCACTAGCCGCAACAGAGACGTCTTTCTGCAGACAGCATGTCACATCAACAAGAGATGGCATTACTAGTTTCAAGTAATCGTTTTCTGACAAGGCATCCCCTGTGGAGAAACTACTACTCGAACTAGCAGTCATTGCAGGGATAGGCTGTGCACTCAAGGCAGTCTGAGTGTCCCCGGACACTTGAGGCAACGGAACACTATCCTGCAAGTCTGAAGGTGTAGGTGGAACACAGATGGGAGTGATAGAGTTACTAGTGCCTGACCGCTCGGCTACGTTAATAAGTAATGAACGAATCTGTAGGAACTTAATCTGAACTTCACATTTCGCAGCACTTTAACAAATCTCAGATACAAGCTGTGAGAACAAACACATTGCTCAAGGGCTAGGTATTGTCTTTCAGTCAGTAAGGGAATATTGGTACTGTGGACTGATTCATATTGACTTTGACTGGCATGATACACTAAGTGAGCATTCAAAAGTGACTGGGACATCTTCTTAGTGAAATTACTGAAGGGCATAAGGCAAAAAAAATAGAAAGAATGACACAGTAAGCTTAAACGGGAAGAAAATGCTTAACGATTCTGCATAAGTAACTAAAAATTGACAGGTCACACAGTAAGCAAAGAAACTCACACAAGAAAAATACTCAACTTAGCAAATAACACTTTGAAAATCAAGAGAACTTGTACTTAACTCAAACCTGATTTGCTCAACTTTTACTTTAAATTGAATGAATGGCACAGTGAGTTGTCTTTACTTTCAATGCAATAGGGAAACACAATAAAATGATAAAATGGACTCAATAAAGCTTGTGCAAAAATAAAACAAACTGGGACACAATTCACTGGAATAAAATAAAATGGCACAGAAAGAATAAAATATTATGCACAGAACAGAGCATAAGAAACTGCACTGAAATAAACTGTAGCAATATTGCAAATGACAATTGCTAATCAAAAAGTATTGCACAACACTGCATAAAATCTCTGCAAGAAAAACTTTAATGGCAACACAATATTTGCACAAGAATTATTGCAAAATGAGTCAGTGTGCAATAATGAAAATTATTACACACACAAGAAAAGAAATATATCAATTAATGAACTGGGGGAACACTTTAACTCTTAACTGCACTCAAGCAACACTTAACAAGCAAAAGAACAATTTACTCTAAAAGAACTTAAAAATTGCACTAAGAGTGAATTTGTTCAATGAAACATGGAAAATAATAGGTGCTAAAACACAGAACAAAAAAGTTTGAACACTTACAGTGATGCAGAACACAACACATCAACATAAACACAATACTTTAATTTTCTTGCAATGAAACTTGATGTGTGAAAAATTTTGATAATTTCTTGCTTGCACAAAATAATGGCACTATTGTCTGTAGAAATAAGACAAATTAGACACTGGCTAAATGAAAGGAATATGAACACAAGAATGTTCAACACACAGAGAACAAAAAAAAAGAATACACAAATGCTGGGATGAAAGAAATATATATAACTGAGACATCACTGAGTTGTGATGCAGGACACAACTAAATAAATTACTGAATTACTCCACTGAATCACTGAGAACACTAGGTGATTTTGAAGTGTAAACACAAGTTCTATACTGCTCATATGTTGCACACACAACAAAGGAAAACACTAAGTACTTACTTCAAGTGTATAAAAAGACACACAACACAGACATAAGATAATGCACGGAAATTAACACTGAATTAAGGAGATAAAAAGATTATTGCAAACAAACACTGAGTCTGATCGAGAGTCACTGAATGTCACTAAGAAAATCACTGGAACACAAAAGAAATGTCTCAACACTCGCAAATGTCTCTATGAAAAAAAATATTATCGCTGTAACGACTTGGTGTAGAATGAGGTAGATGGTAGTGGAGAGTAGAGGATTGTTTATGTCGTCTTGCTGCTGTCCTCTGCACATGTGATCATAGAATTGCGCTTACATCGATGATAGACTTCACACAGGAGGCTTTTAACGGTTGGCGCAAAACACAATCTAGCTCTTGACCCCCTATGTGGTCCTTAAAATATGGTGTTACAACCCTTAGTAGTGTGCCAAAACACTGGTAGAGGTTAGGTGAGTACCACAACACAGTGATAGTGGTTGGGTTTGTGGGTAAACAGGGCTAAGACCGGGCAATGGTGAGAGATACGTGGTGAGTGGGTGGTTGGGCCTATGGGTTGAACGGCGTAAGCCTCGCTGAGGACAGCCACACTGCCGCGAAGATATTCTAAGCTGGCTAGCTTAAAATACACCCATGAAATACCACAACACCACAAGGATGAAAAAGAGCACTCAGGATGGCTTGGAGCTTGAATCACAAGCGATGAAGACTACTCATGTGGCTTACTTGAGTACTGGGGTAAGACACCTGGGTTAGTTGCTAGCTGGCTTATCTTAACCCTTCACACAGAATAGCTTGATAACTTCACACGATGAGCACAACAGGGGTGGAAGCTGGCTTGGCAGGCAAAGGAACTGGATGGAGTAGACTAGGCTGGACTGGACTCCGTTGTTCTGACTCCTCCACCACAGACTGGAAGCTGGCTTATTTTGCAAACTCGGGTCAACCCCTCGGGAGTGATGCAAATAAGCAGATAAACACTAATACAAAGAGACTGACCAGTGAATGGTGTAGAAGCTGGTAGGAGCTTGGGCGGGAGAAATGGCTGAGATAGCTGGCTGGCGTTAACCTTCTCCGTAGGCCTACTCACAAGATGGCAGGCTCGGTCGAAATTTATCTCCAGAAATCGCTGTAATCGTCAGAATTACAGGCCCTCCGTTGCCACCATTTATCGTAGGGGTTCTTAAATGGAGATATCGAGGGTTGAAGGTAGACACACTTGTTGGATGGTAACGATATATTGTCAGACTGTGATGATGCGAAATGGAGCCCAGCCTCTGCCTGTCCTAGCCTGGATGTCTAACGCCGACTGAGACAGAGGCAGAGGTACGAACGTACACATGCGCATCCCATGACGTCACACAACAGTCACAGGCCTAGGGATCTCCTATCTAAAGCACATGGATGATACTGATATGCTATACAACGCTGGGATCAGCAACTATGCTGACACTGACACAGGTGTCATCCACCATCAGTGACATCACTGACACAGGTGTCATCCACCATCAGTGACACTACTGACACAGGTGTCATCCACCATCAGTGACACTACTGACACAGGTGTCATCCACCATCAGTGACACTACTGACACAGGTGTCATCCACCATCAGTGACACTACTGACACAGGTGTCATCCACCATCAGTGACACCACTGACACAGGTGTCATCCACCATCAGTGACACCACTGACACAGGTGTCATCCACCATCAGTGACACTACTGACACAGGTGTCATCCACCATCAGTGACACCACTGACACAGGTGTCATCCACCATCAGTGACACTACTGACACAGGTGTCATCCACCATCAGTGACACCACTGACACAGGTCTCATCCACCATCAGTGACACTACTGACACAGGTCTCATCCACCATCAGTGACACCACTGACACAGGTCTCATCCACCAGTGACACTACTGACACAGGTCTCATCCACCATCAGTGACACCACTGACACAGGTCTCATCCACCATCCGTGACACCACTGACACAGGTCTCATCCACCAGTAACACTACTGACACAGGTCTCATCCACCAGTGACACTACTGACACAGGTCTCATCCACCATCAGTGACACCACTGACACAGGTCTCATCCACCATCAGTGACACCACTGACACAGGTCTCATCCACCATCAGTGACACCACTGACACAGGTGTCATCCACCATCAGTGACACCACTGACACAGGTGTCATCCACCATCAGTGACACCACTGACACAGGTCTCATCCACCATCAGTGACACCACTGACACAGGTGTCATCCACCATCAGTGACACCACTGACACAGGTGTCATCCACCATCAGTGACACCACTGACACAGGTGTCATCCACCATCAGTGACACCACTGACACAGGTGTCATCCACCATCAGTGACACCACTGACACAGGTGTCATCCACCATCAGTGACACCACTGACACAGGTGTCATCCACCATCAGTGACACCACTGACACAGGTGTCATCCACCATCAGTAACACCACTGACACAGGTGTCATCCACCATCAGTGACACCACTGACACAGGTGTCATCCACCATCAGTGACATCACTGACACAGGTGTCATCCACCATCAATGACATCACTGACACAGGTGTCATCCACCATCAGTGACATCACTGACACAGGTGTCATCCACCATCAGTGACACCACTGACACAGGTGTCATCCACCATCAGTGACACCACTGACACAGGTGTCATCCACCATCAGTGACACCACTGACACAGGTCTCATCCACCATCAGTGACACCACTGACACAGGTCTCATCCACCATCAGTGACACCACTGACACAGGTCTCATCCACCATCAGTGACACCACTGACACAGGTCTCATCCACCATCAGTGACACCACTGACACAGGTCTCATCCACCATCAGTGACACCACTGACACAGGTCTCATCCACCAGTGACACTACTGACACAGGTCTCATCCACCATCAGTGACACCACTGACACAGGTGTCATCCACCACCAGTGACACCACTGACACAGGTGTCATCCACCACCAGTGACACCACTGACACAGGTCTCATCCACCACCAGTGACACCACTGACACAGGTGTCATCCACCATCAGTGACACCACTGACACAGGTCTCATCCACCATCAGTGACACCACTGACACAGGTGTCATCCACCATCAGTGACACCACTGACACAGGTGTCATCCACCATCAGTGACACCACTGACACAGGTGTCATCCACCACCAGTGACACCACTGACACAGGTGTCATCCACCATCAGTGACACCACTGACACAGGTGTCATCCACCATCAGTGACACCACTGACACAGGTGTCATCCACCATCAGTGACACCACTGACACAGGTGTCATCCACCATCAGTGACACCACTGACACAGGTGTCATCCACCATCAGTGACACCACTGACACAGGTGTCATCCACCATTAGTGACACCACTGACACAAGTGTCATCCACCATCAGTGACACCACTGACACAGGTGTCATCCACCATCAGTGACACCACTGACACAGGTGTCATCCACCATCAGTGACACCACTGACACAGGTGTCATCCACCATCAGTGACACCACTGACACAGGTGTCATCCACCATCAGTGACACCACTGACACAGGTGTCATCCACCATCAGTGACACCACTGACACAGGTGTCATCCACCATCAGTGACACCACTGACACAGGTGTCATCCACCATCAGTGACACCACTGACACAGGTGTCATCCACCATCAGTGACACCACTGACACAGGTGTCATCCACCATCAGTGACACCACTGACACAGGTGTCATCCACCATCAGTGACACCACTGACACAGGTGTCATCCACCACCAGTGACACCACTGACACAGGTGTCATCCACCATCAGTGACACCACTGACACAGGTGTCATCCACCATCAGTGACACCACTGACACAGGTGTCATCCACCATCAGTGACACCACTGACACAGGTGTCATCCACCATCAGTGACACCACTGACACAGGTGTCATCCACCATCAGTGACACCACTGACACAGGTGTCATCCACCATCAGTGACACCACTGACACAGGTGTCATCCACCATCAGTGACACCACTGACACAGGTGTCATCCACCATCAGTGACACCACTGACACAGGTGTCATCCACCACCAGTGACACAACTGACACAGGTGTCATCCACCATCAGTAACACCACTGACACAGGTGTCATCCACCATCAGTGACACCACTGGCACAGGTGTCATCCACCACCAGTGACACCACTGACACAGGTGTCATCCACCACCAGTGACACCACTGACACAGGTGTCATCCACCATCAGTGACACCACTGACACAGGTGTCATCCACCATCAGTGACACCACTGACACAGGTGTCATCCACCACCAGTGACACCACTGACACAGGTGTCATCCACCACCAGTGACACCACTGACACAGGTGCCATCATCCACCTTCAGTGACACCACTGACACAGGTGTCATCCACCACCAGTGACACCACTGACACAAGTGTTATCCACCACCAGTGACACCACTGACACAAGTGTTATCCACCATCAGTGACACCACTGACACAAGTGTTATCCACCACCAGTGACACCACTGACACAGGTGTCATCCACCATCAGTGACACCACTGACACAGGTGTCATCCACCAGTGACACCACTGACACAGGTGTCATCCACCACCAGTGACACCACTGACACAGGTGTCATCCACCACCAGTGACACCACTGACACAGGTGTCATCCACCACCAGTGACACCACTGACACAGGTGCCATCATCCACCACCAGTGACACCACTGACACAGGTGTCATCCACCATCAGTGACACCACTGACACAGGTATCATCCACCACCAGTGACACCACTGACACAGGTACCATCCACCATCATTGACACCCCTGACACAGGTATCATCCACCATCAGTGACACCACTGACACAGGCATCATCCACCACCAGTGACACCACTGACACAGGTGCCATCATCCACCATCAGTGACACCACTGACACAGGTGCCATCATCCACCATCAGTGACACCACTGACACAGGTATCATCCACCATCAGTGACACCACTGACACAGGTGCCATCATCCACCACCAGTGACACCACTGACACAGGTATCATCCACCATCAGTGACACCACTGACACAGGTGCCATCATCCACCATCAGTGACACCACTGACACAGGTATCATCCACCATCAGTGACACCACTGACACAGGTGCCATCATCCACCATCAGTGACACCACTGACACACGTATCATCCACCACCAGTGACACCACTGACACAGGTGCCATCATCCACCACCAGTGACACCACTGACACAGGTGCCATCATCCACCACCAGTGACACCACTGACACAGGTGTCATCATCCACCACCAGTGACACCACTGACACAGGTGCCATCATCCACCACCAGTGACACCACTGACACAGGTGTCATCCACCATCAGTGACACCACTGACACAGGTATCATCCACCATCAGTGACACCACTGACACAGGTGCCATCATCCACCACCAGTGACACCACTGACACAGGTATCATCCACCATCAGTGACACCACTGACACAGGTGCCATCATCCACCACCAGTGACACCACTGACACAGTTTCACTCCACTAAGGTACAACAAAGGAATTACAAAATAAAACCATGGCCCATTAGCGTTGACGTTCCACATCAGGATTTTTTTAAGTGTTTTATAAAGCGAGATTACCAGTCATGTGAATCTCAGCAGTTGCACATTGCAAGTCAACATTGCAAGTCAACATTGCAAGTCAACCTTGCAAGTCAACATTGCAAGTCAACATTGCAAGTCAACCTTGCAAGTCAACATTGCAAGTCAACATGGGTTCAGAGCAGCTTAGGTTAGGTAAGGTTTGTCAGGAAAGAGGACAAGTGTTTCCTGACACTGGTCTTAGTCATGTAATGACCCACCACTGGAGTATTTGGTCATCTGATCAAGACCTTCAGCTGGAATTACCAGTTCACCACTTTAATAATAATAGATATGATTTTGACAGAGCTGTTCGTTCCTTCCTCTGGCCCTTCAAGGAAGGTTCCTTGATCCTGGCGAGGGGCTTTTGATCTAGGGAATTGAATCTATGCTCCGGTTCCCTGAATCGACTCTGAATACCTTCCATCCCCCACACATGCGTTGTATAATCCTACGGGTTTAGCGCTCCCCATAATAATAATAATAATAATCCTTCCTCGGGCAGTTGCTAGACCACGACGACATGATCTTGGATGTAAACACTGGTTTTGTGAAAGACTTGGACGTGTGTGTGTGTACATGGTGTAACTGCTCACAGAATAACTTCAAATTGGGGACCTAAGTGATTTGTGATCACTTTCTCCAAGCTATTCATTAATCTCAAGAATATCTATTAGAAACAGTTTAGCGCTTTCTTTGATAATGATGATAATAATCTATTAGGATACCCTTGTTTGCCAGAAACAAGCCCAGCAGATTATTTTCTCTAGTTGGTTCTAGCACAAACGTCTAAACAAACAGTCCTAGACTAAGAAAGTCGCTAAACTCTGGATTCCCTGTCAGACAGCTGCGGTCAATTTGGCTAAAGTTAAAATCTCTCATTGAAAATATATTTTCGTTTCAGGAGGCCTTAGCAATTTCTTGCCAAGAAAGTTTAGACAGGTCACTCTCTTGATCTGGGGGGCCCTACATCACACCTAAGATCAGCTTTTCACCACCTTCAAGAGCCAAGCACTACGAGCCTGGCCCATGGCCGGGCCCTGAGAGTAGAAAAACAGTAGGAACTCGTCAAAGGTATACCAGAGGTACATTATCCCTTTCCCACTACTCGCTCCTTTCCCACTTCCCCGTCTTTTCCCCACTACGTCCTGTCCCACTACATGTGTTGACCAATTTTCTCATTTACACATATATATTCAAAACCATTTATTCTTGCTTGCACTGTACATGAAAACATTTTAAATTTCGCCTTAAATTTCGACAATTACAATGGGAATTGGAATTTGGCTTAATTATCATATGTAAAAGAGAAATTCTCGCCAATTAGACACTTACCGGTGTTTACATTAGGGTTGCAAATTCGGTTTGTGATTAATAACTGCAAAAATTAAAATATAATATTTTTGGAGGGTCCCAAATCAGTGATGTAGTCATGAATTAATTTAATATGGAATGAAAATTGCAAATTCGTTTTATGGAAACACTCGCCGACCTTAATTATGTATAGTAATGTGTGTTTGTGGGGGGCGTTGTGTGTGTATGTGTGTGTGTGTGTGTGTGTGTGTGTGTGTGTGTGTGTGTGTGTGTCTGCCTGTGTGTGCAGGAGGTTCATACACTGATTGTGAAAAACAAATGAGCAGAATTATAAAAGACTAATAAGAATCAGTGTTCAACAATCTCTAGTAAACGAAAGCAGAGTGGAGAATGCAGATTTTTTTTTGTTACCCCTGAAGGCCAGACGTTATATAACTGACATGTATACAAATTCGGAAGAATTCCAAAAAGAAATAGAAAAACATTGCCTGCTGATGCAGCACATGGACCAGATTCATAGAACTTATTTATAAAGAATTTCGAAACTCCATTAGCACGAGCACTCGCTGTTCTTTGGAGGAAGAGCTTAGATCCAGGCGAAATCCCAGAAGCCTTAAAGAGTGCAGGCACCGCTCCTTTGCTTAAGGGAGGCGGTAGAGCGCTAGCCAAAAATTACAGACCAGTTGCATTAACATCACACATCACGAAAGTCTTTGAATAGGTGATGAGACATGAAATTGCAAACTTTATGGAAAAGTATAACTTACACAACACAAGCCAACATGAATTTAGAGCAGGAAGATCATACACAAATAACCCGCACATAAAAGAGAGAAGCTTACGACGACGTTTCGGTCCGACTTGGACCATTTACAAAGTCACACTAACCAGAAGTGGAGCAGGACTTTGTAAATGGTCCAAGTCGGACCGAAACGTCGTCGTAAGCTTCTCTCTTTTATGTGCGGGTTATTTGTGTATCGTTCCAGTCACGGTATTGTGCCTTTTTGTTATTCAGGAAGATCATTCTTGCCACGACTACTAAATCACTGTGAAAGAATTAGAGGTGTTAGATGAAAAACACAAATGTGGTCTGCACGGATTTGACAAAGGCATTTGACAATTGTGATCATAGAGTGATTCCTCATAAATTGAAGACGTTAGGTATAACAGGGAAAAAAATAGAGAATTTTTTATTAACTTTCAGACAATTTGCATTAATAAAGTAAAAAGTCCAGTACCCAAAGGCACGATCCTGGCGCCTTCACTGTTTCTTATCCTCGTAGCAAACGTAGATAACACTCGCCACAGTTACGTATCACCATTTTCAGATGATTCCAAAATAAGCATGAAAATCACCTCGGTAGAGGACACGAAAAAATTTAATCAAGGTCTTTCAGTGGACAGTGAAGGAACATGACATTCAGTAATGACAGGTTCCAGCTGCTTAGATGTAAACATAATAGAGAACTTATGAGAGAGACTGTAAACAAAGCGCAAGATAACCAAGTAGAGCGAAGAGAACATGTGAGAGCTGACCTTTCTTTCAAAGAACACGATGAGGCAAATATCAGGCACGCCAGGAAAATGACAGAGTTGACAATGAAAACTTTCAAACCAAGGTAAATAGTCCCACCAGTGGCACTATTCAAATCGCTTTTGCTCTCTCGCTAATATTGTTCAGTGTTGAGGGCTTTTTTCAGGGCAGGAGAGATATGAGAGGTAGAACGAAGATGAATTACGACCAGAATTGAGCAAACTAAAGCATTTAAGTTTCTGGGATCGCCAAATATATACTCGCTGGAGCGGAGGAGAGAGAGATACATTCTAATATGTACGTGAAAGGTGCAGTTAAGGAATTGGACCCAAACCTGAACACTGCCATAACAACTAACTGGAACGAAAGATATGGGAGAATGTGTAAATATAGCCAGGGAAAAGCAGGGGCGCACGGGCACAGTAAGAGAATGTATTAATGTTGCTAGTATTACCGACAATATATTAGGTAAAAGGACACAAGTGCAACTAATGTGACTTTATATTGTGGCAACGTTTCGCTATCCAGGAGCTTTCTGTCATATCCACTTAGCAGTGGATATCATTGCAGTAAACAGTTTAGCTGCAGCCAGGGTGAAGGTTCAGTACTTCGAGGCAGTGTGCTGGCGCCTTGACTCTTTCTCATCCTCGTGGCAAACATGCATAAAAACACTAGCCACAGCTTCGTGGATAAAATATTAGCCACAGCTTCGCGGATAAAACACTAGCCACAGCTACGCGGATAAAACACTGGCCACAGCTTCGTGGATAAAATATTAGCCACAGCTTCGTGGATAAAACACTAGCCACAGCTTCGTGGATAAAACACTAGCCACAGCTTCGTGGATAAAATATTAGCCACAGCTTCGTGGATAAAACACTAGCCACAGCTTCGTGGATAAAACACTGGCCACAGCTTCGTGGATAAAATATTAGCCACAGCTACGCGGATAAAACACTAGCCACAGCTTCGTGGATAAAACACTGGCCACAGCTTCGTGGATAAAACACTGGCCACAGCTTCGTGGATAAAACACTAGCCACAGCTTCGTGGATAAAACACTGGCCACAGCTTCGTGGATAAAATATTAGCCACAGCTACGCGGATAAAACACTAGCCACAGCTTCGTGGATAAAACACTGGCCACAGCTTCGTGGATAAAACACTGGCCACAGCTTCGTGGATAAAACACTAGCCACAGCTTCGTGGATAAAACACTGGCCACAGCTTCGTGGATAAAATATTAGCCACAGCTTCGTGGATAAAACACTGGCCACAGCTTCGCGGATAAAACACTGGCCACAGCTTCGTGGATAAAACACTAGCCACAGCTTCGTGGATAAAATATTAGCCACAGCTTCGTGGATAAAACACTAGCCACAGCTTCGTGGATAAAATATTAGCCACAGCTTCGTGGATAAAACACTGGCCACAGCTTCGTGGATAAAATATTAGCCACAGCTTCGTGGATAAAACACTAGCCACAGATTCGTGGATAAAATATTAGCCACAGCTTCGCGGATAAAACACTGGCCACAGCTTCGTGGATAAAACACTAGCCACAGCTTCGTGGATAAAACACTGGCCACAGCTTCGCGGATAAAACACTGGCCACAGCTTCGTGGATAAAACACTAGCCACAGCTTCGCGGATAAAACACTGGCCACAGCTTCGCGGATAAAACACTGGCCACAGCTTCGCGGATAAAACACTGGCCACAGCTTCGCGGATAAAACACTAGCCACAGCTTCGTGGATAAAACACTGGCCACAGCTTCGCGGATAAAACACTGGCCACAGCTTCGTGGATAAAACACTGGCCACAGCTTCGTGGATAAAATATTAGCCACAGCTTCGTGGATAAAACACTGGCCACAGCCACGCGGATAAAACACTGGCCACAGCTTCGTGGATAAAACACTGGCCACAGCTTCGTGGATAAAACACTAGCCACAGCTACGCGGATAAAACACTGGCCACAGCTTCGTGGATAAAACACTGGCCACAGCTTCGTGGATAAAACACTGGCCACAGCTTCGTGGATAAAACACTGGCCACAGCTTCGTGGATAAAACACTGGCCACAGCTTCGTGGATAAAACACTGGCCACAGCTTCGTGGATAAAACACTGGCCACAGCTTCGTGGATAAAACACTGGCCACAGCTTCGTGGATAAAACACTGGCCACAGCTTCGTGGATAAAACACTGGCCACAGCTTCGTGGATAAAACACTGGCCACAGCTTCGTGGATAAAACACTGGCCACAGCTTCGTGGATAAAACACTGGCCACAGCTTCGTGGATAAAACACTGGCCACAGCTTCGTGGATAAAACACTGGCCACAGCTTCGTGGATAAAACACTAGATAAAAGATACACGAAGAACATTTCGTGTTACGAAACGAACATATATAAGACGCATGTGTAACTTTGTCAAATGATTACATTACTTTCTGTCTACACTACCTTCTATCTTCACTACCTTCTATCTTCACTACCTTCTATCTTCACTACCTTCTATCTTCACTACCTTCTATCTTCACTACCTTCTATCTTCACTACCTTCTATCTTCACTACCTTCTATCTTCACTACCTTCTATCTTCACTACCTTCTATCTTCACTACCTTCTATCTTCACTACCTTCTATCTTCACTACCTTCTATCTTCACTACCTTCTATCTTCACTACCTTCTATCTTCACTACCTTCTATCTTCACTACCCTCTATCTTCACTACCCTCTTTCTTCACTACCTTCTATCTTCACTACCTTCTATCTTCACTACCTTCTATCTTCACTACCTTCTATCTTCACTACCTTCTATCTTCACTACCTTCTATCTTCACTACCTTCTATCTTCACTACATTCTATATTCACTAACTTCTATCTTAACTACCTTCACTACCTTCTATCTTCACTACCTTCTATCTTCACTACCTTCTATCTTCACTACCTTCTATCTTCACTACCCTCTATCTTCACTACCTTCTATCTTCACTACCTTCTATCTTCACTACCTTCTATCTTCACTACCTTCTATCTTCACTACCCTCTATCTTCACTACCCTATCTTCACTACCTCTTCACTACCTTCTATCTTCACTACCTTCTATCTTCACTACCTTCTATCTTCACTACCTTCTATCTTCACTACCTTCTATCTTCACTACCTTCTATCTTCACTACCTCTATCTTCACTACTTCTACCCTCTTTCTTCACTACCTTCTATCTTCACTACCTTCTATCTTCACTACCTTCTTCTATCTTCACTACCCTCTATCTTCACTACCTTCTATCTTCACTACCCTATCTATCTTCACTACCTTCTATCTTCACTACCCTCTATCTTCACTACCTTCTATCTTCACTACCCTTCTATCTTCACTACCCTTCTATCTTCACTACCTTCTATCTTCACTACCCTCTATCTTCACTACCTATCTTCACTACCTATCCACTACCCTCTATCTTCACTACCTTCTATCTTCACTACCTTCTATCTTCACTACCTTCTATCTTCACTACCTTCTATCTTCACTACCTTCTATCTTCACTACCTTCTATCTTCACTACCTTCTATCTTCACTACCTTCTATCTTCACTACCTTCTATCTTCACTACCCTCTATCTTCACTACCTTCTATCTTCACTACCTTCTATCTTCACTACCCTCTATCTTCACTACCTTCTATCTTCACTACCTTCTATCTTCACTACCCTCTATCTTCACTACCTTCTATCTTCACTACCTTCTATCTTCACTACCCTCTATCTTCACTACCTTCTATCTTCACTACCTTCTATCTTCACTACCCTCTATCTTCACTACCTTCTATCTTCACTACCTTCTATCTTCACTACCTTCTATCTTCACTACCCTCTATCTTCACTACCTATCTTCAATACCTTCTATCTTCACTACCTTCTATCTATCTTATCTTCACTACCTTCTATCTTCACTACCTTCTATCTTCACTACCCTCTATCTTCACTACCTTCTATCTTCACTACCTTCTATCTTCACTACCTTCTATCTTCACTACCCTCTATCTTCACTACCTTCTATCTTCACTACCCTCTATCTTCACTACCCTCTATCTTCACTACCTTCTATCTTCACTACCTTCTATCTTCACTACCCTCTTGTCTTTACTACCCTCTATCTTCACTACCCTTTACACAACACTCTATCTACACTATCCTCTATACTTCCCTCCACGCATGTGCAGGCCACAACGTTCTGTATGCCCATCATCAACACATCTCCCTCACTCATAGAACATCAACATCTCCCTCACTCATAGAACATCAACATCTCCCTCACTCATAGAACATCAACATCTCCCTCACTCATAGAACATCAACATCTCCCTCACTCATAGAACATCAACATCTCCCTCACTCATAGAACATCAACATCTCCCTCACTCATAGAACATCAACATCTCCCTCACTCAGAGAACATCAATATCTCCCTCACTCAGAGAACATCAATATCTCCCTCACTCAGAGAACATCATCATCTCCCTCACTTAGATGACATCAATATTTCCCTCACTCAGAGAACATCATCTCCCTCACTCAGAGAACATCAACATCTCCCTCACTTAGATGACATCATCAATATCTCCCTCACTCAGAGAACATCATCACCATCTCCCTCACTCAGAGAACATCATCACCATCTCCCTCACTCAGAGAACATCATCACCATCTCCCTCACTCAGAGAACATCATCACCATCTCCCTCACTCAGAGAACATCAATATCTCCCTCACTCAGAGAACATCATCAACATCTCCCTCACTCAGAGAACATCATCAACATCTCCCTCACTTAGAGAACATCATCACCATCTTCCTCACTCAGAGAACATCAATATCTCCCTCACTCAGAGAACATCATCAACATCTCCTTCACTCAAAGAACATCAATATCTGCCTCACTCAGAGAACATCAATGTCTCCCTCACTCAGAGAACATCAACATCTTCCTCACTCAGAGAACATCATCATCTTCCTCACTCAGAGAACATCAACATCTCCCTCACTCAGAGAACATCAATGTCTCCCTCACTCAGAGAACATCATCATCTCCCTCACTCAGAGAACATCAATGTCTCCCTCACTCAGAGAACATCAACATCTCCCTCACTCAGAGAACATCAACATCTTCCTCACTCAGAGAACATCACCATCTCCCTCACTCAGAGAACATCAATGTCTCCCTCACTCAGAGAACATCAATGTCTCCCTCACTCAGAGAACATCAACATCTCCCTCACTCAGAGAACATCAACATCTCCCTCACTCATAGAACATCAACATCTCCCTCACTCATAGAACATCAACATCTCCCTCACTCATAGAACATCAACATCTCCCTCACTCATAGAACATCAACATCTCCCTCACTCATAGAACATCAACATCTCCCTCACTCAGAGAACATCATCTCCCTCACTCAGAGAACATCAACATCTCCCTCACTTAGATGACATCATCAATATCTCCCTCACTCAGAGAACATCATCACCATCTCCCTCACTCAGAGAACATCATCAACATCTCCCTCACTCAGAGAACATCATCAACATCTCCCTCACTCAGAGAACATCATCAACATCTCCCTCACTCAGAGAACATCAATATCTCCCTCACTCAGAGAACATCATCAACATCTCCCTCACTCAGAGAACATCATCAACATCTCCCTCACTTAGAGAACATCATCACCATCTTCCTCACTCAGAGAACATCAATATCTCCCTCACTCAGAGAACATCATCAACATCTCCTTCACTCAAAGAACATCAATATCTGCCTCACTCAGAGAACATCAATGTCTCCCTCACTCAGAGAACATCAACATCTTCCTCACTCAGAGAACATCATCATCTTCCTCACTCAGAGAACATCAACATCTCCCTCACTCAGAGAACATCAATGTCTCCCTCACTCAGAGAACATCATCATCTCCCTCACTCAGAGAACATCAATGTCTCCCTCACTCAGAGAACATCAACATCTCCCTCACTCAGAGAACATCAACATCTTCCTCACTCAGAGAACATCACCATCTCCCTCACTCAGAGAACATCAATGTCTCCCTCACTCAGAGAACATCAATGTCTCCCTCACTCAGAGAACATCAACATCTCCCTCACTCAGAGAACATCAACATCTCCCTCACTCAGAGAACATCAACATCTCCCTCACTCAGAGAACATCATCATCTTCCTCACTCAGAGAACATCAATGTCTCCCTCACTCAGAGAACATCAACATCTCCCTCACTCAGAGAACATCAACATCTCCCTCACTCAGAGAACATCAACATCTTCCTCACTCAGAGAACATCACCATCTCCCTCACTCAGAGAACATCAATGTCTCCCTCACTCAGAGAACATCAATGTCTCCCTCACTCAGAGAACATCAATGTCTCCCTCACTCAGAGAACATCAATGTCTCCCTCACTCAGAGAACATCATCATCTTCCTCACTCAGAGAACATCAATGTCTCCCTCACTCAGAGAACATCAACATCTCCCTCACTCAGAGAACATCAATGTCTCCCTCACTCAGAGAACATCAATGTCTCCCTCACTCAGAGAACATCATCATCTTCCTCACTCAGAGAACATCAATGTCTCCCTCACTCAGAGAACATCAATGTCTCCCTCACTCAGAGAACATCAATGTCTCCCTCACTCAGAGAACATCATCATCTTCCTCACTCAGAGAACATCAATGTCTCCCTCACTCAGAGAACATCAATGTCTCCCTCACTCAGAGAACATCAATGTCTCCCTCACTCAGAGAACATCAATGTCTCCCTCACTCAGAGAACATCAATGTCTCCCTCACTCAGAGAACATCATCATCTTCCTCACTCAGAGAACATCAACATCTTCCTCACTCAGAGAACATCAACATCTCCCTCACTCAGAGAACATCACCATCTCCCTCACTCAGAGAACATCACCATCTCCCTCACTCAGAGAACATCACCATCTCCCTCACTCAGAGAACATCAACATCTTCCTCACTCAGAGAACATCAACATCTTCCTCACTCAGAGAACATCAACATCTCCCTCACTCAGAGAACATCACCATCTCCCTCACTCAGAGAACATCACCATCTCCCTCACTCAGAGAACATCAACATCTTCCTCACTCAGAGAACATCAACATCTCCCTCACTCAGAGAACATCAACATCTCCCTCACTCAGAGAACATCAACATCTCCCTCACTCAGAGAACATCATCATCTCCCTCACTCAGAGAACATCAACATCTCCCTCACTCAGAGAACATCAACATCTTCCTCACTCAGAGAACATCAACATCTCCCTCACTCAGAGAACATCAACATCTTCCTCACTCAGAGAACATCAACATCTCCCTCACTCAGAGAACATCAACATCTTCCTCACTCAGAGAACATCAACATCTTCCTCACTCAGAGAACATCAACATCTTCCTCACTCAGAGAACATCAACATCTTCCTCACTCAGAGAACATCAACATCTTCCTCACTCAGAGAACATCAACATCTTCCTCACTCAGAGAACATCAACATCTTCCTCACTCAGAGAACATCAACATCTCCCTCACTCAGAGAACATCAACATCTTCCTCACTCAGAGAACATCAACATCTTCCTCACTCAGAGAACATCAACATCTCCCTCACTCAGAGAACATCAACATCTTCCTCACTCAGAGAACATCAACATCTCCCTCACTCAGAGAACATCAACATCTCCCTCACTCAGAGAACATCAATATCTTCCTCACTCAGAGAACATCAACATCTCCCTCACTCAGAGAACATCAACATCTCCCTCACTCAGAGAACATCAACATCTCCCTCACTTAGAGAACATCAACATCTCCCTCACTCAGAGAATATCATCATCTCCCTCACTCAGAGAACATCAACATCTCCCTCACTCAGAGAATATCATCATCTCCCTCACTCAGAGAACATCAACATCTCCCTCACTCAGAGAACAGATGCGACAGTCGATACCATTAAAATTTGTTTAAGCTCATTTAAAATACATATTCTTTTAATTAGACAATTTTTTTACTACCAAGCGGGAATTTTTTTCGGTCTAGATTTTTAATAATGATGTTATATACATTTTTTCTGAATTGATAATGGATTTTACGTAATTATAAAAATGCAACGTATTCATTTAGTCATTTTAAATTAATTTATTTCTATGTTCTGTATATTGGAATATTTCTGTTGAAAATAGTAATTAACCATCGGTGTTGTAATGCGGTGATATATATATATATATATATATATATATATATATATATATATATATATATATATATATATATATATATATATATATATATATATATATATACAGGGTAACCTGTTAGCCAGACTTGAGTCCTGTGCTTTGATGGAGGGATTTGGGATATTGTCTGTTTGGAGTGACATCTAAACTGTTGTATCTGGGTGGCTTTGCAAAGACGGGGATTTTGTATGAAAGATGGTGAAAGTGTTTGTTTTTTGGGTCACCTGCCGACATGTTGAATATATATGTCTAAATGCATGCACACATAGTCAAGAGGTTCAGTTGTTGTGCAGACCAAACATCAGAATGAGGAAATGTGACCTAAACGACTTTGGCACCAACAATCTTTTCATGGTCAGACCTGGGATTTTCATATACGACAGTCTCTAGAGATTAGAGAATGCTGTAAAAAAAACACAAAACACCAAGTGAGCAGTTCTGTGGGCGAAAACGCCTTGAGAATGAGAGTTGTCAGAGGAGAATGGCCAGACTGGTTCAAGCTGAGAGGCAGGCGACAGTAACCAAATTAACCATGCATTACAGCATTGGTATCCAGAAGAACATCTCTGAACACACAAGACGTCGAACTTGGAAGTGGATTGGCTTTATACAAGAAGAAGACTACAATTGGTTCCACTCAAGTCAGCTGAGAACAGGAAGCTGAGGGTATAGTGGGCACAGGCTCACCAGAACTAGACAGTTGAAGATTTTAAAAACATTGCCTGGTCTGATGAACTGTGATTTCTGCTGCGACATGCAGATGGTAGGGTCAGAATTTGGCGTCAGCCTTTGGGATGTGGTGGAAAGGGAGATTCGCAGAATGAACGTGCAGCCAACAAATCCGCAACAGCTTCTGGATGCTGTCATGTCAACATGAACCAGGATCTCTAAGGATTGTTTCCATCACCTTGATGAATCTATGCCACGAAGAATTAAAGAGTGTTTTGTGGACAAAGGGGAGGGCCTACCTAGTACTAGAAGAATGTACCTAATAAAGTGGCCAGTGAGTAGCCAGGTGTGTCATCCCATGAAACATGGGATGACACTGGATACTGGGGATACATGGATACTGTCACTGGATACATGAATGATACTGGATAGATTGATGCTGTCTTGGCGCTGTTTCTATTTGCTGTGTGTTACTGCTCAAAGGTTGTCAGTGTTAGACTGAGTTGAGCTCTAGTTCTTGGAAGTGGAATATTCAAATGGCTCCAGGAAAAATATCCAAATATTTTTGACCCCTCAGAGCCTTTTTATCCACTTTTCCGAGGCTGTGGGTCCCAAATTTTGCACCAGAGGTGGACTCCATCCTGGTTAAAAAAAATATTGGAGGTATTTTAAATAATTTGAGGTGTGTTTCAGAGTGTTGTTGATGAGTCTCGGGGTGGGGGGAGGGGGTGGTGGTGGGGGGAATAGTTGAACCTCGTGCAACAAGAATCATTATATTTTGGAAGATAAGTGACGTTATCACTGTGATGACTTCTTGCTAGGTGAAGGCTTAATTTCCTTCGTGTGTTTGTTCTGCTTGCTGTGTCGTTCTCTCTCTGTCTCTCTCTCTCTCTGTCTCTCTCTCTCTCTCTTTCTCTCTCTCTCTCTCTCTCTCTCTCTCTCTCTCTCTCTCTCTCTCTCTCTCTCTCTCTCTCACTCACTCTCTCTCTCTCCCCTCCCCTCTCTCACACACACACACACACACACACACACGCACACACACACACACACACACACACACACACACACACACACACACACACACACACACACACACACAAACAAATTCAGAATAAATATTTATGTTTCTAAAGATTATTGGGAAATAAGTAAAAGACAGAGGTCACATTGGTCAAAAAACTGTAGTATAGGGGTCAGAAGGGGTCAAAAAACTGTAGTACAGCGGTCAGAAGGGGTCAAAAAACTGTAGTATAGGGGTCAGTAGGGGTCAAATAAATAATGGGGCCACAACCCTCAGGGGAAGTTCCTTGACTCCGTCGAGGGGCTATTGATCCAAGGAATTGGAGCTGACCTCCCAAAGATTGACTCTGATTACCTCCCCCTCAGGCCCTACATGACCCCTGCGGGTTTAGCGCCGACTTGACTCTCCTCGGTAACTCATCTATTTATATAAGAGTTTTATTTTTTGTGTGTGCTGAGGAACGTATCAATTTTCCATTTTTCCCCTCTTATCAGAAGGGGAGAGAACGAGGGAACGAGGAACTGCGCCCTCCAGGGGATACCAGTGTGAGGGGAGAGTGAGGGAGAGGACAGGGAGGGGTAGCCCTAGTGCAGTGAGAAAGTGAGAGTGAGAGGACAGGGAGGGGTAGCCCTAGTGCAGTGAGAAAGTGTGTGTGAGAGAGAGAGAGAGAGACGGGGTGTGGTACTATTTCTATCTTAAACTACTCATGTTACTCTGCCACTCACAACTTTGAGTACTAGTGGTTCTACTTCTGGTTACCACCAGTTCTATGACTATCACAGCTCTTTACGTCTATCACTACTACAACTACTACTACTGTTGGTTCTGTTGCCTGATTGTCAGCTTGTAGTCCTGATACAGTCGCTGAACAGATATCAGGAAAGTGTTGACTTACACTGCCCCGTCTGTTAAATGTATATGAGGATCTGCATGTGTTTACATAGGTTTAATGATTTGTTGAGTAAGGTAGCGAGTGTACTAGGCAACTTCTTACTCCTGTCTTCCCATCACCATACCATATATTTTACTGGTTAATGTAACCTAATATCACGTTTTCTGACATAACGTATGGTGTGACTCAAGTAGGTTGATGGTTTCAACGAGGGCACGGCGTATGTAGTTGAATCATCCACTTGCAAAGTGTGTGTCCAGCTCATTTTTCAGTGAATGCATTAGCTAGTAATGCATTCCAATCTCCTATACAGAAAACGAAAAAAAAGTCATGCGTTTGTGTTGCATCCTCTGCCTCACAGTTTCATTCCATTGTTTTGAGTTATAGACTCGTTCAGCACTTGGAATAGTTCTTCATGTTTGTGTATGTCAAAGCCATTCAGTATCTTACTGTAAACGTTTGAATAAGATTTCTTTGTCTCTGTTTTCTGAGTGATGTTGGTACGAATTTTGTCTCTGTGCCCTCATCAGTATATCTTCGTTTTCTCTATATATTGGAACCAAAACTTAGCGACATATTCAAGATGCATTATACTTGCTATGATTCAAGAAATCGTAATGACACGATTGCAAATAAACCATACCCCCGGCCGGGATTGAACCCGCGGTCATAGAGTCTCAAAACTCCAGCCCGTCGCGCGTTTTGAGACTCTATGACCGCGGGTTCAATCCCGGCCGGGGGTATGGTTTATTTGCAATCGTGTCATTAGGATTTCTTGAGTCATGTTGACGGCAGTGAAGGGACTTGAGCTAGAGTTCGTCACGGCCACGCTAGCTGGAGATTCGTCTGTAAAAACTTATACTTGCTATGATGTCTGGTATTTTGTGATCGATATTTCTAACTATGAAACCAAGCATCCTGTTAACTTTGTTACTCGTAGTTAGACATTGCCTGGTACCTTTGAAGTCGTTGCTTGTGAATACAGCATGTTAGATGTTAGACCCATCTCGCGATCATTTATATCCACTGTGAAGATAATTGGACTCAGTACCTTGAGGAACTCCTGTCTTTATGGGAATGCATTCGTACGCCTCAACCTCCATAGTTGAGTACCACTCTCTCACCTGTCTGTGAGAGTCACTTATCATCAGACACCTCACTGTTGAGTACCACTCTCCGTTACTCCAGGTAGACTCCAGGTAGGTAAACCTGTCTCTGAGACAGCCATTTATCCAGGTATGAAGTTTCATGTATCATGTATTTTTTTTTATTTTGGTTATCAATCTTCGGTGAGGAACCTTGTCGAAAATCTTCTGGAAATACAGATGTACATTTCTTAGGACTTTCTTATCTCAGTTTTTTTCTGTTCATGTAATTGAAAATTTGGCACAGTTCGTCAGGAATGATCTGTTGTTGCTGAATCCAAGTTGATGTCCTGTTATTAAGTTATTATTTTCCTGAAAATTATCTCTCTTGTTAATAATAATAATTATAATAGTCTTCACTTATTTATCTAAAAAAACGTTAACCTGATGGGATGATAGTGGAGGACACAGGTCTTCTCTCTCACTCTCTAGTTCCCAGTCTATTGACAACTAGCAATAGTGGATAAGTGATTTGGTATCTACACTCTTATAACTTTGGGAGAGAGAGAGAGAGAGAGAGAGAGGGAGGGGAAGAATTCAAAGCGGTTTCCCCTCTCAGCAGCTTGACAATTCACTTCCACCTGAGGGAACTCCTTCATATGCGGCATTTATTGTGCGAGTTCGAAAATTTATATTAAAAACTAATGTTTACGCTTTGTGGGTAAATGCTGGAGGAAGAGGGAGGACCGTAGGGTTGATGTGAGGGAGAGGAAGATGTTGAGGGTGGTATGGAGGAGAGAGGATGTAGGTGGATGGAGGGACGGGCAGGTTGTCTGGAGGGAGGGGGAGTAGATGGTGTTGGTGTGGATGGAGGGGAGTGTGTGTTGAGGGAAGAGGTTTGGATTGAGAGTAGGAGGATTGTGAAAGGAATGCTAGGAGGGGGAATCCTGAGAAGGGTTTGTGAGGAGGGCAGAGGGTTGAGAGAGCTTTAAAGGAATACCAAGAGTTTTGTACTTTTCTTTTTATGTACGTACACACACACACACACACACACACACACACATTGAGGACATCACATATGAGAGGCCCCTTGGAGCTAGTGATCACGTGGTTCTGAGTTTTGATTACATAGAGTTACAAGTGGAGAGGGTAACAGGAGTTGAATGGGAAAAGCCAAACTATAAAAGGGGGGACTACACTGGTATGAGGAACTTCCTGCAGGAGGTTCAGTGGGACAGAGAACTGGTAGGAAAGTCAGTAAACGAAATGATGGAATATGTAACAACAAAATGCAAGGAGGCAGAGGGAAGGTTTGTTCCCAAGGGCAACAGAAATAATGGGAAGACCAGAATGAGAACTTGGTTTACCCGAAGGTGTAGGGAGGCAAAAACTAAGTGCACTAGAGAATGGCAAAGGCAAAGGACCCAGGAAAATAAGGAGATTAGTCGAGGAGCCAGTATCGAGTATGCACAGATAAGGAGGGAGGCCCAGCGACAGTACGAAAACGACATAGCATCGAAAGTCAAGTTTGTCCCGAAACTGCGGTATAGTCACATTAGGAGAAAGACAACAGCCAAAGACCAGGTGATCAGGCTGAGGAAGGTGGGGAACTCACAAGAAACCATCAAGAGGTATGTGAGGAGTTCAACACGAGATTTAAGGAAGTATTTACAGTAGAGACAGGAAGAACTTTGGGAAGACAGAACAGAGGGGGACACCAACAAGGAATATACAAACAAGTATTGGATGACATACACACAACTAAGGAGGAGGTGAAGAAGCTGCTAAGGAACCTTGATACCTCAAAGGCAATGGAACCAGACATCATCTTCCCTTGGGTCCTTAGAGAGGGAGAAAAAGCGCTGTGTGTGCCACTAACCACAATCTTCAACACATCCCTTGAAACTGGGCAACTACCTGAGGTAGGGAACACGGCAAATGTAGTTCTCATTTATTAAAAAGGAGACAGAAAAGAGGCACTAAACTATATATCAATGTCACTGACGTATATAGTATGCAAAGTCATGGAGAAGATTATCAGGAGGAGAGTGTTGGAGCACCTGGAACGGAACAAGAGTATAAACAACAACCAGCACGGATTCATGGAAGGCAAATCCTGTGTCACAGACCTTCTGGAGTTTCATGATAAAGTAACAGAAGTAAGACACGAGAGAGAGGGGTGGGTTGATTGCATTTTCCTGGACTGCAAGAAGGCCTTCGACACAGTTCCTCACAAGAGATTAGTGCAGAAGCTAGAGGATCAGGCGCGTATAACAGGGAGGGCACTGCAGTGGATCGGAGAATATCTAACAGGGAGGCAACAACGAGTTATGGTACGTGATGAGGTATGACAGTGGGCACCTGTGACGAGCGGGGTCCCACAGGGGTCGGTCCTAGGACCAGTGCTATTTTTGGAATATGTGAATGACATCATGGAAGGGACAGACTCAGAAGTGTCCTTGTTCGCAGATGATGTGAAGTTAATGAGGAGAATTAAATCAGATGAGGATCAGGCAGGACTGCAAAGAGACCTAGAGAGGCTGGACACCTGGTCCAGCAACTAGCTTCTCGAATTTAACTCCGCCAAATGCAATGTCATGAAGATCGGGGAAGGGCAAAGAAGACCGAAGACAGTATAGGCTAGGTAGCCAAAGACTGCAAACCTCACTCAAGGAGAAAGATCTTGGGGTGAGTATAACACGGAGCACGTCTCCGGAAGCACACAACCAGATAACTGCTGCAGCATACGGGCGCCTAACAAACCTGAGAATAGCGTTCCGATATCTTAATAAGGAATCGTTCAAGACACTCTACACCGTGTACATCAGGCCCATACTGGAGTATGCAGCACCAGTGTGGAACCCACACCTGGTCAAGCACGTCAAGAAATTAGAGAAAGTGCAAAGGTTTGCGACAAGGTTAGTTCCAGAGCTAAGGGGAATGTCCTATGAAGAAAGGTTAAGGGAAATCGGCCTGACGACACTGGAGGACAGGAGGGTTAGGGGAGACATGATAGCGACGTACAAAATACTGCGTGGAATGTATGAAGTTGAGCATTCTTTAAAAAACTAAATCTAATATATCTTTTTCCTGTACGATTGTATAGGATTTTAAATAGAATAAAACTTGAAATAGATCATTGATAGACACAGAAGGATGCATATGAGGAGAGATCTTATATGACGATAAAGTTGTCAGCGAGTCGTTGATCATTAACGATTAAATTTATACAGTTAACCTCACCCACATTTGTGCAATTACCCCTTCACTCTTCCCTCCCCTTCACTCTTCCCTCCCCTTCACTCTTCCCTGCCCCTTCACTCTTCCCTCCCCTTCACTCTTCCCTCCCCTTCACTCTTCCCTCCCCTTCACTCTTCCCTCCCCTTCACTCTTCCCTCCCCTTCACTCTTCCCTCCCCTTCACTCTTCCCTGCCCCTTCACTCTTCCCTCCCCTTCACTTCCCTCCCCTTCACTCTTCCCTCCCCTTCACTCTTCCCTCCCCTTCACTCTTCCCTCCCCTTCACTCTTCCCTGCCCCTTCACTCTTCCCTCCCCTTCACTCTTCCCTGCCCCTTCACTCTTCCCTCCCCTTCACTCTTCCCTCCCCTTCACTCTTCCCTCCCCTTCACTCTTCCCTGCCCCTTCACTCTTCCCTCCCCTTCACTCTTCCTTCCCCTTCATTCTTCCCTGCCCCTTCACTCTTCCCTGCCCCTTCACTCTTCCCTCCCCTTCACTCTTCCCTCCCCTTCACTCTTCCCTCCCCTTCACTCTTCCCTGCCCCTTCACTCTTCCTTCCCCTTCACTCTTCCTTGCTCCTTCACTCTTCCCTCCCCTTCACTCTTCCCTCCCCTTCACTTTTCCCTCCCCCTTCACTCTTCCCTGCCCCTTCACTCTTCCCTCCCCCTTCACTCTTCCCTCCCCCTTCACTCTTCCCTGCCCCTTCACTCTTCCCTCCCCCTTCACTTCCCTGCCCCTTCACTCTTCCCCCCTTCACTCTTCCCTGCCCCTTCACTCTTCCCTGCCCCTTCACTCTTCCCTGCCCCTTCACTCTTCCCTGCCCCTTCACTCTTCCCTGCCCCTTCACTCTTCCCTGCCCCTTCACTCTTCCCTGCCCCTTCACTCTTCTCTGCCCCTTCACTCTTCCCTGCCCCTTCACTCTTCCCTCCCCTTCACTCTGCCCTCCCCTTCACTCTTCCCTGCCCTTTCACTCTTCCCTGCCCCTTCACTCTTCCCTCCCCTTCACTTCCCTGCCCTTTCACTCTTCCCTGCCCCTTCACTTCCCTGCCCCTTCACTCTTCCCTGCCCCTTCACTCTTCCCTGCCCCTTCACTCTTCTCTGTCCCTTCACTCTTCCCTGCCCCTTCACTCTTCCCTGCCCCTTCACTCTTCCCTGCCCCTTCACTCTTCTCTGCCCCTTCACTCTTCCCTGCCCCTTCACTCTTCCCTCCCCTTCACTCTTCCCTCCCCTTCACTCTTCCCTCCCCCTTCACTCTTCCCTGCCCCTTCACTCTTCCCTCCCCTTCACTTCCCTGCCCTTTCACTCTTCCCTGCCCCTTCACTTCCCTGCCCCTTCACTCTTCCCTGCCCCTTCACTCTTCCCTGCCCCTTCACTCTTCCCTGCCCCTTCACTCTTCCCTGCCCCTTCACTCTTCCCTGCCCCTTCACTCTTCCCTGCCCCTTCACTCTTTCTTGCCCCTTCACTCTTTCCTGCCCCTTCACTCTTCCCTGCCCCTTCACTCTTCCCTCCCCTTCACTCTTCCCTGCCCCTTCACTCTTCCCTGCCCCTTCACTCTTCCCTGCCCCTTCACTCTTCTCTGCCCTTTCACTCTTCCCTGCTCCTTCACTTCCCTGCCCTTTCACTCTTCCCTGCCCCTTCACTTCCCTGCCCCTTCACTTCCCTGCCCCTTCACTCTTCCCTGCCCCTTCACTCTTCCCTGCCCCTTCACTCTTCCCTGCTCCTTCACTCTTCCCTGCCCCTTCACTCTTCCCTGCCCCTTCACTCTTCCCTGCCCCTTCACTCTTCCCTGCCCCTTCACTCTTCCCTGCTCCTTCACTCTTCCCTGCCCCTTCACTCTTCCCTGCCCCTTCACTCTTCCCTGCCCCTTCACTCTTCCCTGCTCCTTCACTCTTCCCTGCCCCTTCACTCTTCCCTGCTCCTTCACTCTTCCCTGCTCCTTCACTCTTCCCTCCCCTTCACTTCCCTGCCCCTTCACTCTTCCCTGCCCCTTCACTCTTCCCTGCTCCTTCACTCTTCCCTGCTCCTTCACTCTTCCCTCCCCTTCACTTCCCTGCCCTTTCACTCTTCCCTGCCCCTTCACTTCCCTGCCCCTTCACTCTTCCCTCCCCATCACTCTTCCCTGCTCCTTCACTCTTCCCTGCTCCTTCACTCTTCCCTGCTCCTTCACTTTCCCTGCCCTTTCACTCTTCCCTGCCCCTTCACTTCCCTGCCCCTTCACTTCCCTGCCCCTTCACTCTTCCCTGCCCCTTCACTCTTCCCTGCCCCTTCACTCTTCCCTGCCCCTTCACTCTTCCCTGCTCCTTCACTCTTCCCTGCTCCTTCACTCTTCCCTCCCCTTCACTTCCCTGCCCTTTCACTCTTCCCTGCCCCTTCACTTCCCTGCCCCTTCACTCTTACCTGCTCCTTCACTCTTCCCTGCCCCTTCACTCTTCCCTGCCCTTTCACTCTTCCCTGCCCCTTCACTCTTCCCTGCCCCTTCACTCTTCCCTGCCCCTTCACTCTTCCCTGCCCCTTCACTCTTCCCTGCCCACTTCATCCTCTCTTCCCTCCCCTTCACTCTTCCCTGCCCCTTCACTCTTCCCTGCCCCTTCACTCTTCCCTGCACCTTCACACTTCCCTGCCCCTTCACTCTTCCCTGCCCCTTCACTCTTTCACTCTTCCCTCCCCTTCACTCTTCCCTGCCCCTTCACTCTTCCCTGCCCCTTCACTTCCCTCCCCTTCACTCCTCCCTCCCCTTCACTCTTCCCTGCCCCTTCACTCTTCCCTGCCCCTTCACTCTTCCCTGCCCCTTCACTCTTCCCTGCCCCTTCACTCTTCCCTTCACTCTTCCCTGCCCTTTCACTCTTCCCTGCCCCTTCACTCTTCCCTGCCCCTTCACTCTTCCCTGCCCCTTCACTCTTCCCTCACTCTTCCCTGCCCCTTCACTCTTCCCTGCCCCTTCACTCTTCCCTGCCCCTTCACTCTTCCCTGCCCCTTCACTCTTCCCTGCCCCTTCACTTCACTCTTCCCTGCCCCTTCACTCTTCCCTGCCCTTTCACTCTTCCCTGCCCCTTCACTCTTCCCTGCCCCTTCACTCTTCCCTGCCCCTTCACTCTTCCCTGCCCCTTCACTCTTCCCTGCCCCTTCACTCTTCCCTGCCCCTTCACTCTTCCCTGCCCCTTCACTCTTCCCTGCCCCTTTCACTCTTCCCTGCCCCTTCACTCTTCTCCTGCCCCTTCACTCTTCCCTGCCCCTTCACTCTTCCCTGCCCCTTCACTCTTCCCTGCCCCTTCACTCTTCCCTTCCCCTTCACTCTTACCTGCCCTCTTCACTCTTCCCCCTTCACTCTTTCCTGCCCCTTCACTCTTTCCTGCCCCTTCACTCTTTCCTGCCCATTCACTCTTCCCTGCCCCTTCACTCTTCCCTGCCCCTGCCCCTTCACTCTTCCCTCCCCTTCACTCTTTCCTGCCCCTTCACTCTTTCCTGCCCCTTCACTCTTTCCTGCCCCTTCACTCTTCCCTGCCCCTTCACTCTTCCCTGCCCCTTCACTCTTCCCTGCCCTTTCACTCTTCCCTTCCCCTTCACTCTTCCCTGCCCCTTCACTCTTCCCTGCCCCTTCACTCTTCCCTGCCCCTTCACTCTTCTCTGCCCCTTCACTCTTCCCTGCCCCTTCACTCTTCCCTGCCCCTTCACTCTTCCCTGCCCCTTCACTCTTCCCTGCCCCTTCACTCTTCCCTGCCCCTTCACTCTTCCCTGCCCCTTCACTCTTCTCTGCCCCTTCACTCTTCCCTGCCCCTTCACTCTTCCCTGCCCCTTCACTCTTCCCTGCCCCTTCACTCCCTGCCCCTTCACTCTTCCCTGCCCCTTCACTCTTCCCTGCCCCTTCACTCTTCCCTGCCCCTTCACTCTTCCCTGCCCTGCCCCTTCACTCTTCCCTGCCCCTTCACTCTTCCCTGCCCCTTCACTCCCTGCCCCTTCCCTGCCCCTTCAATCTTCCCTGCCCCTTCACTCTTCCCTGCTCCTTCTCTCTTCCCTGTCCCTTCACTCTTCCCTGCCCCTTCACTCTTCTCTGCCCCTTCACTCTTCCCTGCCCCTTCACTCTTCCCTGCCCCTTCACTCTTCCCTGCCCCTTCACTCTTCCCTGCTCCTTCACTCTTCCCTGTCCCTTCACTCTTCCCTGCCCCTTCACTCTTCCCTGCCCCTTCTCTCTTCCCTGTCCCTTCACTCTTCCCTGCCCCTTCACTCTTCCCTGCCCCTTCACTCTTCCCTGCCCCTTCACTCTTCCCTGCCCCTTCACTCTTCCCTGCCCCTTCACTCTTCCCTGCCCCTTCACTCTTCCCTGCCCCTTCACTCTTCCCTGCCCCTTCACTCTTCCCTGCCCCTTCACTCTTCCCTGCCCCTTCACTCTTCCCTGCCCCTTCACTCTTCCCTGCCCCTTCACTCTTCCCTGCCCCTTCACTCTTCCCTGCCCCTTCACTCTTCCCTGCCCCTTCACTCTTCCCTGCCCCTTCACTCTTCCCTGCCCCTTCACTCTTCCCTGCCCCTTCACTCTTCCCTGCCCCTTCACTCTTCCCTGCCCCTTCACTCTTCCCTGCCCCTTCACTCTTCCCTGCCCCTTCACTCTTCCCTGCCCCTTCACTCTTCCCTGCCCCTTCACTCTTCCCTGCCCCTTCACCTGCCCCTTCACTCTTCCCTGCCCCTTCACTCTTCCCTGCCCCTTCACTCTTCCCTGCCCCTTCACTCTTCCCTGCCACCTTCACTCTTCCCTGCCCCTTCACTCTTCCCTGCCCCTTCACTCTTCCCTGCCCCTTCACTCTTCCCTGCCCCTTAACTCATCCCTGCCCCTTCACTCTTCCCTGCTCCCTTCACTCTTCCCTGCCCCTTCACTCTTCCCTGCCCCTTCACTCTTCCCTGCCACCTTCACTCTTCCCTGCCCCTTCACTCTTCCCTGCCCCTTCACTCTTCCCTGCCCCTTCACTCTTCCCTGCCCCTTCACTCTTCCCTGCCCCTTCACTCTTCCCTGCCCCTTCACTCTTCCCTGCCCCTTCACTCTTCCCTGCCCCTTCACTCTTCCCTGCCCCTTCACTCTTCCCTGCCCCTTCACTCTTCCCTGCCCCTTCACTCTTCCCAGCCCCATCACACTTCCCACTGCCCCTTCACTCTTCCCTGCCCCTTCACTCTTCACCTGCCCCTTCACTCTTCCCTGCCCCTTCACTCTTCCCTGCCCCTTCACTCTTCCCTGCCCCTTCACTCTTCCCTGCCCCTTCACTCTTCTCTGCCCCTTCACTCTTCCCTGCCCCTTCACTCTTCTCTGCCCCTTCACTCTTCCCTGCCCCTTCACTCTTCCCTGCCCCTTCACTCTTCTCTGCTGCCCCTTCACTCTTCCCTGCCACCTTCACTCTTCCCTGCCCCTTCACTCTTCCCTGCCCCTTCACTCTTCCCTGCCCCTTCACTCTTCCCTGCCCCTTCTCTCTTCCCTGCCCCTTCACTCTTCTCTGCCCCTTCACTCTTCCCTGCCCCTTCACTCTTCTCTGCCCCTTCACTCTTCCCTGCCCCTTCACTCTTCCCTGCCCCTTCACTCTTCCCTGCCCCTTCACTCTTCCCTGCCCCTTCACTCTTCCCTGCCACCTTCCAACAACCAGCTGTGAGTTAGGAAACTAGACAGCTGGTGGTGGTGTATAGTTTTACATCGTGTGATGAGCATTCGGTACTCTCTCTCTCTCTCTCTCTCTCTCTCTCTCTCTCTCTCTCTCTCTCTCAGGATATTCAGGTAGTCATGAATAATGCTACTCATTGGAATTTAATTCCAGTCTTTGATCCTAAATACCGTTCAGTATCCTTTTTATTATTATAATTATTATTATTATAGGAGGGCGCTAAACCCATAAGGGTCATGCAGCGCCCAGAGGGGCAATCAGGTTCGATCCCAAGGACAGGTTCACTTTCTTGGATCAAGAGCCTTTCCCAGCTTCCCTCACTACCTCCTCTGACAGTCTTATTCCCATGCTATCTGAACGTCAGAGCTGAAGGGCGAAAGCCTCCTCCAGGTGTGCTGGGATTTCGACCTTAAATCTCCAAAGATCTGTGCAATCACGATGGAGTTTCTCCAGTAATTGTACGTGATTTCCGACCTTGTGTAGATATCCTTACTGATGCAGTTTTTCTCTCTTTTTTCCAGGTGAGTTCTCCAGGTTTTCCGTCGCCGCACTGTGGGGGGGGGATATTGGGGGGAGGGGGGAAGTCCTTCCCCCTTTCCCTTTGTTTCCCTTCACATGGAAGGTTTGAGAGGGATAGAAGTGAATCTATCCTTTCCTCACCCTCCATCCCTTTATGTCCTACGAGGGGCATCCTTCTCGTCTCCTTGATGCTGACACCTGAGGTAAGTCGCAACTATGATACTCGTAACTGTGACAGTCGTAACTATGAGAGACGTAAGTCTGGGAGACGTAATTTGAGGGTCCTGAAGGAGTGATGATGCTGGAGGTCCTCTGGTGTTGTGGTAAACCTATCCAAGTATTAAAGTATCCTACGTAGGTATATAGGAATCCTACACAGGTATATAGGAATCCTACGCAGGTATACAGGAATCCTATGCAATATAGAAATCCTGCACAGGTTAGTGAAGGATGTTTCAGTGGTCAGCGCCTCCTCGGCCAGGCCCCAGACCAGGCCTCCTGTTGGATCAAGGCCTGATCAAGGCTCTTACTGTTGGTCGCATACATTACAACGTACGAACTTCAGCCCACGTCTGGGCAAGAACTGTTTTGCGGAACTTGCCAGTTCTCCTGAAGACAGTCAGGGATCTTTTTGTTATTTCCCTTATGTATGATGGGAGAGTTTTGAAAAGTCTTGGGTCTCTTACATATATTGTTTAGTGTGCTCGGGGCATCGTCTGCCCCGAGCACACTAAACAATAAATGTAATATCTATCTAGTAGCTATCTGTGTGCGAATTTGGGACAGCCCCTCTAGGATTTTCCAGGTATAAATTGTAATTTATCTTTATCGCCTGCATTCCAAGAAGTACAGGTCAAGGGACGTCAAATGTTCCTGATAATGTAGGTGCTTGACTGAACTTATAAGTGCAGTGAAAGTTCTCTAGACATTTTCTGGGTCTGCAGTTTCACCCATTTAAATGGGGCTATCAATGTTCAACAGTAGAACAAGAGAGAACAAGCGACTCAAAGAAGATCATCGTTGGCGTAGCATCTCTTTTTTTTTGAAGGTTCTCGTTATCCATCCTATCATTTCTTTTTCTTGCAGTTGCGATAACGATACTTTTGTGATCCTTGGCAGCGAGATCATGTAACATTGTCACTCTTAAGTTCTTTGTGTTAGTTTTTCGGTCTATTGTTTACTTAGAATTATTTTTAAGATCCGTTCTAATTTTTATTTCTCATCTTTTCATAACGGAGTAACTGAAATTTGTCCTTATTGAACAGTGTTTTCTACAGACCACTACAGGACTTTGATTATATATATAATGCTTAGAGATTTGTAGTGTCCTCCATGAATGTTTGTTGTGTCCTCCATGAATGTTTGTTGTGTCCTCCATGAATGTTTGTAGTGTCCTCCATGAATGTTTGTAGTGTCCTCCATGAATGTTTGTTGTGTCCTCCATGAATGTTTGTAGTGTCCTCCATGAATGTTTGTAGTGTCCTCCATGAATGTTTGTAGTGTCCTCCATGAATGTTTGTAGTGTCCTCCATGAATGTTTGTAGTGTCCTCCATGAATGTTTGTAGTGTCCTCCATGAATGTTTGTAGTGTCCTCCGTGAATGTTTGTAGTGTCCTCCATGAATGTTTGTTGTGTCCTCCATGAATGTTTGTAGTGTCCTCCATGAATGTTTGTAGTGTCCTCCATGAATGTTTGTAGTGTCCTCCATGAATGTTTGTAGTGTCCTCCATGAATGTTTGTTGTGTCCTCCATGAATGTTTGTTGTGTCCTCCATGAATGTTTGTAGTGTCCTCCATGAATGTTTGTTGTGTCCTCCATGAATGTTTGTTGTGTCCTCCATGAATGTTTGTTGTGTCCTCCATGAATGTTTGTAGTGTCCTCCATGAATGTTTGTTGTGTCCTCCATGAATGTTTGTTGTGTCCTCCATGAATGTTTGTTGTGTCCTCCATGAATGTTTGTTGTGTCCTCCATGAATGTTTGTTGTGTCCTCCATGAATGTTTGTTGTGTCCTCCATGAATGTTTGTTGTGTCCTCCATGAATGTTTGTTGTGTCCTCCATGAATGTTTGTAGTGTCCTCCATGAATGTTTGTAGTGTCCTCCATGAATGTTTGTTGTGTCCTCCATGAATGTTTGTTGTGTCCTCCATGAATGTTTGTTGTGTCCTCCATGAATGTTTGTTGTGTCCTCCATGAATGTTTGTTGTGTCCTCCATGAATGTTTGTAGTGTCCTCCATGAATGTTTGTAGTGTCCTCCATGAATGTTTGTAGTGTCCTCCATGAATGTTTGTTGTGTCCTCCATGAATGTTTGTAGTGTCCTCCATGAATGTTTGTTGTGTCCTCCATGAATGTTTGTTGTGTCCTCCATGAATGTTTGTTGTGTCCTCCATGAATGTTTGTTGTGTCCTCCATGAATGTTTGTTGTGTCCTCCATGAATGTTTGTTGTGTCCTCCATGAATGTTTGTAGTGTCCTCCATGAATGTTTGTAGTGTCCTCCATGAATGTTTGTAGTGTCCTCCATGAATGTTTGTAGTGTCCTCCATGAATGTTTGTAGTGTCCTCCATGAATGCCTCTCTCTTGCAGATTCTGGTATCGTCTGCAAAGAATGATACAGTCCTGTGGTTCATATCCTCGATGCAGGATATAAGAATGAAAAATAAGCGAGGCAACTACTGTGCCATTAACATCTTTTCACTGTGGCAACCTCCGACTTCACTCTGTTTACTACTACTCCCTGAGTTCTGTTACGTTAAATATTGATAAATTAGACACGTGTGCAACTCTTGGGTATCTTTGTTGAGGAAACGTTTCGCCACACAGTGGCTTCATCAGTCCATACAAAGGAGAATCTTGAAGAACAGGAGGAGAATGAGGTAATCAGTCCCTCAACCTTGAGTCGATGTGGTCAGTCCATCAATCTTGATGGATTGATGGACTGAACACATCGACTCAAGGTTGAGGGACTGATTGCCTCATTCTCCTCCTGTTATTCAAGATTCTCCTTTGTATGGACTGATGAAGCCACTGTGTGGCGAAACGTTTCCTCAACAAAGATACCCAAGAGTTGCACACGTGTCTAATTTATCAACATGTCGGTTCTCTGAACCATTCATCTACGTTAAATATTCATCTTCCCACTTTTCCAGTTATTTTTTTAATTCATTTCATGCGCTATGACACCATGGTCGCATTTGTAGAAAGCTTCTGTAAAGTCAGTGTACACTAAATCAGCGATTACTGTAGGTTGTCCTCCAGTGCATCCAGGACACTGTTATAATGACCTAGTGTTTGTGAAAGGCACGAACAATCTGCCCTAAACCTATCCTGTACTGGCTTGTGCAGTTGTGATGTCATGTGATTAGCAATCTTAGTTCATAGTCACCAGACGAGCCTGGCCCATGGCCGGGCTTCGAGAGTAGTAAGAGTCTCGAAACTCATCAGAGGTATATCGAAGGTATAGGACCCGTTCAAAGATTTTGATGTTTGACGTTAGCACAGTTTTGTAGTTCATCACGACTGTTTTACTGTCATATTTATTTGGCAATATTGGTGATGTTTAATGGCAGTGGGATGACACCAGTGTCCAGGCTCCTCTACACCATGCTGAACACCCGAGACGGAGCCCGGCCCGTGCCCGGGCTCCAGTAGTAAGACTCTCGAAACTCATCAAAGGTATATGGATATCCACGAGTTTGGTCCCAAAGCAGAATGCAGGAGTGTAATAGTAATGGCTAGTTCAAAGCCAAATGAGGATAGGTCTACATTGTAAGTTGTGAAGATGTCAGCTGCGGTTTGAGCCACTCGAAAAAAAATCTCATCAGTCTTCAATCTATAGACTGGTGAGTGGTTCACAGAACACGGAATCATGTTGTGACTTCAGTGTTTCATTCATTTATTTATTGCCATCAGTGTATGTTGCATCTCCTTCAAGTGGATGTGGTTTTTCACCCTGGAGAAGGAAATATTTGGGTTTTCTTAAAATTTGATTTATGGTTCTTTGTTACCTGTGTCTGCCTTGGACAGGCTAAGCTTCCTCCTTCCCTCACTTTCTTGATGCCTGTTTTTCCTGTCGTATCTATACAAGTTGTACCCGGGATCCACATTACCTTATCAAACTAAGCTTTTATGTGAGTTTCTGTGAAAGCTGCAAGCATTGCGTTGTTTAACTTTGTAGGAAGACCACTGATAAACGGTTTTTACTGTTTTTCCTTTTTTGAGACCTTGTACGTTTGCAAACACAAATGATGATACATTGTAAGCTGCTTGTTGGTTGGACTTGGTAACTATGTCTGTGATGAACCTACAATTGGCTCTTGATTCCGGTACAGCATGACTCCTAAGAGATGGTATATTCTTAGCATTTTCGCCATTCTTATCCGCTGCCTGGCACTAAAAATCGCTGTTTGCGGCGCCATTCTAGTCTAAATGTTGTCTGCCGCTCCCAAGGGTTTATGGGCCTCGTGATCTTCACGTGGAAGGCCGGACAGTTTGAAGTATAGCATTGTCCTTGATTTATTGAACTATAGCACATTATCGGGTGAGTATTCAGGTCCTGGCCGGCATATACCTTTGTTCAAGAGATTCCGACATATCTTCGCATTTATTTTGACTTGAAGGTCGTTACGCCGACAGGACTGTAAGCGAAGACACAAGTACACAGAACTTGTGCACGCTTACCAAGAGTTCTGTTTAGTGTTGAACTGCTCCATTGAGGGCAGGAGTGATATCAAAACTGGGGCAAATACAGAAATCGTTTACCGCCGACATAGAGCCAGTAAACCATTTAAACTAGTAGGAAGACCTAAGAGTACTGAATATGTACTCTATGGAGTGAACGAGAGAGATGCATGATAATATATACGTAGAGGACACTTAAGGGCCAAGCCCCACGCCTACACACTAACATAAAGTAACTGCACTGAGAGACAAAGAGGAGAAATCATGGATACCGTGAACACAGTAAGAGACCACTGTCAACATCATGGGGCCTAGACTCAAAATTCTACCAGCAAATATCAAAAGTATTGCTGGAACAAATGTAGAAGTTTTCAACAGGAAACTGGATCACTAACTCCACCAAGTGCCAGATCAACCAGGCTCTGATGGATACGTGGGCCAGCGGGCCAATAACAGCAATAGCCTGGTTGACCAGGCAACCACCAGAGAAGCCTGGTCCCCAGGCTGTTGGAGTATGAAGACTGACAAAATTGCTCACATGTATATGTCCAGGCAACGATTCGCTCTAAAGAGAGAGAGTTGCCCCGCATACTTGTGTGGTGGTGCACAGTAATACGTTTTAAAGTTAGTTATGTCACTCCTTATTAAACAACACAGTAGTACGCTGCTGTGAACGAAACAAAATAAGACTTAAACCTGGCTACCATCCGGCTAAAGTTAGACTCACATTCAACATTCATTATTTAACTTCAACCATAATTTTCTCAAAGCCAGCAAGCTGCATTATTAAGCCACTCGCACGCAGTAATGGACTCCTGGTAAGCCAGTCAGCAAGATAACCCCACCACTGGGGTTTAAAGCCTGTCGACTACACGAGGGTTATTTAAAGACTGCATGTAACCTGTTCGCCACCGGTCCAGAACACTGTATTCCTTATAAACAGTGTATATACACTCAACAGATATACCTTCTGGTATACACTATATCCTGCGAGGTTCACTTGCGCATCAGGTATAACCCCCCTTTGCTCTATTTCCTGGGATCAGCGTTGTATACAAGCTACGGTAATTAAAGGTGAACGCACGAGCATGGTGACTTGTTTATAAGCTGCCACACTACAAGCTTTTAGTCTTGCCGGATATCGGCGATTTAGGTGCCTGTCAAATACCTTTGACCGGTTTTGAGGGTTGTACGAGACCCAGGCAGAGCGACTCTCTGTATATCAACATAGAGCTTAGACCTATCAGCATAGAGCTTAGAGCTGTCATCATAGTGCTATAGAGCCCAAATATAACAATATAGAGCTTATAGGTAACCCCATAGAGCTTGCATGCCAGAAGGAAATTAATGTATACAAATACAGCGGTCGTAGGCCACAGTAATCCAACACAGGTGTGTGTGTAATCCTATTCAGACGAGGAGTAATCCTTCCAGGTAGTGGATAATCCTTCCCAGGAGCTGACAAATCCCACTCAAGTACGGGGCAAATGAGGTACAAATGACTCCTAATTAATTGGTAGAGATTATATCTAATTATTATTATTATTATTAATAATATTATTTAGAGAAAGACATAATTTCAGTGGAGTAGAGACCACGTCGGCGTACAGGTGAGCGTCACTGCTAATTTTCACAGGTGTCTTGTCAATGTAGGGGAAGTGGAATATTCAAATGGCTTCAGGAAGAAATCCAAATATTCTTCCTTGAAGCCTTTTTATCCACTTCTCCGAGGCTATGGGTCCCACAATTTACACCAGAGGTGGACCCCATCCTATTATATATATATATATATATATATATATATATATATATATATATATATATATATATATATATATATATATATATATATATATATATATATATATTGGATAAAAAGGCTTCGAGGAAGAATATTTGAATTTCTTCCTGAAGTCATTTAGATATTCCACTTTCCCTACTGCCCCATCTTTTCATTTTATATATGTCGTGCCGAATAGGTAAAAATGGGCAATTAGCAAGAACTCATTTAAAATTAAGTCCTTTCTAAAAAAAATTCCTACATGTTAATGTAAAAATTAATAATTTTGTACCAAAAGAACCTTAGAAAACTTACCTAACTTTATTATAACAAGCACAGTTTAATTTAGCCTAATCCAACTAAATATATTTTAGATAAGTTTACAGTAATTTAATAATAAACAAACACAATGGAATATATTTTTCGTTAGGTTCAGAAGGATTTTTGCGAAATTATTGAATACACAAATTTTCGCTTGCCTTATTCGGCAAGAAGACCGTTGCTATTTAAGCCAAAATAGCAAGTTTTACCTATTCGGCACGACATATATATATATGTGGTTGAAAAATAAAATAATAATTGAGAAATATGACCACGGTTTTTGTTAACACGTGAGGTCAGAAGGTCGTAATTGCAGCAAATGAGAATGGTAACTTCACCTTATTAACTCCTGACATCAGTGAATAATGTAGAGGTCGTTAGAAAGGATTTTGTTTTTCAGTCAGAGAAAATCTGATCGGAAATCCTATTGAATAAGATTATATGTGACACTTTATCAAATACAGATATAACTTGAAATTTTAAGGATGAAAATCCCATCTAGGTGTTGCATCTTGTGGCCTTACCTGCATCATGACATGAGAGAGAGAGGAGAGAGAGAGAGAAAGAGTACAATATTTCCACTACTGTTTGTCAATGGCTTGATGTATTAAAATCGGGTGTCACCTCCATTGAGTGACAACCTGGAGAGGGAGAGGGGTTGCCTGGGAGGGACTGGGAGAGGGGCTACCTGGGAGGGACTGGGAGAGGGGCTACCTGGGAGGGACTGGGAGAGGGGCTGCCTGAGGGACTGGGAGAGGGGGCTACCTGGGAGGGACTGGGAGAGGGGCTGCCTGAGGGACTGGGAGAGGGGCTACCTGGGAGGGACTGGGAGAGGGGCTGCCTGAGGGACTGGGAGAGGGGCTACCTGGGAGGGACTAGGAAAGGGGCTGCCTGGGAGGGACTGATAGAGGGGGGCTTCCTGGGAGGGACTGGGAGAGGGGGGTTGACTGGGTCTGGAAGAAAGAGAAGGGAGGGACTGGGAGAGAGGAAGGAACTGGAGGTGATGAACATGGTGGGAGGGAACGACTGTGGGAGGGAAGAACTTGTTGGTGATACGGAGGGTAATAGTGGGAGGGAGGGTCTTGGTGGGAGGGAGATACTAGATGGAGGAGTGACGTACCTGTGACATACCAGTGACGTACCATTGACATACCCGTGACATACCAGTGACGTACCCTTGACATACCCGTGACATACCAGTGACGTACCCTTGACATACCCGTGACATACCAGTGACGTACCCTTGACATACCCGTGACATACCAGTGACGTACCCTTGACATACCCGTGACATACCAGTGACGTACCCTTGACATACCTGCACAATGATAGTAGTACTCTTTAAATCTGGTTCAGAATGCTGATACTCATTATTAGCTGACGGAGGATCGAGCCTTCCCAGCTTGTGCTGAACGACCGAAACCACTATGTAAAAATAATAATACAACGACCCAAACGAGTTTATCATTCATAATAATAATAATAATAATAATAATAATAATTTAGGGTGATGATCTGTGTATTCATGTCAATTCAGTTGAGAAATCAGTCACAGTCATTATAATAATTATTTACTGCACTCTTACACTCAGCAGCTTTTAAAATATTACCTCCCCCCCCACACACAGAAATCTTTCACATTCTAAATATAAAATATTGGAACGCCAGGTATATATATTATTTATGTACTACCTTGACAAGTTACTGCAGTGTAAGATGCTGGAGGAAGTGTAAACTGTATGTCGACAAGTAGACGTGTTGTTACCACCACCAGCAACACCACCGTCACCGCCAACACCACCACCACCACCTGTACCACCATCAGCAACACCACCGTCACCGCCAACACCACCACCACCACCTGTACCACCATCAGCAACACCACCGTCACCACCACCACCACCATCAGCAACACCACCGCCAACACCACCACCACCATCAGCAACACCACCGTCACCACCACCACCACCATCAGCAACACCACCGTCACCACCACCACCACCATCAGCAACACCACCGTCACCACCACCACCACCATCAGCAACACCACCACCACCACCACCACCATCAGCAACACCACCGTCACAACCACCACCACCATCAGCAACACCACCGTCACCACCACCACCATCATCAGCAACACCACCGTCACAACCACCACCACCATCAGCAACACCACCGTCACCACCACCACCATCATCAGCAACACCACCGTCACCACCACCACCACCATCAGCAACACCACCGTCACCACCACCACCATCATCAGCAACACCACCGTCACCACCACCACCACCATCAGCAACACCACCGTCACCACCACCACCACCATCAGCAACACCACCGTCACCGCCAACACCACCACCACCATCAGCAACACCACCGTCACCACCACCACCACCATCAGCAACACCACCGTCACCACCACCACCACCATCAGCAACACCACCGTCACAACCACCACCATCAGCAACACCACCGTCACCGCCAACACCACCACCACCATCAGCAACACCACCGTCACCACCACCACCACCATCAGCAACACCACCGTCACCACCACCACCACCATCAGCAACACCACCGTCACAACCACCACCATCAGCAACACCACCGTCACCGCCAACACCACCACCACCATCAGCAACACCACCGTCACCACCACCACCACCATCAGCAACACCACCGTCACCACCACCACCACCATCAGCAACACCACCGTCACAACCACCACCATCAGCAACACCACCGTCACCACCACCACCACCACCACCACCAGCAACACTACCGTCACCACCACCAGCAACACCACCGTCACCGCCAACACCACCACCACCATCAGCAACACCACCGTCACCACCACCACCACCATCAGCAACACCACCGTCACCACCACCACCACCATCAGCAACACCACCGTCACCACCACCACCACCATCAGCAACACCACCGTCACAACCACCACCATCAGCAACACCACCGTCACCACCACCACCACCACCACCAGCAACACTACCGTCACCACCACCACCACCATTACCACCACTACCACCACCGTCACCATCACCACCACCAGCATCACCACCACCACCGTCGTCACCACCACCACTAGCAACACCACCACCGTCACCACCAGCAACATCATCACCACCACCAGCAACACCAACAATATTACCACCAGCAGCAGCAGCACCACCACCACCAACACCACCACCAACATTACCGCCACCACCACCACCACCATTACCACCACTACCACCAGCAACACCACCGTCACCATCACCACCACCAGCATCACCACCACCACCGTCGTCACCACCACCACTAGCAACACCACCACCGTCACCACCAGCAACATCATCACCACCACCAGCAACACCAACAATATTACCACCAGCAGCAGCAGCACCACCACCACCAACATTACCGCCACCACCACCACCACCACCACCACCACCACCAGCAATTCTAACATTCTTGGCGAGACTGTCACCTCTTGATGACCCAGGTAAAGCAGCGTGTTAAACAGGGCAATTCTGAGTGGATCATTAAGTGGATTAAGGAGCATTAGTGTCTCCAGGAAGATGTACCGATGTAATTGTTCAGATGTACCATTGTACTTGTTGTCTCTCTCCAGTAACACTCTGAGGGAGAGACGAAATCTGTGTACTCACCTAGTTGTGTTAGCGAGGGTCGAACCTCACAACACAGTGTGTCTTGTGACATACATAAGACGCTAGTTTATTACGTTATTTTACATTAACTATTCGTTGATCTATGTTCATTAACCCTAGCTTAACCTTTGATGATTTCCGTGAGTTTTCTACTCCTGGAGCCCGGCCATGGGCCAGGCTCGTCTGGTGCTAGCCCGGTCAACCAGGCTGTTGCTGTTGGTGGGCCGCTGACCCACATATCCATCACAGCCTGGTTGATCAAGCATCTAGAGGAAGTGCCGGTATTAACTGAGGTAAATATACACAAAGGCAATTACCGAGACGTTTTCTCTACTTTTCGCCGGTACCTTTGTCACTGTAGTGACTGAGTGAAGAATTAGACACTTGTCTAACATTCCTCAGTCCTGTACAGAGATGAATGGTGGAGGATGATGAGGAGTCTGAGGTAATCAGTTCGTCATCCTGGGGTCGATGTTATCAGTCCATCAAGATGAGAAAACACTGACTGAACACATCTACTCCAGGCTGAGGGACTGATTACCTCAAACTCCTTCTCATCTTCCACCATTCATCTCTGTACTTGACTGAGGAAGCCACTTGTTGGGCAGTATGTTAACTCACACATCCCTTCTCTTCCACCGATGGTGGCCCAGGACAAAGCGAAACGTCGTTTAATACTATAAAGTTTCCTGCCCGGTGTTTTGTTGATCCTGTGAGCACCTTTTGTCTACCTGTCCTCCCCAGCAAACTTCCCTCTCTCTCTCTCTCTCTTCCCCAGCCAGTAGCTCTCCCTCCCACTAGTCTTCTCCCCTCTCCCTCCAGAGGATCATCCCGCCTCGCCCTGTCTGGGGACCATTCCATTATCCTTATCCAGGAATCCCTTCGCTTTTTCTTTACTAAGAAATGCCTTTCTCTCGCTTTTTGGAGACCAGAAGCGTTTTCCAACCCCCCCTCTTTCCCTCCTTACCTAACCTCCCACCATCATCTTTCCTCCCTGTCTTCCGCCCCCCACTCCCTCACTGCCACTCACCATCCCTTCCTCCATCCCGGGCAGGGCGAGACGTATGGACAGGTCTCTCCTATTCACCTTTCAGTAAATAGGTACCTGGGCGTTAGGCAGCATCCAAGGGACTAACAATTCACTAAAGGTAACACCAGCACTCACTCTCTGAGTACCAGTGAAGGTTGAACGTTCACTCAGTAAACAATGAGTACTGCCTCGTGTAGTACTCATTGCTTACCCATTCTCGTTCCACTAAAGAATATTTCCTGCAGTACCGTGTGCTGCCACTTTCTTCAAGTTTTCTGTGTGGTGTTTTATCAGAGATCTTACTGCCTCAAATACCTTACAAAAAAGTGGGTGCAACACTGACATTGAATTGCCACAAGGCAACACTGACATAGTGAACCACCACAAGGCAACACTGACATAGTGAACCACCACAAGGCAACACTGACATAGTGAACCACCACAAGGCAACACTGACATAGTGAACCACCACAAGGCAACACTGACATAGTGAACCACCACAAGGCAACACTGACATAGTGAATCACCACAAGGCAACACTGACATAGTGAATCACCACAAGGCAACACTGACATAGTGAACCACCACAAGGCAACACTGACATAGTGAACCACCACAAGGCAACACTGACAGTGAACCACCACAAGGCAACACTGACATAGTGAACCACCACAAGGCAACACTGACAGAGTGTGAATGATCACATGATGAATGGGAAGAATGATGCACAAGTAATCCGCACATAGGAGAAAGAGGAGCTTACGACGACGTTTCGGTCGTAAGCTCCTCTCTCCTATGTGCGGGTTATTTGTGTATTGTTAAAGTCACGGTATTGTGGCTTGTTGTTCTTCGGGAAGAGTAATGAATGGGGTTGGTCACTGTCATCACCATCCTCACTTCACCAAGGTATATCCTCATCCATCCTCACCTTACCAAGGTATATCCTCACCCATCCTCACCATACCAAGGTATATCCTCACCCATCCTCACCTTACCAAGGTATATCCTCACCTCACCAAGGTATATCCTCACCCATCCTCACCTTACCAAGGTATATCCTCACCCATCCTCACCTTACCAAGGTATATCCTCACCCATCCTAACTTCACCAAGGTATATCCTCACCCATCCTCAGCTTACCAAGGTATATCCTCACCCATCCTCACCATACCAAGGTATATCCTCACCCATCCTCACCATACCAAGGTATATCCTCACCCATCCTCACCATACCAAGGTATATCCTCACCCATCCTCACCTTACCAAGGTATATCCTCACCCATCCTCACCTTACCAAGGTATATCCTCACCCATCCTCACCTTACCAAGGTATATCCTCACCCATCCTCACCCTACCAAGGTATATCCTCACCCATCCTCACCTTACCAAGGTATATCCTCACCCATCATCACCTTACCAAGGTATATCCTCACCCATCCTCACTTTACCAAGGTATATCCTCACCCATCCTAACTTCACCAAGGTATATCCTCACCCATCCTCACCTTACCAAGGTATATCCTCACCCATCCTCACCATACCAAGGTATATCCTCACCCATCCTCACCATACCAAGGTATATCCTCACCCATCCTCACCATACCAAGGTATATCCTCACCCATCCTCACCTTACCAAGGTATATCCTCACCCATCCTCACCTTACCAAAGTATATCCTCACCCATCCTCACCTTACCAAGGTATATCCTCACCCATCCTCACCCTACCAAGGTATATCCTCACCCATCCTCACCTTACCAAGGTATATCCTCACCCATCATCACCTTACCAAGGTATATCCTCACCCATCCTCACTTTACCAAGGTATATCCTCACCCATCCTCACTTTACCAAAGTATATCCTCACCCATCCTCACCTTACCAAGGTATATCCTCACCCATCCTCACCTTACCAAGGTATATCCTCACCCATCATCACCTTACCAAGGTATATCCTCACCCATCCTCACTTCACCAAGGTATATCCTCACCCATCCTCACTTTACCAAAGTATATCCTCACCCATCCTCACCTTACCAAGGTATATCCTCACCCATCCTCACCATACCAAGGTATATCCTCACCCATCCTCACCTTACCAAGGTATATCCTCACCCATCATCACCTTACCAAGGTATATCCTCACCCATCCTCACTTTACCAAAGTATATCCTCACCCATCCTCACCTTACCAAGGTATATCCTCACCCATCCTCACCTTACCAAGGTATATCCTCACCCATCATCACCTTACCAAGGTATATCCTCACCCATCCTCACTTTACCAAAGTATATCCTCACCCATCCTCACCTTACCAAGGTATATCCTCACCCATCCTCACCTTACCAAGGTATATCCTCACCCATCATCACCTTACCAAGGTATATCCTCACCCATCCTCACTTTACCAAAGTATATCCTCACCCATCCTCACCTTACCAAGGTATATCCTCACCCATCCTCACTTCACCAAGGTATATCCTCACCCATCCTCACTTTACCAGGGTATATCCTCACCCATCCTCACCTTACCAAGGTATATCCTCACCCATCATCACCTTACCAAGGTATATCCTCACCCATCCTCACTTTACCAAAGTATATCCTCACCCATCCTCACCTTACCAAGGTATATCCTCACCCATCCTCACTTCACCAAGGTATATCCTCACCCATCCTCACTTTACCAGGGTATATCCTCACCCATCCTCACCTTACCAAGGTATATCCTCACCCATCATCACCTTACCAAGGTATATCCTCACCCATCATCACCTTACCAAGGTATATCCTCACCCATCCTCACCCTGCCAAGGTATATCCTCACCCATCCTCACCTTACCAAGGCATATCCTCACCCATCCTCACTTCACCAAGGTATATCCTCACCCATCCTCACTTTACCAAGGTATATCCTCACCCATCCTCACTTCACCAAGGTATATCCTCACCCATCCTCACCTTACCAAGGTATATCCTCACCCATCCTCACCATACCAAGGTATATCCTCACCCATCCTCACCTTACCAAGGTATATCCTCACCCATCCTCACCATACCAAGGTATATCCTCACCCATCCTCACCTCATCAAGGTATATCCTCACCCATCCTCACCTTACCAAGGTATATCCTCACCCATCCTCACTTCACCAAGGTATATCCTCACCCATCCTCACTTTACCAAGGTATATCCTCACCCATCCTCACCTCATCAAGGTATATCCTCACCCATCCTCACCTCATCAAGGTATATCCTCACCCATCCTCACCTTACCAAGGTATATCCTCACCCATCCTCACCTTACCAAGGTATATCCTCACCCATCCTCTCCTTACCAAGGTATATCCTCACCCATCCTCACCTTACCAAGGTATATCCTCACCCATCCTCACCTCATCAAGGTATATCCTCACCCATCCTCACCTCACCAAGGTATATCCTCACCCATCCTCACCTCATCAAGGTATATCCTCACCCATCCTCACCTCATCAAGGTATATCCTCACCCATCCTCACCTTACCAAGGTATATCCTCACCCATCCCCACCTAACCAAGGTGAGGATATATACAGTCGACATTCTTCCATATCTTACCTCTCTCCGTAAGTTAACATTTAAATACGTTAAGTTAGTTTTATGTACCTTAAGTTAGAGTTGTGTATATTAAAAGTGTGTATATATTGTGATAAATGTATACTCAGAGAGTTATACACAGTAAGTTAGTATTAAAAATAAAAACATTCAGTGCAGTTATATTTGACCACAAAATACACTTGTATGATGCATATCTTGTATTTGTTCTGCCGTGATGGGTATGTGGGTCAGCGGGCCACCAGCAGCAACAGTCTGCTTGACCAGGCAAGCACCAGACAAGCCTGGCTGAGGGTCGGGCTGCGAGAATAGGACAAAACTCTCGAAACTCATCAAAGGTATATTGTCGACATATCAAAGGTATATTGTCGACATATCAAAGGTATATTGTCGACATATCAAAGGTATATTGTCGACATATCAAAGGTATATTGTCGACATATCAAAGGTATATTGTCGACATATCAGAGGTATATTGTCGACATATCAGAGGTATATTGTCGACATATCAAAGGTATATTGTCGACATATCAGAGGTATATTGTCGACATATCAAAGGTATATTGTCGACATATCAGAGGTATATTGTCGACATATCAGAGGTATATCGTCGACATATCAAAGGTATATTGTCGACATATCAAAGGTATATTGTCGACATATCAAAGGTATATTGTCGACATATCAGAGGTATATTGTCGACATAGAGGTATATCGTCGACATATCAAAGGTATATTGTCGACATATCAAAGGTATATTGTCGACATATCAGAGGTATATTGTCGACATATCAAAGGTATATTGTCGACATATCAGAGGTATATCGTCGACATATCAAGGGTATATTGTCGACATATCAAAGGTATATTGTCGACATATCAGAGGTATATTGTCGACATATCAGAGGTATATCGTCGACATAAGAACCCGGTAATCTGACTCGTGTGAGATAGATTGTTGGATGCTGTTGATCCTCTCTGCCAGCCAGAATCCCAAGATCTTGTTCTATACTCATGACTATATTTCTCCTGTAGGGTTTAACGCAAGGTTTATTGATAACGAATGAGCAAGTGTTATCTCGCTCTCTGGTTTGATCCGAGTGTTACGGCTGTTAAGGTTTAACTTGATGGATTGAATTCATGTTTTGTGTACCCTTGTGTGGCGGAATGGAGGATTTAGGGAGACATGATTGGTAAGGAACCAGGGTTGACATACCCACCAACCTGTCTTACCATGGTGTGGGTTATCATACCATCACATACCAACCAGCCTGTCCTACCATGGTGTGGGGTACATACATCATACATATATTCAGAGATATACGTATCTCAGTATACACACACACACACACTGACAGGTATACAAACTTCTCGGTGTATATACCTTCTGTTTTCTCACTAAAAACTTATAAATAACTTGCCTAATTTTCTATATTTCGTGATATATGAAGCACCATCGTTCAGGGACGAAAATTAAAATGACATATATATTTTTTTCACAAATTTTCCCTTTGGTTGTACGTTCAATATAATTCCTGTATAAATTTCAATATATTGAGGTCCAGGAGCTGAATATTTGTTTTATTCCCTGCGCTTCCCGGACCTCTGTTTCGATATTTATAAAATGTTTGTCTAAACACTGAATGGTTTATTGAAAGTTACTAGCGGTTATTGGTTGGCTGGTTTACTGAGTTTGAAGTCTATATATTACACTAGGGTCATTGAGGCTATATGTCTCCTGTGTTCCACTAGTCGGTGTTCTAGCACCTGAGAACACGATGTATATACAGTGTTTATACACTGAGATATACACATCATTTCTAAGATGTGTATATCTCAGGTGTTCAACACATCATCCCACAGATGATGTGTTGAACACCTCATCTGTGGGATGGTGAACTGTTCACTTCATCTCCAGGTCGAGGGACTGATCACCTCAGACTTCGTCGCCACTGCTTGGCGAAACGTTCCCGCAGTTAAGTTACTCAAGTGTTGCAACAGTGTTGCAGCCACTTACTAGGTCAGGTCAAAAAAGTCGTGGGGTGTGAGTGAGAGATATCCTAGGGTTCTTAAGATACCTTATTACATCCTAAGTTCTGTTTGCAAACACACACACACACACACACACACACACACACACACACACACACACACACACACAATCAACCTGACGACACTGGAGGACAGGAGAGATAGGGGGGACATGATAACGACATACAAAATACTGAGAGGAATTGACAAGGTGGACAAAAACAGGATGTTCCAGAGATTGGACACAGTAACAAGGGGACACAGTTGGAAGCTAAAGACACAGATGAATCACAGGGATGTTAGGAAGTATTTCTTCAGCCACAGAGTAGTCAGTAAGTGGAATAGTTTGGGAAGCGATGTAGTGGAGGCAGGATCCATACATAGCTTTAAGCAGAGGTACGATAAAGCTCACGGCTCAGGGAGAGTGACCTAGTAGCGATCAGTGAAGAGGCGGGGCCAGGAGCTCGGACTCGACCCCCGCAACCTCAACTAGGTGAGTACAACTAGGTGAGTACACACACACACACACACACACACACACACACACATACACACATACACACACATACACACACACACACACACACACACACACACACACACACACATACACATACACACACACACACACACACACACACACACACACACACACACACACACACACACAGTGGTGTTAAAATACATCATCTAATTTGCAAATATTATTCTTTAACTGAATGCAAATTACCCCCTTCCCCCTCCAACCACATCCCCCTCCACCTCCTTCAACCCCAACCCACTTCCTCAACCTTTTCTCAGCGTCCTCCTCATCCCCCTCCTCCCACTATCTTCCATTCTATCTCCATTTTCCCGTCTCCCTTCTTTATCACCTACTACCTCCTCCTTTACCCTTTTCCCCCCTCCAGCTCCCTCCATCCTCTCCCATTCATCCCCTTTTTAACCTCCAGTATTTTTCTCCACTTACCTATGCCTCCCCTACCCTCACATCGCCCTCCCCCTTCCGCGTCCCCCTCCCTCACATCCCCCTCCCACCAGTAATCGCATTAAATATTTATAACGAGGTAATGGAATAAAGGGAATGAACGGCTGGAAAAAGGCCAAAAATGCTAATTATTGCAATGCACGAGTGAGACTAAAAGTGGCACTGCAACCATTGTTGCAACCCACCCTCCTCCCCTTACCCCCTACCTCCGTCCCAAAACAATAGTAGGGGTGACCACACTAACAAAAGTGCCTTCACCTAACGCTTTTTTTCTACATCAAAACTGGATACAGCATTGTGCTGTAGCGTCGTTCCGTAAGATAGTTACGCGGTGGGGATTAACGCTTGACTACGCTTGACTCGGTGTCAGCCTGAGCTGACACTACAGTACCGACAAGATAAAGAATTAGCCACATATGCAACATCTGGGCCTACAAATAAAGATACGCAGATGTTGCACATGTGTAATTCTTCATCGTCAAGTATTTCATTAAGGTTTATCATCTACGGCAGCTTCAAAGGTTTCCTTCCAGCAGAACTGCAGTTACTGTTATTTGGAAAGGACACGCGATGCCAAGGGCACCTTGGGGTATTGTCCTTCCCCACGATAGTGCAGCTGACCAGACCAACAGACGTGCCCATAGGTGATGCCAAGGGCACCTTGGGAGAGGCACCCAACAAAAGTCATAGAACTGACCACACTAACAAAAGTGACAAAGTCACTCCAGTTTCCAGATATGATTTGAAGATGAACAAAAAATTGAGCAAATGAAAAATTAAACAGACGAAACAGAGTCAGTTGACTATGTTTCGAAGCGTTGTACAGAAACTGCCTCCTCATGGACTCAGAGGAGAGCTTCTCATCTTGTATCATCTTAGTCCAAGAGCAGTAGCTCAGAAAAGAACTTAAAACTGAAAAAAATGGTAAAATGAAACTTTCTGAAAAGATGCATAAGATTATGAAAAAAAGGCATCAGAAGTTCCCAGAAATTCACCTTGTGGTAAAGCAGGACTTCAAGATGGCGTCCAACATGGCTGTTGCTCTTTGTTTTGTTCGTATCTTTGCGTTCAGACGTGAGGGAAATGCAGTGAAAATCTTTTAAACTTTAGTTCTCAGACTCAATCAATCTATTGGAATCATTTATTCAGTGATCCAATCCAAAATAATATGGTGGCTCATATGGCTTTCAAAACCAAATCATCATCATATATACCACGAGTGTATATTAAGGACTTGTAATGGAAAGTCCTGACAGTGTCCTCCATGTAATTGTAATCATAAAACAGTGAAAGGTGAATATGTAGATCTTTCGGTATTATGTTGCATCATGGTTATGAATATAATTATGGACAGCCAGTAATGTAGTTGCTGTTTCTTCATCATCAGTATCAATGCTGGTGCACTGTTGTTGCAGGTTTGACCATTGTGTTTACTGCACACTGAGTTGCAGAAACACACCATGTTGAGCAGGCCGTCAAGGGCAACAGGAAGCTCGGTTTCTACAGGTATGAGGATGTTATCCTGTGTTTTGTGTTCCCATTCAGTTAGTGCAGTTTGGCTTTAGTAATCTGGTGTTTTAAAGGTGCCAGCGCCACACAGTTTAAAAAATGAATGTTTCTCCTGTATTTTGTTTAATCTTATGAGTCTGTCCAGACTCTGTGAAAGTATTCAACATGTGACAGTCTTGTTTTCGTGTATTGTGTTAAAAACTGTGTTCTTGTCCTGACGAAATTTGCAGACACTGTGTCGCAGTCATTCACTGCATGTAAAAATATCTGTGATTCATATGCACGGTTGCACACAGATCATAGCACGGGTGGGAGTCCAACCCATGGCAAGCGAATCATAAAATTCCCAGTCCAGTGCGTTAACCATTGGACCATACTGGCCTATTCTTGTTAGGACGGTATCTTGTTAGGCTGGTATCTTGTTAGGCTGGTATCTTGTAAGGCTGGTGTCTTGTTAGGCTGGTATCTTGTTAAGCTGGTATCTTGTTAGGCTGGTATCTTGTTAGACTGGTATCTTGCTAGGCCTGTATGTATCTTGTTAGGCTTGTATCTTGTTAGGCTTGTATCTTGTTAGGCTGGTATCTTGTTAGGACGGTATGGTCCGGTAGATAGCACACTGCTCTGCGAGTTTTATGAGTCACTTGCCATGGGTTCGAGTCTCACCCGTTCTGTGATTCGTCAAATGCGTGTTGCCATCACCAATGTAAGCCTGAATTTGATACATGTTGCACAGTGGGGACTTCATAACTAGTGGTTGTTGTAGCCACTAGCATGACCCGTAAGTCAGTGTCTGTGTCAACTGGCAGATCCTTTGAGTTTTTTATGCCAAGAACTGTTGAGACGGTGTGTGCGAGTCTGCCACAACTTGCTTTACATATCTGCCAGCCATAAGCATCATTTCATACAGTTTCTATTAATCTTTTCTTACGGTTACTCTGAGCCGAAAATGCTGCTTGGGTAGTGATGGTCTCCATATCAGCTTCAAAAAAGAAGGCTATCAAAATTATCTGTGTTGTCGAAACAGTCAGGCTTTACTAAGACACAAACCATGGTACGGGTGGGGATTGAACTCGCGGTTAGAGAGTCGTAAAACTCCAGACCGACGCGTTAGTCACTGGGGACTTGAGCTAGAGTTCGTCATGGCCACGCTGGCGGGAGATTCGTTTGTAAAAACTTTTATTTATGGTCACAGTGGTACCTATGCTAACCTTCCTATGGTGTATAAATATACCTAGTTGAATGAATCTTATTGTAGCCAGCTGGCCCAGTGGCTAACGCGTCGGTTTAGAGTTTTACGACTAACCGCGAGTTCAAGCCCCACCCGTGGTATGGTGTGTTTGCAATCGTGTCATTACGATTTCGTGAGTCTACTAAGACAACAAGTGAAGGCTGCTGAGGTAATACTGTGACCACGAAGTGCACGTGAAAAGGAATGTTTGGTTAACATGTGGACAACTGATATTTTGACATAAACCGTCTGTCATAGCTCTGCTAACCCATTTCTTGTCATAATGCGGCCCATGCATCCGAAGACATTAAGGGGTGGAATCACCCTAGACGTACCGTCGTTCCGTCTAAATTTTGAGCAGCAGTCATTATTTCTGCAGCTTTTATGTATCAAGGCTGGTCAAATGTAACTGGGAATATTCTCAGGTCATGTGCAGAACATAGTGTAGTATAAATGGTGGTTTTGTTGGATCTAAACTGATGAAGGGAAGGATTTATATTGTTTTTTTTCAGACCTGTCACTCTTTACTTTTGTTATTTTGAAGCCATTCTCAGGACATGGGTTTAATTCCAGGTTAAAGCCAGCAGCCCAGAGAAAGTCTAGGGAAGTTTAGAGTCCAGTAACTGAACTTCTTAAGGAGCTCTATTACCACAGACTGCAGCTCAGGGACAGTTGGTTGGCTATACGTGTTTATAAATATGTATCCAAACATGCCAGTTCTTTCAGATGATGGAAGTTTGACTGTGCGTTTTATGGGTGACTATCACAATTCCATTTTTTTTACACAAACTGTGCTACCCATAGCGTGGAAGGTGTTGTGACCAGCAAGAGTACAGTAAATACATTGAAATCATTGCTATCAAACCTCAGTTGTGTAAAATCACCTAAGGAATATAGGGGTTCACGAGGTGGAATTCACCACTGGATACCTAAGAAGTTCCACACCACTGTACCTTTTTATAATCATCAGCAAAGGTGATACTGGTGTATATACATAGCTGTTTGAAGTAGCAGTGATGAAATGAAATGTTTGGGTCTGCATGCCGAATATGTGGAATATGTTATGGCTGTCTCTCTCCTGTTAGTCACCATGGAATCTCTACCACCCGGTCCACTATAATTGTACAGAAAGTGCTTCAAAGAATCAGGTATCATATTACATCTCCATTTTTCTGTTTCGTGCAGTGTATGACCCTCATGCTGATCATTGACTCTCAACCTTATATCAAGGATGACTGGGACAGCTTCATCAAGGATTCCTTTGATTTCGTTACCTTCACTGATTACTGTATTAATAATCCACTTCCCATGCAGGATTTTATGCGTCGTAACGAATATTAATGATGCTTGGGTTTCCAATGTTGCTGGTCGTTGTAATACCATAATGATCACCATAATAAACTGAATATTCTTGTCCATTTAAGAAAGTGTCCATGTATCCTGTGAGGTCTGACACAGTACTGACATTAATCATTTTCACAAAGAATGTTCGAGGCTTCTTGAAAGAATCTTCCCGTACTTTATCACTTAACCTGCCAGCAGTTTCGTCCTTTTGATCTCTGTTACTGAGGAATGCTTGAGCACAAGTACCGTGATATTTTTGCCTCAGCTGCCACTAAATCAAGTGTTTTGTATGCACTCTGCAACAGTATTTCCTCATTCATCTTGTTTATCTCTAGCACTTACGTAGATGAATGGTTCAGAGAACCGACAGTTGCTTTGAATTCTAGAGCTACTGTTTTGTTTACAACTTTCCTGCGTTTGACTGGAATTTTATTGTCCACATTTATGGCTTTTGCACAGAACGTGCAGTCACATTTAATGTCAAGTGTAGGGACAACTGAACGCGATTATGGCGTTTTATTTTCTTGTGTCAGACTAGCTGATGGGTTTTTCTTTTCAGCTGTAATTGTTTTCCCGTGTGTATAGTTCTTGTGTCAAAAAACTTGAACCTTCGGTGTTGCGTTTCCTCCTCTTTTGAAGTCCATCTCGCTGGACGCTCGCCAACACAAGAGTTCTGCGGCCCTTATCCCCCAACATTTACAAAACCTGTCGAACCCGGCTTCTCCTTGCACAATGCACATCCATTATGTGAAACGAGAACAGGGTAAATGAATGTGGTATACATAGTACATTAATACAATAATACATTAGTAATACATGTGGTACAATGTATGTACGTTACCTGAAACGAGAACAGGGTAAACGAGAGTGGTATACATAGTACATTAATACAATAATACATTAGTAATACATGTGGTACAATGTATGTACGTTACCTGAACATGTAATTATGTTTCTAAGTTTGTCATAAATATTATCAACGGATTGCTTATGTCTGAAAAACCTGTTTGAATATTCCATTCCACTTCTGTCATGTCTGAATAACATCTTGAATTCCTGCTTTACCACAGGGGAACTTCTGGATTTTTTTTTTATATATTCTTTTCATATTATGCATCTTTCCTGAAAGTTTTTGGCTTTGGTCTATTGCTCTTGGACTGTCTCCCTACGACCTTCGAGAACTTCCCACTTTGAAACACCGTATAGAGATGGGATCTCCCCATGGGCTCAGAGGAGAGCTCTGAAGCATCGCAGAGAGATGGAGTTTTCCCATGGACTTAAAAAGAGCTGGCCTAGAAGTGTACAAAGATGGTATCTCACTATGGACTCGGAGGAGAGCTTCTCACCTTCGCAGCGGAGAAATTCA